>NC_091176.1:14487433-14564933 GCF_040958095.1 Procambarus clarkii | reverse complement strand
CCCATTATTAACATTTAATTTGAGGAGTCATTTCCTGTCCTCCGCCCTGAAGTGGCCTCGTACAGAGTTTCCTGGTAAGGTCAGGAAGCAGAAGGCCGGCCACCTGTGGGCTGATGAGGGGGGGGGGGGGGGGGGTGGCTTACCTGTGCAGCAGCCTGTCCGGTCACCCGGTACGTCGCCCTTCTTTACGGAATCGACCGGTCCGCTAGGAAAAAACAAAATAGCAACGCATTAGTCCAAATTTTAAAGCCCCCCCCTGGTGGTATTGACGTTTATTTTCTACGTCTCGGCCTTGATGGGTTAGGTGGGTTGCTAGGGTTAGTACGTTTCTGGTTAGGCAAAAAAGTGTGTCTTATTTTTTTTGTGGTTGAGTGAGAGGGTAGAGTGGGCGGCGAGGCGGCGGGCGGGCTGGTGTGTAAACTTGCTTGTAAACTGCCAGGGATGTGTCCTCCCTTCTCCCTTGTTCCTTCGTTCCTCCTCCTCCTCCCTTCTTCCTTGTTCCCTCGCTCCTTCCTGTGTGTGTGTGTGTGTGTGTGTGTGTGTGTGTGTGTGTGTGTGTGTGTGTGTGTGTGTGTGTGTGTGTGTGTGTGTATACTCACCTGTTTGTGCCTGCAGGATCGAGCTGTAGTTCTTGGACCCCGATTTTATAGACTTTGGTTCTTTAATGCAATGACTCCTGGCCTATTTTTTCTCTATCATACCTGTTTTTAAAGTTATAAATAGAGTTAGCCTCTACAATCTGCTCCTTTAGGTCATTCCACTTACTCACTACCCTCACGCTAAAAGAAAACTTTCTTTAACGTTTCTATGACGCATTCGAGTCTCAAGCTTTCATCCGTGCCCCTTTGTTCTGTTGATATTCATTGTAAACATTTCCTCTGATTCTACCTTGTCAATCCCTCTAAGTATTTTATACGTTTGCATCATGTCCCCCCCTCTCCCTCCTCCTTTCTAACGTCGTCAGGTTTAGTTCCTTCAGTCTCTCTTCGGACCTCATCCCTCACAACTCTGAGAAGTTTTCTCATTGTAAACTTCTTCACCTTTTTAAAGTTCGTCACACGTTTTTACTCTAAGTCCGGCCTCGCTTAGGCGGTTGACAGTGATCTAAAAGCCTCCTTATTCAAGTTTCAGAGGGACGTTCTGACTTTGTTCAGTGTAGAGTATGCGGCTGTCGTTACTCTATTTATTTCACCGTCACACTCCAAGATGGTGTCACCGTCACACTGCAAGATGGTGTCACCATCACACTGCAAGATGGTGTCACCATCACACTGCAAGATGGTGTCACCATCACACTCACGCACGCGTATCACTCGTAATCAAAAGAGACGGCGGTGAGGGCGGTGATTATTTTTCTTGTTTCAGGCAAGTGTCTGGTTTCAGGGCAGCTCACATGACTGAAGCCCGCTCCTGAAATCCGCGAGAGAGAGGCTGGTTAAAAGGGACACCTGCTTCTTTCTCCTCCTCCTCCTCCTCGATTTCCCATACATTGGTATAGGTACAGCAGCGGCCTTGAGTCTTCCAGGGCCGGCGTTCGATCCCCGATGATCCAAGTGAGTGGGCACCGTTCCTGCGCTCCGTCCTCATATTCCATTCAAATTTCTATATATGGTATTGATGGTTTAATTGCTTATCGTGATAATTACCTTCACTTACCTCTAAGATTGTTTGTGGTCTTTACTGACATCTTAACTGACAAAGTTAATTACAATTCTGCCTAATCTGAGGATTTCAATTAAAAGAACTCTAATTCTAATAAAGGAGTTAGGAATATGAACTTCAGACTGAATCTTACTCCACGAATAGTGACTGAATTAGGAAGGAGTGTAGCATCAATTCTCTATTAATTAGAGCTTTGTTGAGGCTTCAGTGTGGTCGTCACAGGCTGAAGGGAGAACAGTTTGTGCGTGTGTGTTGACGCGTGTTATCTGGCGTCCTTGGCATTCTTAAATAGTTTCAAGATTGTGACAGTGATATGGATCTCGCAGCTCTCGTGGCAGGTATGATCGGGTGGATCACAATCATTCCAGTGATTGATTCGGTTTATTTATTTTACACTCTGCACTCATTCTGTGGAGAAGTGGACAAAGCTCACAGACGGGACATAGTGAGCTCAGGAACTGAACCCTTAAGTACTCAGCTGCTTCAGTTTATTTATTTATTTATTTTTTTAGATTAACGTGAAGTGTTTGTGTTCCTTAGACTAATGTTCCTCTACCTGGGTTTATCTTCAGTCTAGATTTTTCTTCTACCTAGGTACTTTTCTACCTAGGTGATACTTCTACCTTGGTGCGGGTGAAACAACCCACACATGTAAAATGAATGCAAAGAGGTTTAGGTTGGATTATTTATTTATAATTTATTTTTTATTGGGTTATTTATTTACAAATATTCACTGGGTTGGGTTATTTATTTACAACTAAAAAACAGTTTGAGAATTAGAAAATGTATAACATACGGTCATGAGTCTCTGAAACAGTGTGCAACATGACACAGAAAGAGGTTTTCAAGAGATAGTTTTCCTGCACGATTGCTCAAGATGATCAAAGATAAGGTTGAGAAGAAGCTACCAACAAAAGCGACTGAGAATGGGTCAAAGAGACAGTATTTAAACTGATACAAACAGGAGCTTAATGTATTCACACACCCTCATAGTTGTCTTTTAAGTCAGAGACTTTTTTTTTTCTGTGAAGACTACGAATCGAAATCCTTCTAAAAAAAACTTTACTATACAGAATGCTGGTCATGAAGAAGGATGTCTTGAAGGATGCCTAGATCAGCCTAACTGTGATGGCCTGCAGGCTACAAAAGACAAATAGTCTCACAGACCAGGCAATCAACAACAACAACAAAAACATACTGCATAAGAAAGATACTTGTTGAATGTTGTTAATAAGGTTTCAGTCAAGATCGATTCCCTGTGCATATCGGCGGAAGAACTACCGGGAGGTTGTGTAATTACCTCCTCACCTCAACATGTAATTATCAACCTTTTGTTGGCTTGGAGCATTCCGACTGAAGGCAGCTGCTTCCAGGAGTTGAATTACTTAACTCAAATCGCATGTAAGACATAACTAAGCATTAGTCCTTCACAAGAGAAGGGGAAGAAAGGGGGCGGGGTACTTGCCATACTTTCAATATTTGAACTCGACAGAGATCTCTGAACACGGTAGATATGATCTTGGAGCAACTTAATAATACATTCGAAAAGTTGTGTTCAAGTAATGCATGTTTGTATCTGCATAGTAATTTGTATGTTTGGGCTTATCATTTGGGACACAACTTCCCTCCCCCCCCCCTTTCCTTCCTTCTTAATTAAGCTATCTAGGTTGTTTGTATTCCATTGGCTAGGTCTAATGGGATTACATTTTGTCCCAGGCTCTGTGATTTTTTTTATGTGATAACTGTGAAACGTGGATTAGGAAGCACCTGTTGGATGCTCCTGTTGTTTGGAGGCACCTGTTGGAGGCACCTGTTAGGTGGGAGATGTTAGAAGGCACCTCTTGTAAATCCCACCTGGCGTGAGGCCCACCTTCTGTGAGGCGCCAATTGTGAGCTACATGACAGTAGTGCAGTTAAGGTTGATAAAACACACACACACACGTTCTCAAAACCTACGAGAGTAAAGTTGCCTTATCCCAGTTGATAAGATAGAGACCGAGGTGGTTGTAACTGATAACGAAGAAGGCAGCGTCGCTAAAACGTCAGGTAATTACGTTGTTAGAGGCAGGGGTCGCTGTCAGTAACTGGGTCGTTACCAAAACCTAGGTGCCAATGTTCGTTTAGGCCAGTAGGCCTTCTGCAGTTTCCGTGGCATTCAGTACAATATAAAACCACAATATAAAAGTGTGGATTAGACATGTGATCAGTTTGGAAAAATCATCAGGATAAATGAGGACAAGGGAGAGGGGGACCTTTGCCAAAGCACTGATAGTTTACATTAAAGTAAACTCTTAGTGTATATACAGGGAGGAGGAAGGGGGGTGTTTACACCCCTGGCAAGTGTCTCAAGGCACCCCTGCAAGTATGTTGTTTGTCGTTAAGGAGCAGCCGTTCAGGTCCCCCCAGCAGCCAGGAACCAGATGGTCTGGTGGCTCCTGACACTCACAGTTGGGCATTTTATTGAATCGTTTAGTGCGATTTTATTACAACCCCTGGAGGCTTCTTGCAGCCCCTTTGGTAGCTTCAGGGGATTAGGGGCTCACTGAAGCCAAGAATGCAATTCTTGTGATCTATTGAAGGTTTCGGTGATACAGTACAGCATGAGGGCTGGTTGGCTTGGGGTCACCAGGCTTCGCTTTACATATGAAGGAGAGTTCTACCACAACGATCTATTCGTAGGCACTCGAACGCCACGACACCCTGCAGGCCTGGCGGGTACCCACGTTCTACTCCACTTTTTTTGCTATTAACACATTTAGGTACATGTGCATTTGTGCAGCTGCCCTGGACTATATGAAGGGGAGTACAGTGTGTCACAAAGCTAGCTACGTGGTGCAAAAATATCCCCATCACACAGGATGGTTAGTCATACAGAGGCATGTGATCAGTACTCTGCACTGACAGACTCTGGGTGCATTATGAGGATATCATCAACACAAGAGTGAATAAGGTAGCAGTGATACTAAAAGTCCCCATCTCGCAGGATGGTTAGTCATACAGGGCCATATGTTTAATAGCCTGCACTGGCAAATTTGGGTGCAATATTAGGATATCTTCAAGAACACAAGAGTGAATAAAGTAATTGCAAAGCTCCAGATCTGAATGGTCTAATAACTGGGCATTCGGTGATGTAGTGCGGGAGATCGTGCCGTAGCTCCTGCTCACAGAGTTTGCACTTGGAGTGCTCAGGATTGAGAGATCCGTCACCTGTAGCCACCTGCCACAGGTAACGGTAACCCAACCTGATCCTTGCAACCACTGTGTCGCACAGTCTGGTCGACGTTTTGTGCTGCCCATAGATATAGGTTTCAGATTGAACAAATCATAGCTTTTTATACTAGTGCTTTCAGGTCTTTGGGAATCAGTAATTTCTTTCCTTTCAGCATATTATTACCTGGCTTGGTTCAGTCTTAGTGCACAGTAAGGGTGCACTTACTCAGTAAGTGCAACTGAGTAACATTTAGTTACAGTTATTCATCTCTCTTCACCCTCGACTCATTCACTCATTTGTCACTGCATCATTTACCTTTTGACTTACAAATCTTCGTTTAGCTTTGTTTCCATCAGTTACGGCTATCATTTTGTTCACCTCATCTTCGTTCTAACAAATTTGTAAACAAGTATGCTGACCAGACCACACACTAGAAAGTGAAGGGACGACGACGTTTCGGTCTGTCCTGGACCATTCTCAGAATTGACTTGAAAATGGTCCAGGACGGACCGAAACGCCGTCGTCCCTTCACTTTCTAGTGTGTGTGGTCTGGTCAACATACATCAGCCACGTTATTGTGACTCATCGCCTGCACTTAATACGAGGGTGCCCACTTACCAGTACACAGACGAGTCCAGAATAGCGAGTGTGAGGACGATACTGGCGCACTCTGTCTCCCCTTTTCCTTGTGCTGCCTGGCGGTCCTTCGCCAGACTTCTTATACCTGTAGCGAACATAAATATAACAGGTCTGCCTCGGAATAAAAAAACACAGTTAAACGTCAGAGGAAAATGAGTCGCTTGTGGACAGATTTTGCCACTCTAAACCTATGCACCAGCCCAAGAATGTACTTGTTAGTCATAGTGGCTTAGCACTCTCTCCAGATAATAATTACATAAACTAGAACATAGATTAACCACATTAGCAACATATGTTAATGAGAGAATCACTTGGAGTAATGCGGGGATTTTTGTTTTACCAGTCAAGAATGTGCAGAATTCTTGTCTTCCGACAATTGCTACCAGAAGTCAACCGAACTTTATGTTGACGGATCATTCAGAAGGACAAGGTAAGGTAGGGTAATTATTAGGAGAAAGCGCCGAGCCATTACGACTATATAGCACTGGGAAGGGGTTATAGGATAAGGACCGCAATATAAAGCTAAAGTTAGTCTTGAGCCGTAATATAGCACAGCACCGCTCCTGTGCCAGGTAAAGTCCTCGACGGGCTCACCATAGCCCGTGCTACTTGCTCCGCTCCTGTGCCAGGTAAAGTCCACGACGGGCTCACCATAGCCCGTGCTACTTGCTCCGCTCCTGTGCCAGGTAAAGTCCTCGACGGGCTCACCATAGCCCGTGCTACTTGCTCCGCTCCTGTGCCAGGTAAAGTCCTCGACGGGCTCACCATAGCCCGTGCTACTTGCTCCGCTCCTGTGCCAGGTAAAGTCCTCGACGGGCTCACCATAGCCCGTGCTACTTGCTCCGCTCCTGTGCCAGGTAAGCTACGGGCTCACCATAGCCCGTGCTACTTGCCCTGCTCCTGTGCCAGGTAAGTAACGGGCTCACCATAGCACGTGCTACTTGGAACTTGTTCCTAGTAGCTAAATCTATAACAACCCAAATATAAAGCAAATGTGAATGTATAGTTAATAGCCATTAGCCGTAATGAGCTATGTGTCGCGGAGATGGCAATCACCAGACTGTGATAATCTTCAGCACAGTTAATGCTACTTTGCTGTTGTTGTGTTTTTGTTTGGCGTTGACCTTTAACTGCCCCTCGAGCAGAGTGCATTGCCAGCGTTTTATCACTTGACTTATCTGGGTGGGTTTTAAGGGTAACAACATGAGAGTGACGCGGGCTTCAGTTAAATTGAAATTTCGACAAGAATTCTCAATCAACTGATAAGAGGGGGAAAAAATGTGCTCTGGCTTTTAACAAGCTTTGTCAGTTATTTTGTTTACTTGCGTTATCTAACGTGTGTCGCTTCTTAATAACGGGATTACTCTCTTTTATCTTAGTAAATGCGTACACACACACACACACACACACACACACACACACACACACACACACACACACACACACACACACACACACACACACACACACACACACTGTGTTCATCATTCCTAATCTCTGTTAATCTTATTGAGCTCTTATCTCAGACTACAATGTTTATATCAAGTTTTCTTATGTTAAAAAGTGTTAGGTTTTTGTAGAACCTTCTGAGAGCAGAGATAATCCATAGTTAGAAGTCACTGGTCACTTAAGAACATAATAAGAAAGTAAGTTCGAAATTTTAGTGTCCCATAAGAGATAGTTATTTATATCCACCCAAAACTCCTTCAGATACATGTCTCGCCTACGCTAGAAACAATCCATTGATCTTGTTTTTCTTAATATTAGCTTCAAGGAATGAAGTGAGGCGGTCTTAATGTTCCGGAAGTGCCTCCAACATGTTGTCTAATCCCCCAGAAGTGTTTCCGAACACAATATTGTCTGATTGGTTTGGTTTACTAGACCACAGACCTCACGCAGGTGGGTGAGTGTGGCGTGCAGCAGACCTCACGCAGGTGGGTGAGTGTGGCGTGCAGCAGACCTCACGCAGGTGGGTGAGTGTGGCGTGCAGCAGACCTCACACAGGTGGGTGAGTGGCGTGCAGCAGACCTCACGCAGGTGGGTGAGTGTGGCGTGCAGCAGACCTCACGCAGGTGGGTGAGTGGCGTGCAACAGACCTCACGCAGGTGGGTGAGTGTTGCGTGCAGCAGACCTCACGCAGGTGGGTGAGTGTGGCGTGCAGCAGACCTCACGCAGGTGGGTGAGTGTGGCGTGCAGCAGACCTCACGCAGGTGGGTGAGTGTGGCGTGCAGCAGACCTCACGCAGGTGGGTGAGTGTGGCGTGCAGCAGACCTCACGCAGGTGGGTGAGTGTGGCGTGCAGCAGACCTCACGCAGGTGGGTGAGTGTGGCGTGCAGCAGACCTCACGCAGGTGGGTGAGTGTGGCGTGCAGCAGACCTCACGCAGGTGGGTGAGTGTGGCGTGCAGCAGACCTCACGCAGGTGGGTGAGTGGCGTGCAGCAGACCTCACGCAGGTGGGTGAGTGTGGCGTGCAGCAGACCTCACGCAGGTGGGTGAGTGGCGTGCAGCAGACCTCACGCAGGTGGGTGAGTGTGGCGTGCAGCAGACCTCACGCAGGTGGGTGAGTGTGGCGTGCAACAGACCTCACGCAGGTGGGTAAGTGTGGCGTGCAACAGACCTCACGCAGGTGGGTGAGTGTGGCGTGCAACAGACCTCACGCAGGTGGGTGAGTGTGGCGTGCAGCAGACCTCACGCAGGTGGGTGAGTGTGGCGTGCAGCAGACCTCACGCAAGTGGGTGAGTGTGGCGTGCAACAGACCTCACGCAGGTGGGTGAGTGTGGCGTGCAAGAGACCTCACGCAACAACCCAACATATCCAAACATTCAACATTTTTACATATACCCATAATCCTTTCTGCTATCACCTGCTCCCACCACAACAGATTTATGAATCCTCTCCCCCCCCCCCGATCATCAATTACCCCGGTGCTGTGACATCACGCTGTGCTCCTGCCAGACCTAACAACCTGGCGAACCGCATTCTTGAAAGAGCATTTGGATGATTAATTTGCTTTACATCATCGTGGATGTGTCGTGGAGGGAGAGGGTATTGATGGCTCAACATCTTCCGAATTATCTGCATGTCTCTTGCAAATTGTCTATACAGTATACCTAGGTCATAAAAGTATTTGTGTGTACGTCTGATACCATACTACTTGTGTAAAGGACGAAATGTAGATGTTTATCTCTCAGAATATTTGGTAATATGTTTATTGTTTGTGATGTGTGTATATGTATGTATTAACACGATGTACTGAACGGGGTTAGAATAGCTTGAGCTACCTCATCCCTTTGTGTGTATTTTACATCAATAAACTTATTTCAATTTCAATTTCAACTTGTGTGCGCAGTGTCCTGGCAATGTCCTATTGCGCATGTAGACATCATGTTCGTACATACAGTTCGTACAAAAGAGGTATTGAAAACGTTCGTTCGAATGAGACAAACTGAATGTTAGATCTATTTTATTGTAATTTGGGAGGAATGGAAACGTTATTATCTGGAAGGGAGAAAGCATCATAGTTTGGGATAGGGGAGAATTATAGTGTTAAATCGGTTACTTTTTTGTGAAAAATGAAACTCTACGGGTTTTATTTTCGTGTATATAATTGTATTCCTGTAAATACATTTGGCGCTAATGAATCAGGTTTTTAAGAGAGAAGTATTATTAATTAATCTCTACTGTTTGGTCAACACGCACCCCGTGTTCACCTAGGCCACCTGATTGACAGGTGTCATCTCTGACGTCTGCAACATCATATGACCTGTGATTTGCAACACGTATGTTGCAAACCCCAGGTCTTCACCCCTGATGTTTGAGCATGAAGAAGGGAATTTGGGGGCGAGACATGTATGGTGGATTCTCAAGGGGGGGGGGCACGATCCCTGCGCGTGCTTCCGTACATGCGTATATGCGTGTTTACATGCGTATATGCGGGTTGCAAAGTGTGTGTGTAAGACAGCTTGGCAAGTTCATTTATGTGTTATCTTACGGGCTTCCTGGCTCGCCCTCACAGCGTGTCAATGCATCAAACTCTCAAGTACTTGTCTGTCTATTTCAGCTCTTTTTAGTAAACATCACTCTCCTTATCTTGCTACAAGATCTCCCTCTTACTGCAGTCTCCTTCCTCCCTATTCTTCTCACTCTCCTACGTCTCTTCTAATTACTCATTTATCCCTTCCCTTCGCTTCCTCCATGTTGTTGTTGTTGTTGTTGTTAAAGATTCGCTACCCTGGAACAAAAAGTTCCAAGTAGCACGGGCTATGGTGAGCCCGTAAGCGCTTCCTCCAGCTCCTCGCTAGCGCTCCACGAGGTACACAAACTAAACACTAGATAGTAACGCCAGTTCGCGCCTGGTACCCAGTTACAGCGCCGCTCCTGTGCCGGGTAAATCCACTACGGGCTCACCATAGCCCGTGCTACTTTAAAACTTTTTGTTCCCAGTTGGTGAATCTAAAACAACAGCGTCTGGTATCTATATCAGCCCAGACACCAGAGCAAGTAGCAGCGGTTGTCTGTCTGTCTGTCCAGCGCCCGGCGGCAGCCGCTTTGATGCCCGTCACGATAAGATTAAGCTGGCGAAGCACTCATGGAGCCCTGTCCATGGAGACGGGCAGGTCGTACAGGTTGTCCTTGCGGTGTAGAATATTGATCATGACAACTTAGTTGAACACCTGGGCCAAGATTACTGGTAGGTGGCTAGCGGTGTACTCGCCTAATTGTATTTGCAGGGGAAATGATTCACGGCTTTGGGGTCCCGCCTCTCAAGTTTTAATTAATCGATTGGTGGAGAGGTTTCCGGAGGTGGTGACATCTCCTGGTTCCAGTGGGTTTTTTTCGGGTGTGTTAAAAGTCTCCCTTACCTGTCTGGGACCTGTAATGAGGACTGTGCTGTCTGACCTCTTGGGACTGTCCGGTCTTCTGGGATGGGTGTACTCGTCGGCGACCTGGGGTGACTCTACTGTCAACCCTCCCTGGATCGATGCCCTGTCGAGCCCCATAAGGTGGACCATTGTTCTGAAGTACCCATGTATGCCCCCCTCATTCTCTTGTACCCATGTATGCCCCTCATTCTCTAGTACCCATGTATGCCCCTTCATTCTTTAGTACCCATGTATGCCCCCCTCATTCTCTTGTACCCATGTATGCCCCTCATTCTCTAGTACCCATGTATGCCCCTCATTCTCTAGTACCCATGTATGCCCCTCATTCTCTAGTACCCATGTATGCCCCTCATTCTCTAGTACCCATGTATGCCCCTCATTCTCTAGTACCCATGTATGCCCCTCATTCTCTAGTACCCATGTATGCCCCTCATTCTCTAGTACCCATGTATGCCCCTCATTCTCTAGTACCCATGTATGCCCCTCATTCTCTAGTACCCATGTATGCCCCTCATTCTCTAGTACCCATGTATGCCCCTCATTCTCTAGTACCCATGTATGCCCCTCATTCTCTAGTACCCATGTATGCCCCTCATTCTCTAGTACCCATGTATGCCCCTCATTCTCTAGTATTCTGTGTTTCATTGGTTCTCATTCTTCTTTCTTGACGTTGGACTTGAGTAACACTCTGTACCGAAGCCTTAAGCGTTCGACGACATTCATACTGCCAGCCAAGGGTCTCCTGGGAGAGGAACAGACGCTGTTTCACATCTCTCTACACCCGAGGGAATGACCGTTAAATATCGTCGAGTCAAACCCTCGCGGCTTCCCGTCGACGATTCCCATTGGTTGATCTCAAATCGGGAGAACTCTTGTCCGTTCCAATCATTTCCTCTCTGATTGGTCAGTTTCGATTCGAAATCTCTGCTGGACCGTTATGATATATCGTTAGTGAAACGGATCAGTTCCTTTTGAAGCTTGAACCCCCGTCTTCAAATACAATGTTTTAAAAGCTAATTACACTATGAACAGGATTGCCGTCAGGGAATGTCAGATTGTATGACAACTTAGGATTAGGTATTTGCGTGTTATTCTTTATGCAACCTGGCTTGTTTGTTGCACCTCCCAGGGGGAGTGTATGCCTGGCCTCCCAGGGGGAGTGTATGCCTGGCCTCCCAGGGGGAGTGTATGCCTGGCCTCCCAGGGGGAGTGTATGCCTGGCCTCCCAGTAGGGAGTGTATGCCTGGCCTCCCAGGGGGAGTGTATGCCTGGCCTCCCAGGGGGAGTGTATGCCTGGCCTCCCAGGGGGAGTGTATGCCTGGCCTCCCAGGGGGAGTGTATGTCTGGCCTCTCAGTGGGGAGTGTATGCCTGGCCTCTCAGTGGGGAGTGTATGCCTGGCCTCCCAGGGGGAGTGTATGCCTGGCCTCCCAGGGGGAGTGTATGCCTGGCCTCCCAGGGGGAGTGTATGTCTGGCCTCTCAGTGGGGAGTGTATGCCTGGCCTCTCAGTGGGCAGTGTATGCCTGGCCTCCCAGGGGGGAGTGTATGCCTGGCCTCCCAGGGGGGAGTGTATGCCTGGCCTCCCAGGGGGGAGTGTATGCCTGGCCTCCCAGGGGGGGAGTGTATGCCTGGCCTCCAAGGGGGGAGTGTATGCCTGGCCTCCCAGGGGGAGTGTATGTCTGGCCTCCCAGTGGGGAGTGTATGCCTGGCCTCCCAGTGGGGAGTGTATGCCTGGCCTCCCAGGGGGAGTGTATGCCTGGCCTCCCAGTGGGGAGTGTATGCCTGGCCTCCCAGTGGGGAGTGTATGCCTGGCCTCCCAGGGGGAGTGTATGCCTGGCCTCTCAGTGGGGAGTGTATGCCTGGCCTCTCAGTGGGGAGTGTATGCCTGGCCTCTCAGTGGGGAGTGTATGCCTGGCCTCCCAGGGGGAGTGTATGCCTGGCCTCCCAGGGGGAGTGTATGTCTGGCCTCTCAGTGGGGAGTGTATGCCTGGCCTCCCAGGGGGAGTGTATGTCTGGCCTCCCAGGGGGAGTGTATGCCTGGCCTCCCAGGGGGAGTGTATGTCTGGCCTCTCAGTGGGGAGTGTATGCCTGGCCTCTCAGTGGGCAGTGTATGCCTGGCCTCCCAGGGGGGAGTGTATGCCTGGCCTCCCAGGGGGGAGTGTATGCCTGGCCTCCCAGGGGGGAGTGTATGCCTGGCCTCCCAGGGGGGGAGTGTATGCCTGGCCTCCAAGGGGGGAGTGTATGCCTGGCCTCCCAGGGGGAGTGTATGTCTGGCCTCCCAGGGAAAGTGTATGCCTGGCCTCCCAGGGGGAGTGTATGCCTGGCCTCCCAGGGGGAGTGTATGCCTGGCCTCCCAGGGGGAGTGTATGCCTGGCCTCCCAGGGGGAGTGTATGTCTGGCCTCCCAGGGGGAGTGTATGCCTGGCCTCCCAGGGGGAGTGTATGTCTGGCCTCCCAGGGGGAGTGTATGCCTGGCCTCCCAGGGGGAGTGTATGCCTGGCCTCCCAGGGGGAGGGGGTGGGGGTGGGGGTGCCGAAGGGTGTATTTACTGCGTCTCACGGGTCTTGTTGATTGTAGTGTCATACAAGATGATTGATTTGTTTGATTATTTATGTATACCCCGACACTCTAAAACGTCGAGGGTAATGTGATGGGGCGCGTCTGTCTGTCTGTCCCACTCCTTATCTCCTTCTGCGCGTTTGGACAGACCTTCACCGAAATAGTAGCAAGTGTTTACATTCTCCCCCCCCCTCCCCAACCCTTTACCTCCCTCCCCCCTCCCCAACCCTTTACCTCCCTCCCCAACCCTTTACCTCCCTCCCCAACCCTTTACCTCCCTCCCCCCTCCCCAACCCTTTACCTCCCTCCCCCCTCCCCAACCCTTTACTCCCTCCCCCCTCCCCAACCCTTTACCTCCCTCCCCCCCCCTCCCCAACCCTTTACCTCCCTCCCCAACCCTTTACCTCCCTCCCCCCCTCCCCAACCCTTTACTCCCTCCCCCCCTCCCCAACCCTTTACCTCCCTCCCCCCTCCCCAACCCTTTACTCCCTCCCCCCTCCCCCCCTCCTATTTACCCAGACTTCCCTACACATTCTCCTCCTTCTTACCCAGTTTTCCCCTACAGTCTCTCAACCCATCCTTAGACCAAGTCTATTCCATCCAGCGGTCGACCCCAAAGACGCATTCGTCAGTTTTAACATGTTGTTCACTCAAAATGGGAATTTTCTGAAATACAAATTAATATTGTTGTATCTTAACATACTGTGCATATTTAGGAATTGGTTTGGTTAGGATAAACAACCCGTCCTCGACTCAAGTCCATTCCATCCAGCGGTCGACCCCACAGACGCATTCATAAATTTTAAAATGCTGTTCATTGAAAACAGGAATTTTCTCAAATATAAATTAATATTATAATAGCATATTGTGCATATATATAGGCATAGGTTAGGTTAGGTGTTTGGGTTCTGTTGGCGATTATTTGTATTTGTAGTACGTGGGTGAAGCATTTACAGCGTTGTGGTTCGAACAAAAGTCGTCAGTGAAGCACTTGTTCCGGAAGTGTTCGAACGTCATCATTTGTTTGTCGTGTGTAAACCTTTTTTCATTCATAAACAGCTGGGGTTTGGTGGGTGCATGGAATGGACTTTGGGCATTGTTTATGAGGACGGGCTGGGGCCGGATTCACGAAGCAGTTACGCAAGTACTTACGGACGTGTACATCTTTCCTCTATCTTTGACGCCTTTGGTTACATTTATTAAACAGTTTACAAGCGTGAAAACTTGCCAATCAACTGTTGTTATTGTTATAAACAGCCTCCTGGTGCTTCCAAGCTCATTAACTCTTTAATAATTGTAAACAAAGCCGCCAAAGATTGAGGAAAGATGTACAGGTTCGTAAGTAACTGCTTCGTGAATCTGGGTCCTGGTCTCCTAACGAATCTTCAGCCCGTCCTCCAAACAAAGATCCAAAAGTGATTCCATGCACCCGCCAAACCCCCTGTTTATGAATGAAAATCGGTTTACACACGACTCACAACTGCTGACGTTCGAACACTTCCGGAACAAGTGCTTCACTGACGAATTTTGTTCGAATCACAACGCTATAAATGCTTCACCCACGTACTACAAATACAAATAATCGCCAACAGAACCTAAACACCTAACCTAACCTAACCTATGCCTATATATGCACAATATGCTAATATATTATAATATTAATTTATACTTGAGAAAATTCCCGTTTTGAATGAACAGCATGTTAAAATTTATGAATGCGTCTGTGGGGTCGACCGCTGAATGAAATGGACTTGAGTCGAGGATGGTTATCTTGAGGTTATCTTGAGATGATTTCGGGGCTTTAGTGTCCCCGCGGCCCGGTCCTCGACCAGGCCTCCACCCCCAGGAAGCAGCCCGTGACAGCTGACTAACACCCAGGTACCTATTTTACTGCTAGGTAACAGGGGCATTCAGGGTGAAAGAAACTTTGCCCATTTGTTTCTGCATCGTGCGGGAATCGAACCCGCGCCGCAGAATTACGAGTCCTGCGCGCTATCCACTAGGCTACCGGGCACACACACACACACACACACACACACACACACACACACACACACACACACACACAGGCTGTGTGTGTGTGTGTTTGTACCCTCCCCCTCTCCCCTTCACCCTCCCCCCCTTCACCCTCCCCCCTCCCCCTCCAAGTCGACACCTGTATCTACACCTACCTGTGTTCGTCCCCAAAATACACTTAGGGATGAGAGACCTATATTTAGCCGCCAACAGCGACCCCCGTATAACGGCTGACTGACTGCTATCACAAACACTCATATTTACCTCTGCCTCGTATCTAGTCTATTAGACCTAGATAAGAACTCCTAGACTGAAGTTCAGGCTATCATAGGTTCTCTACCTCCTCCTCCCCCCCCCCACCCCTCCTAGTCCCCTGTAAACCCTATTCCCACCCCTTACTTCGATGCCCCCCCCCCAATCAACCCCTCTCCTTCCACCCCATTTTCCCTCCCCTCCCTCCCCCCACACACCACCACATTCCCCTTGCTCTCCACTATAATTTCCCCCCCCCCCTCTGTCACCACTTCCACTTCACCACATCTATCCCTCGCATAACACCACCCCCCTCCCCAATCCCTCATATTTCACTCCTACCCTTTCCCCCCACCCATTTCTCATTTCCCAAAATTCCCCATTCCCTGCACAATCTGATCAACAATTCCTCCCTCCCTCCCTCCCCCCCCCTCTACTTGCCTTCACCCCTCCATCCCTCTCCACCCCTACCCCCTTCCCTCCCCCCCCCCCAAATCCGTCGGCTCTTCAACGCTTCGCTCCTAAATTTAGGTCCTTTTCCTGACTGATATAAAGTGTGTGTGAACTGTCTGTACTAGAGTGGCTGAAGCTTGTCCGGGACGTCAGGGTGCGTCATGGGTGAAGGTTCTGTCATATACAGAGCAAACGACGCTGCCCGTTTGCCCACCGCTGCGTGTCATAGACCATGTAAACAGAGGGAGGACGAGTACCGCCACGCTCGGCCATCCGGCGGTTATACACCAGCATAACTTATCATTTGAGTCAATAACTAAGCAATGGGCTTCATGTCCTGCCTTAGAACTGTGTTGGGCCACGGCGCCACGACACACTGCTTCCTCCCCGCCATCAGGAGCACACCAAGAGGCGTTCAGAGCACTTGAATGTATGCGGAGTTAAGTGACGCCCCAACAACAACGAGGAAAAACAGTTGCCTGGAGAACTGGAAACGTCATTTCCAGCAGTTCTCCGGCAGCGTGTTCTGGCGCTCCTACATCTTGGACACTATAGAACACCACAGGCACGTCAGGGTGGAGGTACGTCAGTGTGCGTCAGGGTGTTTCATTGCATTTTAAGTAGCTGAACAATTGTGTTCTACAAATGCCATCATCGCTAAACTCCGGGCAGTTAGTTTTTTTTTTTTTTTTTATACATGCAACCATGCGGATTATTTACAATAAAAACAGAACAAATATAACATAGAACAAAAGTACAAAGCACACATATGTACAAGGACAAAGGAACAAATCAATAGAAGACCAGCCAGAAGGGCTGACCACAAAACAAAAATGCATATACAAACATAACACAAATATAAACACAGCGTAAGACAAACTAAGGGAAAACCCCAGGACAAAATGCACACAAAACAAGCCTGCTAACACCTCAAACACATACAGAGAGGCGAGATACATACAAGAATATAGACAATAACAATAAAGAAAACAGATCCGCCATAACAAACGGAAGGCAAAACAAAGTGGCAAAACATAACAAAGAGCACACGCCCAACAGCCGGAAGGGCACACAATATGACAAACAAGCGCACATGACATTCACAACCGAACACACAAACGCATAGGAACCGCACCCCCCCACTAGCCACACAAGAAAACCCACAATACAAACCGGAGCACGCAGGAACCAGGAAACAATACCCACCCCACCCACTCACATACACACCCCACAACCATGCACACCACAGGCAACACAAAATACATAGAAATCACTTGCGAGGAACAACGTGAGAAATGTACTTCTCCGGGAAAAGATCACGAGGATACTTCGCCTTGTAAGCTTCCCAGACTAGATCTTCAAGGTCGGTAGGGTTTTTGATCCCCCGCTCTCGAGCGGGTATCATAAACTCAGGAACCTCTATATCTGACGGCATCGGCCAATGCCTAAGGTCACTGACGCAAGTCGCATAACGAGGCTGGGGAGCGCCAACCACGCCCTTCGAGGAAGCAGACGACACTGGAGAAGCGGACGAGGGTCGCCGAGCCTGCCACGCCTTCGCCATCGGAGCAGGTGCCGGACGCTGAGACGATAGCACTTCCACGGATACCGCAGGAGACATGGAAGGGACTGCAGGAAACGGAAGAGGCGGCAAGACCGCTGCCGAGGAAACGGGTAATGAGGAAGGGGCCACAGAACATCCAGACTGAGCATCCTTTCTCAACATCACCACCAGGCCACCCCGCTCACCACCAACTACAGCAGGGGGAACCACCGCCCACGAAGAACCGGAGCCATCCGACGCAGGCAACGCACCTGAAGCAGGACCCTCGGACACCGGACCAGAAGTTGAGGCCGAAACGCCGGCACCGGCATCCTCAGGCAAGTGTACCTCCGCCACCACCGTAGTGTGCACCACATCCGGAGCCACTCCACCGTCAACGGAAGGACGACACTCGTCGAATTCGCCAACTTCAGCCCACGCAGAAGAACGCCGGGAACGCTTAGGCTCGGGCCGCACATCATCAGACCCGGAGGCAGACTCAGCGGCCCGTGCAGCACCAACCGAGCGAACCGACGCACGCCGCAGTATGGCAGCCTCCTCAACCACATGGGGCACCAGGCCAGGCACAGGAGGGAATGCCGGATCCACCCCAGCTCCCAGCACAGCCGGAACAGACGGCGAGGGCGCAGGGACCGGGACAGACACAACAGAGGAAGAACTGGAAGACGAGGGGTCCGAGCAAACGGCAGGCAGAAGAGGCTCAGGGACACCAGCTGGAGCAGGCGGAGCACTAGGCGAGGACCCAACCTCCGGAGGAGATGCGGCAACAACAGGGGGGGCGCAACAGGCGGAGCAACAGCTGCTACAGAGGGCACCTCCTCAGCCGAAGAGACGTCCACACCCACCGAATCATCCCCCACAGGAAGGGGCGGAAAATCCTCCTCACTGAAGAGATTCACTGGCGCAACAGCAGGCGCAGAACAGTCAGCAGCCTGATGGCCCAAAAGACCACAACGATAACACGTCTGCGGCTGACGGGCGTAAAACACCCGAACGTTGTACCCCATAAGGCGCACAGAGGACGGAATATCCGCCCGGAGTCTCATGCCCAGGGTGCGAATGTTAGACCTCACACCCTTAAGAGGACTAGAAGACACCATGTTCACTCTCACACTAACAACTGCGCCAAACCGGCCGAAATACCGCCGTAGCAGAGGCTCTGGAAACTCCAAGGGAGCCCCATGCACACTGATGTAAGTAAGTGCACCACTTCTATCCGAGAGGGTGACAGTGCCCGCACCATCCGGCAGGGGTAGTGTCCGCCCCTCGTATCGCCGGAGAAAATCGCGATACGCCACCTCCTCTGCGAACTTCACAATTGCCTTACGAGCCGTTAACAACTCGACCCCATAAATCGCAAATACAGGGACAGAGAGCATTTCACAAGCCAGGGCAATCTCCGGGTAACCAGCCCGCACAGAGAACTCGAGTCCCACAGACTGAGCCCGGACGACAGGGGGTAGAGGGACCCCCATCGTAACGCCACGTCAGCACAGGCCCGCCCCCAACCAGCCGAAACGGGCAAACAACACCAACTGCTGGAGCGCCGATTCGGTACGTCTGCCCCGTACCGAAGCTAGGGCCAGACTTACAGTTAGTTGTCTGCAACACATTATGTGGGCCGAACTTGTATGTTAGTTGTGGTATGCGCTGGTTATCTCTCTCTCGCTTGGCCTTGTTCGGCGTTGTGACCAATTTTCCCCCTTATCTCCTGATGCTGTTATGACTAGTTGGCGCTCAGTACAAGTTCGTATGTCTCATTGAGTTCGTATGTCTCATTGAGTTCGTATGTCTCATTGAGTTCGTATGTCTTATTGAGTTTGTATGTCTCATTGAGTTGTAATGATCTGGGGCTCAGATCATTAGTTCTCCCTTCTCCCCTCTTTTCCCTCTCCTTCTCCCCTCCTTTCCCTCTCCTTCTCCCCTCCTTTCCCTCTCCTTCTCCCCTCCTTTCCTTCTCCTTCTCCCCTCCTTTCCTTCTCCCTCTCCCCTCCTTCCTTCTCCCCTCCCCTTGGCCGTCATTCGTCTCCTCCTCTTCCCCCCCCCCCCCCTGTCGCCATTTGTCAGGGTCAAGAGGTTGACCTGAGGGTGGTCTTGGATACCGTTGGCTTCCCCCCCACTCAACTTCCCCACTCGGATGTTTCCCTCTCCATCCCCCTCTCATCCCCTCTCTTCCCCTCTCACCGGTCCCTTCCCCATACGAGGCAGAGTCAAATGTCCCTACTCGTTATCTTAGAGGAGACAGGCTTGAACATAATTTATCAGTTTTGTAAACATTGCTCGCAGGTGCACTGGGGCTCCATAGAGGCGCCTTGTCTCCCTTCACATAGCTGGGAAGAGCTGACTCAATCTTCAGGAATTCATGTAGCTTTCCACGGCAGATCAGTGAAGGTGATTGGCCTGAGATAAGGGCCAAGTCCTTATTGGCCCTAGAGAGCCAGACCTCAGGCCTACGTGTTAAATGGTTGGCCATTGCCAAAGTAATGGGTGGAGCCCTGGGGCTGTATTAGATGGTGGGAGGAGTAATCCTTCCCAGAAATAAGTTGGTAAAACCAAATTTCATTAGTGTGTCTTGGGAGTGTAGTTGGAAAAGGGCCGCAAGCCCGTATCCTAGGGGCTGAGGGCAGCCATCAACATCGTGGCCGTAGTGCGGGTATTTAAGGTATAGTAGTACTTGAGTTTCGTGTCCTCAATAAATATCCATTGTGCCTCTAGGGGAATAGAATAGGTTATGTGTTCAAATTGTCTTAATTTACATGTTTCATAAAATAAATTGTATAGCTTGTCCAGTGGTATTCACTTAACTCCCCTTTGATATATTTTGTTACTTTGTCATTTTTAGGTGTTGTATTGGAAGCCCCCCAGGTTCTCCTAACAATTAATCGATACTAAAGTTGCCCTTGGATTCAAATAAGTAACGTAAATTAAACAAACTGATTTTCCAAAATTTATTACTGAAATTCATACTACCCTGGGAGTCCCATGGTTGCTGATTCCTTGCCTTCCTGGGGGATCGGTGATAGTCACATTCAGGTATGGTTGGTCGGGAAGGTGGTGGCAGTTTAATGAGTGTTGTTATTGTTTTTTTTCTAATAACCCTTGTCCTTGGTGTATCTCCCTCATTTAATATTCCTCTTATATACGTGGCCGTCCAGTGAGGGGTCATGCTGGACTGTAACAGTGTTAAGCTGGGGTATCGAGTGAAGACAGAGATGTACAACAGAGAGCGTATATTACGATCACGAGAGATAACAAGATAACAGGATTAATACTGGGGAACATTGGGTTATTACAATAGAGGCCGCGGTTATTACGACAGGGTAAGCGGTCATTACAGAGTTCGTATGTCTCATTGAGTTCGTATGTCTCATTGAGTTTGTATGTCTTATTGAGTTCGTATGTCTCATTGAGTTCGTATGTCTCATTGAGTTCGTATGTCTTATTGAGTTCGTATGTCTCAATGAGTTCGCATGTCTCATTGAATTCGTATGTCTCATCGAGTTCGTGGAGAAGACCCTCGCGGAGAGTTTCCTCGTTGCTTCAGCTATAATAAGAGTGTGAAGCGGGTTAGGTCCGGCAATGTGTGGTCTCTTGTGGACTATATAGGCAGTGTGTGCATCGATCTATGGACCAGCCGATCCATTTTTGTCGCTTGTGACCAACGGTATTTAAATCGAAATCAGTCTGCACTCTAGAATAGGTTACAATCACCAGAAAGGTCCCGTCGACGGGGGGGGGGGGGTTGGGGGTAGGGGGTTGGTTGGGGGTAGGGGGTAGGGGTAGGTTGGGGTAGGGGGTTGATTGGAGGTAGGGGGTAGGTTGGGGGTAGGGGGTTGGTTGGGGATAGGTTGGGGTAGGGAGTTGGTTGGGGGGTAGGTTGGGGGTAGGGGGTAGGTTGGGGGTAGGTTGGGGTAGGGGGTTGAGAGCTTGGTCAGGTGCCGTAAATGTGATTGCAGCAGCGCCTGGATTAGGGAAAGGGGGGGGGAGGAATATCCGGCTGCGCCCGGGTCTCTACCTACCTCCTCCTCTCCCTTTCCTCTCTGTTTTTTTTCTTCTTTCCTAATCTTCCCACCTCTCGTCTCTATTTTTTCTGCTTTAACCCCCTTCCCTCCCAATCATTTCTCCCAATCTTTTCCGTCTCCCCTCACTTATCCTTCCTTTAAATTCTCCCCCCCCCTCCCCCATTCCTCCATTTCTCAGAAAAATTATATTACAAAGTACTAAAACTTTTTTTTTTTTTATTAACACATTTAGGGACATGTGCATTTGTGCAGCTACCCTAGACTATATGAAGGGGAGTACAGTGTGTGTTTAAAAGCTAGCTACGTGATGCTAAAATCCCCATCACACAGGATGGTTAGTCATACAGAGGCATGTGAACAGTAGTCTGCACTGGCAAACTTTGGGTGCAATATGAGGATATTAACATGAACACACGAGTGAATAAATTGCAAAGCTCTAGGTGCCTCATGCCAATGGGTCTGAATGGTTTAATAACTGGGAATTCGGTGATGTAGTGTGCAAGATCATGCCGCAGTTCCTGCTCACAGAGTTTGCACCTGGAGTGCTCAGGATTGGGAGATCCGTCACCTGTAGCCACCTGCCACAGGTAACGGTAAACCAACCTGATCCTGGCAACGACTGTGTCGCACAGTCTAGTGGACGTTTTGGGCTGCCCATAAACATAGGTTTCAGATCTAAACAAATCATAATTTTTTATACTAGTGCTTTCAGGTCGTTATCCTATCAGATCTGAGTGTTTGGACCAATACAGTTTCGACAGTAGAGATGGGGATAACTAGATCTAATTCAGCTTCATCTTTTTTACACGCTAATTTCGCTGCAATGTCTGTCTAATTATGATGGGTTATATTTATGTGTGAAGGTATCCATACAAAGGAGATTCGAAACCCTTTACTCTGTACAGCGATTAGGTCATTTAGAATTGTTAGTATGAGGTTCTTGCTATCAATCTTCCAGAAGTTTTCGATTGCTTGAAGAGCAGACTTTGAGTCACAGAATATTATTCCGCCTATGTTGTTTAATGTACTGGTAGCTAGTTGTAGTGCCGCTAGTTCTGCTTGTGTGGAGGTCAGGAAGTTGTTTAACCTGACACTGACAGTCTGTGTGCAAATATTATTTAAATAAAACCTACATGCCTGCTGCAGTCCGTCCAGTAGAAGATTGGGCTGAGCCGTCGGTGTAGACACAGTGCTCGTGAGATCTTAAACTCTCGATGGAGGAGGCAATTGTTTCAAGTGTGACAGCTTTGAGAAAAGCAAGATTCTCATTACCTTTCTTGGTGACAGGTGTGTATGATACTTGAATGGTGGGGTACAGATAAAGAGGAATATCAGAGACAGGTAGATTGCACTTAAAAGGAATGTTGAGTTTAATGAGATTGTAAGCATTGTTGCTCAGCCAATTATCATAAAAGGAGTGAGTTGGTATGTCGGCACCAGTCAATAGGGTGTTAACAGCACTAAATAATTTGTCTCTGAGCAATGCAGGAGATGTAGGGTCTCTCATGACTTTAAGGCAAAAGGTGGTGTTGACTTGCATGATTCTCTCTAGTATGGTTGGAAGCTTCAGTTCTTCCCTCATGTTGATGATTCTTGTGCATCTTGGGGCACCAAGAATTATCCTCATGGCCTCATTCTGTACTACTTCAAGTTTGTCCAACACAGAGGAGGGGAAATTAATTAAGTGCAGAGCATTATAATCAACGAGAGATCTAACGAACATCATCTATAAATAAAATGTAAATGTTCGTTTTTTCAAAATCGCTGATCTCCGAAAGTTCTTCACCGATTGCTTTGAAATTTTTCCATAATGTTCCATTCGCAGCCGAGTGTCTTTTTTTATATCCATACTATATAGATGTCATGTCTCTGACGGGGAAAAAATTATTTTTTTTTTCATGTGAGGGAAATCTTTCAAACCTCTTTACCGATTGCTTTGAAATTTTGACACAACGTTGCATTCGAATAGGCGCGTGTTTTTATATACCTACTATATACATGCTTCACCCGTGACAGGAAAAAACACTTTTTTTTTTTTTAATAGCGCTATCTGTTGAACGTAAGAGCAACACACGCTGTAATCTCCGAAAGTTTTCCACCGACTGCTTTGAAATTTTGACACAACGTTCCATTCAAATACGCGCGTGTTTTTATATACCTACTATATAGATACCATACCTATAACAGGTAAAAAATGTTTTTTGGGAAAACAGGGCCATCTGTTGCATGTAATAGCAACACACGCTATACTAAATATTTTATGATTCCATTTCATTGTTTCCAATTGCATTGATACATTGAATTTTCATAGATTTCGATTTATTTAAACTTTGATTTAATTATTTTGTGTGACATTGCGTTGGAATTGAGCTGTGTTGTTTACCATACCGTTCATTTCGTGAGTATAGTTTATTTTTTAATTTCTTTTCATTTTTTTTAATTTCGTTCATTAAACTGTTTATCTTATATTTCAGTGATGGGAACCTCAGATCATTTGATATTCCCAATTTTCTAATGGGAACATCAGATCATTTAGGAATGCACCGGACGAGGGAGTGGGGAATGGTGGGGAGGACAAGGGGACGGGAGTGGGGGATGGTAGGGAGGCCGAGGGTGTGAGGAATGGTTGGGGGGGGACGAGGGAGGGGGGAATGGTGGAGAGGACTGGGAGACGGGGAAAGTTGCTGGGCCTCAGCAACGCGTCGCCGGGTACAGCTAGTATAGAATAATCTTGCATATTTAATATGATACCAATATTCTTAGCAGTAAGTGTTTTCAATGGTTTAAGTCTTTCTTTTAACCTACAATGCTGATCGTTTACAATGTCACTGTTAATACCAACTCCAAGGTATTTGTGCTGCCTACACGTTTCAATGTTCTGGTTGTTGACCTTGAAAGTTATAGGGACATGAGTTTTCTCTTGGGGATGGAGAACTCTGGATTTAGTTATAGAGATAACAAGACCACATTCAATGCTTTTAGCAGCGAGTGCATCAAGTGCAGTTTGCAGTTTGGGTATTTGCAACAATGCATATGTCATCGGCATAACAGATGACGGCTTCGTCAAGTAGTGTGGGAATATCAATTATTAATATGTGCATCAGGGGCCCTATTTCACTACAGGCAATTTCAATATTGAAGTTACGATATATTTTGGTACTAGCCAGATGGTGTTGCACATCTAGGGGCAGGCTAGCTTATACTAGCAGTGCTTGCATATTGCTGAAGCAGCATGTCGGCATAGTCTACAGGTGAATGGTGATCAAGTTCACGGCTGCTAGGACGAGAAATCTTTTTAATTTTATTCCACATTTGGGATGAGGATGTTGCATGATTGATGCCTTGCAGAAACTGTTCCCAGTGATGGTTATACACCTGTTCCTCTAGCTCTCTAAACTCTCGGCTGGCTTTAAGAAATATGTTGAGGGTGTCAGCTGTTTTATGTGTTTTATACTGCTCAGCTAGGAATAGAACTCTGTAATGTAGGGGCTTAAGGCGTGAGTCAGTGAAACACCTCTGTCCCTTCCTCACTCTTTTGGGTCTTGTGGATTTTACAATATTGTCATAAAAAGCGGTTACTTCAGTGACCAGGTCCTCATATAAGGCATTGACGGTAGTAAAACAGTGTTATACCATTCAGAAATGTGGTATTTGAAGTGCATGTGTAAATTTTTCATGGATATTGATTATTTGTTTCAAAACTGAGAGGTTTGACATTATTTATGGCGTATGAACTGAGGATGGCAAAATGATCACTAACTAATTCGTGAACAATTGATCCTCCGACAGCATTATCAATGAGACCGTGACCAATGACATAATCAAGCCTGCCACCCATGAGGTGTGTGACGTTAGAGGAGTCAAAGTTGAATACCGACATATTATTGCCTCTTAGATATTTCACAAAAACCTTACCATTTCTTTTAGTTTTGGTGTTACCCAGGCTAGTGTGTCTAGCATTAAAATCACCCATGACAATGGATTGAGAGCTGCTGGTGATGTTTGGAAGAGAAGCTTCCACAGTTTGTTCGCACCTCACGTATACATTAACTAAATTAATAAAGCCGGTCGCTGTAGCAATCTGAAACTACTGGTAATATGAGTCGTCACTTTTGTTGTTTTTAACATGTTTACACACTAGGTTACTTTTAACATACGTCAAGATACCGACATCATGTGAACCAACATTTGTAAATGCTACATAACCTGAGAGTTTGTGTGGCGTTTAATTTTTTGTGCTTGCAGTGTATGGTTCCTGCAGGCACAGTACATCAGTGTTGACACCAGCGTAGATCATTAGATCAAATAGCCTCCTATACACGCTTCTCTCATTCCCCGTGAGAAATTTAAGAGTGATTTTGTCGTAGGTAATAATGTTCTTGAACTTGACGAAGGGAAGTGTTTACAAGGTTCACAAGTTGCAAACTATAGCTTGCAAGTGATAATTTTTCACACTTATATATTTTTTTTTTATTAAGATATGAGGTACATCTGCATTAGTGCAGCTACCCTAGACTATATGAAGTGGAGTACAGTGTGTCAAAAAAGCTAACTAGGTGATGCTAAAAAATCCCCATCACACAGGATGGTTAGTCATATAGAGGCATGTGATAAGCGGTCTGCACTGGCAGACTCCGGATGCATTTTGAGGATATCAACAACACAAGATTGAATAAGGTAGCAGTGGTAATACAAGTCCCCATCTCGCAGGATGTAGTACTGTGCCCGAAGAAAGTCTACGGGCATCACAACCAATATTTCAAATTTGACTTCATGAAAATCGCACCGGGGGTTGGGGGGAGGGAGGGGAAAGCATGGCAATATTTCTTTAAAGTCTGGTACTGGAACCTTCCTGGACTGACCTGTGACACTCTAACCAACATGGTGCATGTGTGAAAGTTGGGTGAGGCTAGCCCCCAGGCGTCTAGCCTCCATCCCTGGACAGACAAATGAATATTGATGAATAAGTAGGAGAGGCTTGATTGGGAGATCTGTGTTTGAATGCACCAGGAAAAACACCCTCTCCTATTCCCTATTCCCTATCCCTCCCCTATCCTGAAGCACGAGGACACACTATACCCCTATATATATATATCCCCTACAGACACACACATTATAGTACAACTACAACATTTCCGTATCCTGTAACACACCCTTACCTACCCTGAAATACACATTCTTCCCTACCCTCAAACACCCACCCACACCCACCCACCACCCCTCCCCTACCCTGAAACACGCACACCCACCCTCCCTTTCTTACCTCTGGTCCGGCCCTAACATGGGTTTATACGATTCATGTAAATCTAGCCAATATTGTGGAGTGTCCCCGGGCTGTTGTGGAGGCGCTGCAGGAGTCAGGGTGACTCCTTGTCCTGC
The DNA here is from genome assembly GCF_040958095.1 of Procambarus clarkii. Classification (NCBI taxonomy): domain Eukaryota; kingdom Metazoa; phylum Arthropoda; class Malacostraca; order Decapoda; family Cambaridae; genus Procambarus; species Procambarus clarkii. Next base: position 14,538,295 of record NC_091176.1, on the reverse strand, counting down.
TTGTGGGTGGTAGGGCTCCTCCTCCTGACCTTCTGGAGGCTGGGAGGAAGGGCGAGACGGAGTTAAGGTGGGAGGGAAAGACAGAGAGGAAGGAAGGGAGAGAGACGAAGAGTGAGGATACACAACAGAGGAGGAGAGGGTCTGGGGAATATTGGCAAGGAGAAATAAATATCGTGAGAAAACACTAACCCACTGTAACACATGAACGATGGGGGGGGGAAGATTATAGACTAGAAATGGCTAGAGAAGTCAACTAGAGACTGGTCAACAGCCTAGTTGACCAGTCCAGCAACGAGGAGGCCTGGTCGACAACCGGGCCGCGGGGACGCTAAGCCCCGGAAACACCTCAAGGTAACCTCAAGGTAAGGTAAGAAGAACTATCCACCTAATTGAACTGTTGCATTTTTACGACGGCCCAAATGCGTCCGTTGGTCTCGGGGGAAGGTCCTCGGGTGAATCATTAGTCCAGTCGTAGTTCTCTTAAGCACGAGGCTTGACACTAAGCCGTGTGTGTGTGTACGCTAAGCCCTGGTAATTACCGTGTCTAAGTACCTGACCTAAAGTGGTTCCCTCTTCCCCATCCCCCGCAAGGCGCTGACGACTGAGGTGTTAACGAGGCCGTTCGAGAGGACGAGAGCCAAGCTAACAACCACAACATGCTATAGAGGTAAGCTTGGTAGGGAGGGGGGGGGGGAGGCGAAGGGCGTCGTTGGGTCGTTGTTGGTGATGGGGGAGGCGCCGGGGGGGGGGTGTTGAGGGTAGTTGGTATAGGGGACTGTCGAGATGTGCAGTGAAAGCGCCTCAGTGAACGAAGTGTCTTTGTCAACGAGGGTTTACAGTGTCTGGCTCGTTAATACCCCGTATATGCATCGTAACAACTCAGTAAATCGAGATATTCAATGAATCATCGAAATTATTCAACGAATAATTTCGATGATTTTCGAATAATTTAAAAAAAGAGCTAATAAACAAAATCAAATAAGACAACTTTGGATCCCACGCTGAGCTAAAGGTTCTCGTGTCCTGTTGGTTCCTCCTTGACGTGGGGGAACACATCCGTTTCTTGGGTGTTCCTTTTTTTTTTTTTTTTAATTATTTTCGCGCGTTGGCTTTGGCATAACTGTGGTTGAGCACTTCGAGGATTATCCTGGGATTACCAGGAAACTTTCCCAACTTTTTTTTTTGTGCGTGTGAATGGTGGAGAGGATGGTGATGGATGAGATGGTTGAGCTGTTGGTGGATGATGGGGGAGATTGTGGCGGAGAGAGATGCTAAAGAAAATAAATGTTGGTTGTGGGAGATGTTAGTATTATTATAATGTTCAGGTTCAAAACACTGAGATGGTGATCTTATCAACTTGAGAAGTCACCAAGATTTAAGGCAAGCCAGGATCACCAGGTATCCCCAGCCTTAACTACTGTAGTCCTGACCACTTGGGCTTCAAGTGGTCTACTAGCCTACACTAGCATAACATTGTAAGTACCCGCGAGAAAATCAAATTGTTACTGAGCTTCGGGTTATCTCGTGTCCTTTGGTCTACAATCATCGGGTATTAAGCGTCGTGCACTAATTTGCCGACGGAGAGCTTCATGTTCTCAAGTGACCGGAACTTTCTCAACTGATATGGTCAGTGCTGGAAGATTGGCTATCCGCCACACCTTGCTTTACTAAGGTGTGCGAGACATTTTACCTGTTCCTCCCTCTTTACCTTCGCCCTTACACATAAACATATACCTGTATATTCATTTTATGCGCAAGTTCAATCCCACATCATTACCATAATATTTTTTCAAATAAAAAATGTACGAAAGAAAGAAATTGGAAACAGATTTGAGGATTACAATGGTTAGAGGATTTGAATCACCTCCAGCACCTCAGATTCTGGGCGGGAACTGAGGGTATTCTCAGGTATTTCCTCTCTGGATCGCCACAGTGAGGCACTGAAGCATGGAACTAGAGACCTTTGCGTCTCTGGTCGAGTCGATTAGCCAAACATCCATCTCGGTGGGAAGGCTTTTGAATCTTTTGCCCAAGAGGCAAATGGGTTTTCTTCTTATGTAGACAAAATTTTACTATTGGAATTCATTCCATCAAAATGATTAGCGGCACCACTTCCTAAACGAACACTGGGTGAATGATAGGTATTAGAGCGAATAGAAGTAGGATCCCTTGATTGTTTCAAGCCCAGGTTAGACATATATATATATAGTCTACAGTCTCCGTGGTGTAGTGGCAAGACACTCGCCTAGCGTTCCGCGAGCGCTATGTCATGGGTTCGTATCCTGGCCGGGGAGGATTTACTGGGCGCAATTCCTTAACTGTAGCCTCTGTTTAACGCAACAGTAAAATGTGTACTTGGATGAAAAAACGATTCTTCGCGGCGGGGATCGTATTCCAGGGACCTGCCCGAAACGCTACGCGTACTAGTGGCTGTACGAGAATGTAACAACTCTTGTATATATCTCAAAAAAAAAAAAAAAAAAAAAAAAAAAAAAAAAAAAAAAAAAAAAAAAAAAAAAAAAAAAATATATATTTTATATATATATATATATATATATATATATATATATATATATGTCGTACCTAATAGCGGCCCGCGGGCGGCCCGAGCTACAGACTCTTTGTTGACTTTGTTCGTTAGTGCGTCGCCTTCCCCCTGACCTCCAGACTTGGACGTTTGCGAGCCAGCTCCTCCGCCAGCTTCTTTGAAGCCTCTGTCGCCAGCTCCTCCGCCAGCTTCTTTGAAGCTTCTATCGCCAGCTCCTCCACCAGCTTCTTTGAAGCTTCTATCGCCAGCTGTTACTGAACTCTTACGAAGAACGTCGCTTTTCGCTCGTATGCGTTACATAAGGCCAGCAATTGTCGTACTAGAAAATGGAAGCGGCTGGCGAAAGTGACTTACTGTCCCGATTTCTGTTTTGGATCCTCTGGTAGGTTAGGAGAGGACACGTTAATTTGACCGTTTTCTTGACGTTGGGAACTTTAAGAGAACGGGCTGACTGAATATGATTTGACTGTTATTCACGAACGAACTTAAGCGTAAAAATATTAATTGGAAAGGGATAGATATTGAAGCGAACTTTAATTGACAGTTACAAAATTAAATATATTAATTGGATTTATCAGTAATCACATAATTTTCTCTAAATTCTTTCTTTACGTATATCTCATTTTCTTAAGCTACGCATTTTGTTTTTAGATCACATTCTAATTTGTTTATATATATTCTAAAAAAATCTTCGTATTGGTTTCGTAACTCGAATTATGTCTAATCACTGAACACCTTTTCAGGGCGAAGGTGTTGCGAAGACTCTGTAGTTCTAATAGGTCACCGAGCCTTATCCCCACCGGTTTGACTCCTGTTACTGAAGAGTTAAGTTTTTAAGGTCTAAATGACCTCCTTGTTACGGTGCCTGATGAATGACCTGTCAAACTGTGGATCGATTCCTAATTATGTAGCACTGTCTTTAATTATGTCATTCATCTGTTAGATATGCAGTTGCTCGGTCAACAACAAGGACAGTGTGTTGACAAGGACAGTGTGTTGACAAGGACAGTGTGTTGACAAGGACAGTGTGTTGACAAGGACAGTGTAGGGAGGAGATGTCTTAACGGGGTATTGTTTCCTGGAGAGATAAGGCCAGCATTCCTTCACAAAATCTTTGAATCCAATGAATTCCTTTATCATATTTTTTTATCAACGATTAGATTAAGCTGCACGCTCGCAGCCCCCCCCCTACTGGTCCCCCCCAACCCCCCACTCTCTCTCTCTCTCTCACACACACACACACACACACACACACACACACACACACACACACACTGGAAGACAGAAGAGTAAGGAGAGACATGATCACAACCTACAAAATCCTCAGAGGAATCGACCGGGTAAACAAGGATAAACTATTCAACACTGGTGGGACGCGAACAAGGGGACACAGGTGGAAACTGAGTACCCACATGAGCCACAGAGACGTTAGAAGGAACTTTTTCAGTGTCAGAGTAGTTAACGGATAGAATGCAATAGGCAGTGATGTGGTGGAGGCTGACTCCATACACAGTTTCAAATGTAGATATGATAGAGCCCAGTAGGCTCAGGAACCTGTACACCTGTTGATTGACGGTTGAGAGGCGGGACCAAAGAGCCAGAACCCCCGCAAGCACAATTAGGCGAGTACACACACGAACACGCATATAAATAGTTAAATAAATAGGGAAATAGTTTCGTGACACACCACCAACATGGGTGTGGTGGTGTGTCACAGAGATGGTAAATCGTGCCTCACAGGTTTAATAGAATTCTATGACCAAGGAACAAAAATTAGGCAAGAAAGAGAAGGGTGGGCAGACTGCAGTTTCTTGGACTGTCAGAAAGCCTTTGACACAGTACCCCATAAAAGGCTGTTACAAAAGTTGGAGCAACAGGCAGGAGTAAAAAGTAAGGTGCTCCAGTGGATAAGGGAGTATCTAAGCAACAGGAAACAGCGAGTAACTGTGAAAGGGGGGGGGGGACATCAGAGTGGCGAGATGTCACCAGCAGAGTCCCACAGGGCTCTGTTCTTGGACCCATCCTGTTTCTAATATATGTAAGCGATCTTCCGGAGGGTGTAGACTCATTCCTCTCAATGTTTGCTGATGATGCAAAAATTATGAGAAGAATCAAGACAGATGAAGATAGACAGAGACTACAGGATGACCTGGACAAACTGGAGGAATGGTCTAGAAAATTGCTACTAAAGTTCAACTCAGGAACTTCGTTTTCGCTTTGATGTCCATAGGGAATGGAAAGGATGGGGGGGGGGGAGGTAGAGGGATGGGGAGATGAAATTCAGGAAGAGGATGCGGGTGTAGAGAGAGAGGAGGTTTGAAAGTTCGGTGGCCTGTCCACCATGGGTTGACATTTGTGTGTATGTGTTGATTGTTTGCGTATGTGTTATGTTGGGTTGTCAGTACATTGGCTGGGGGGGGGGGCTAGTGTTTGTGACCTTGTTGGTGTCCTAAAGCACTAGAGCCGATGGAGTTGGCTGAAGGAGGCTAATCTTAGCAACATCAGGGTAGTTACACTTCTCATGCCACCACAAATGGTGTTTTGGTTTTATATTTTTTTGTAGGAGTTTTATTTATTTATTTATTTATTTATTTATTTTTATTTATTTATTTATTTATTTATTTATTTATTTATTTATTTATTTATTTATTTTTTTTATTTTTTTTTATTTATTTATTTGTTATTTATTTTTTTTCTTCTTTATTCTTCATTTGGTGTAGATGGGGTCCGGGATGGGCCACTCATCTGGGTCGTCTGGCAGGCCGCTTAGTATTTGAGGTCTTGGGAAGGCCTCATCATGGATGTGTCTGATCACTTTTTGCTGGAGAGTGATTCTTCTGGTTGTGTGTGGTGGTTCGTGGATCTCGTAGTCGCTGGTGGTGTTTTCTGCTACGTAGGGATCTTCGGGGTCTGGGACATACATGTTCTTCATGCGGTACAGCTGTCTTCTGGCCAGGTAGCTGAGCCTGATGTTCATTGCTCAGGAACTCTAAGTGTAAAGTAATGAAATTAGGCGAAGGGAGCAGAAGGCTGAACACAAGGTACCATCTGGGAGGTGAAATCCTACAAGAGTCAAATAGAGAGAAAGATCTGGGGGTTGATATCACACTGAACCTGTCCCCAGAGGCCCACATCAAAAGGATATCATCAGCAGCATATGCTAGGTTGGCCAACATAAGAACTGCCTTTAGAAACTTGTGTAAGGAATCGTTCAGGACCCTGTATACCACTTATGTCAGACCAATCCTGGAATATGCAGCTCCAGCCTGGAGTCCTTATCTAGTTAAACACAAGACAAAGTTAGAGAAGATTTAGCGGTATGCCACCAGACTTATCCCGGAACTAAGAGGTATGAGCTACGAGGAAAGGCTGAAGGAACTAAACCTCACGTCCCTGGAAAAGAGAAGAGTAAGGGGAGACATGATAACCACCTACAAAATTCTCAGGGTAATTGACAGGGTTATCTTGAGATGATTTCGGGGCATAGCGTCCTCGTGACCCGGTCTTCGACCAGGCCTCCTTTTTGTTACACATGGCCCTCTGTGTGCATGGCCATGGCCCTCTGGCCCTTGGCCAGAGGGCCAAGTACCAAATCTGCACAGTAAAATAACAACGTACTGGAGTGAACGACATGGAAGAAAATGTAGAATAGAACCAGTGAAGAGCAGAGGTGCCATAGGGTCAATCAGAGAACACTGTATAAACATCAGAGGTCCGCGGTTGTTCAACGTCCTCCCAGCAAGCATAAGAAATATTGCCGGAACAACCGTGGACATTTTCAAGAGGAAACTAGATTTATTCCTCCAAGGAGTGCCGGACCAACCGGGCTGTGGTGGGTATGTGGGCCTGCGGGCCGCTCCAAGCAACAGCTTGGTGGACCAAACTCTCACAAGTCGAGCCTGGCCTCGGGCCGGTCTTGGGGAGTAGAAAAACTCCCAGAACCCCATCAACCAGGTATCAACCAGGTACATCCCCAGGAAGCAGCCCGTAGCAGCTGTCTAAATACCAGGTACCTATTTACCGCTAGGTAACAGAGGCATCAGGGTGAAAGAAACATTTTGCCCATTTGTCTCCGCCTCCACCGGGGATCGAACCCGGAACCTCAGGACTACGAATCCGAAGCGCTGTCCACCCAGCTGTCAGGCGCCCAAAGACAGGGTGGACAAAGACAAACTCTTCAGCACGGGTGGGACACGAACAAGGGAACACAGGTGGAAACTTAGAACCCAAATGAGCCACAGAGATATTAGAAAGAACTCTTTCAGTGTCAGAGTAGTTAACAAATGGAATGCACTAGGCAGTGATGTGGTGGAGGCTGACTCCATACACAGTTTCAAATGTAGATATGATAGAACCCAGTAGGCTCAGGAACCTGTACACCAGTTGCGAGGCGGGACCAAAGAGCTGCAGCTCAACCCTCGAAAGCCCAATTAGCTACTACTAGGCAAAGTACACATAATCCCTCTCTCATTAAAACACGTAAAAAATAAAATAAAAAGTAAAACGTATTAGGCAAGCTTTTACCACCGTAATGTTGACCTTCACTAGGCGTCGGCCTGGATAGGTTAGGTGGGTTGCTCGGGGTCGCACGTTTCTGGTTAGGCAAAACAGTTGCAGTTTTTTACGGAGTGGATAATGGAGAGACCGGGCCGCTCGAGCCGTGGAGGCCCGAAGGCCGTAAACCAAACTGGCCTGGTGTGTGTGTGTGTGCTTACCTAGTTGTGCTTGCGGGGGTTGAGCTCTGGCTCTTTGGTCCCGCCTCTCAACTGATACCTGGTTGATACCTGGTTGATGGGGTTCTGGGAGTTCTTCTACTCCCCAAGCCCGGCCCGAGGCCAGGCTCGACTTGTGAGAGTTTGGTCCACCAGGCTGTTGCTTGGAGCGGCCCGCAGGGCCACGTACCCACCACAGCCCGGCTGATCCGGAACTTCTCTTAGAAAACCGTCCAGTTTTCTCTTGAAGATGTCCACGGTTGTTCCGGCAATATTTCTTATGCTCGCTGGGAGGACGTTGAACAACCGCGGACCTCTGATGTTTATACAGTGTTCTCTGATTGTGCCTATGGCACCTCTGCTCTTCACAGGTTCAATCTTGCATTTTCTTCCATATCGTTCACTCCAGTACGTTGTTATTTTACTGTGTAGATTTGGGACCTGACCCTCCAGTATTTTCCATGTGTATATTATTTGGTATCTCTCTCGTCTCCTTTCTAGAGAGTACATTTGGAGAGCTTTGAGACGATCCCAATAATTTAGGTGTTTTATCTCGTCTATGCGTGCCGTATATGTTCTCTGTATTCCCTCTATTTCAGCAATCTCTCCTGCTCTGAAGGGCGAAGTGAGTACTGAGCAGTACTCGAGACGGGACAGCACAAGTGACTTGAAGAGTACAACCATTGTGATGGGATCCCTGGATTTGAAAGTTCTCGTAATCCATCCGATCATTTTTCTGGCTGACGCAATATTTGCTTGGTTATGCTCCCTAAACGTTAGATCGTCGGACATCATTATTCCCAAATCCTTGACATGCTGTTTTTCTACTATGGGAAGATTCGATTGTGTTTTGTACCCTGTATTATGTTTCAGATCCTCATTTTTGCCGTACCTGAGTACCTGAAATTTATCACTGTTAAACATCATGTTATTTTCTGCTGCCCAATCAAAAACTTTGTTGACATCTGCTTGTAGTTTTTCAATGTCTTCAGCAGAGGTAATTTTCATGCTGATTTTTGTGTCATCTGCAAAGGACGACACGAAGCTGTGGCGTGTATTTTTGTCTATATCAGATATGAGAATAAGGAACAGTAGCGGTGCAAGGACTGTATCTTGAGGTACAGAGCTTTTAACATCGCTTGGACTCGATTTTATCTGATTGACTGTTACTCTTTGTGTTCTGTTCGACAGGAAATTGAGTATCCAGCGTCCTACTTTTCCAGTTATTCCCATTGACCTCATTTTGTGAGCTATCACCCCATGGTCACATTTGTCGAACGCCTTTGCAAAGTCTGTGTATACAACATCTGCATTTTGCTTTTCTTCTAGGGCTTCTGTGATTTTGTCATAGTGGTTGAGTAACTGTGACAGACAGGATCTTCCCGCTCTAAATCCATGTTGTCCTGGATTGTGCAATTCATTGTTTTCCATAAAACTAGAAATTTGATTCCTAATCACTCTTTCAAACACTTTTATTATGTATGATGTTAGTGCAACTGGCCTATAATTTTTTGCCAAGGCTTTACTCCCCACCTTGTGTAACGGAGCTATATCTGCAGATTTACCATACCAGAGATACCAGCAGTGCTGCTGGTATCTCCCCTGTATCCAGGCTCTTTCTCCATATTACGCTGAGTGCTCTCGCTACTGGTACTTTACATTTCTTTATGAATATTGAATTCCATGAGTCAGGCCCAGGAGCTGAGTGCATAGGCATATTATCAATTTCTCTTTCAAAGTCTTCCGAGTTTGTGGTAATATCCGTTATATTATCTGCAGCTTGAATGTCATTCATAAAGAAGCTGTCTGGGTCATCAACTTTCATGTTGTTTATTGGCGTGCTAAACATAGCCTCATACTGGCTTCTTAGAATTTCACTAATCTCTTTGTTGTCCTCTGTGTACGTACCTTCATTTGTAATTAACGGTCCAATACTGGTCGAGGTTTTGGATTTTGATTTTGCGTATGTGAAAAAATATTTCGGATTTTTCCTTATCTCTTGTATAGCTTTCTGTTCCAATTCCATTTCCTCAGACTCATATGATCGCTTCAACGTTTGTTCTATTTCCTCAATCTCCCTGCTTAGGCTTGTTTTCCTTGCTTGTGATAGTTGTGTCTGCCGAAGCATTTCCGTTATTTTTTTCCTTCTCCTGTACAGTCGTCTCCGTTCTCTTTCTAGAGTGGTCCTCTTTCTGCCCCTCCTCACAGGTACGTGCTTCAAGCAGACCTTGTAAGCTTCAGCTGTCAGTTGAGCTATTCCCTGTGTGGGAGTTTTGTCGCTTAAGACCGTCTCCCATTGAATGGTTGCAAGGTCTACATTTATTTTTTCCCAGTCAATCCTCTTATTGTTGAAATTGAATTGATTGAATATTCCAGGTCTATCAATCCAGGTCTGTCTATCGTATCCAGGTCTGGTCTATCGTATCCAGGTCTGTCAATCAACAGGTGTACAGGTTCCTGAGCCTATTGGGCTCTATCATATCTACACTTGAAGCTGTGTATGGAGTCAGCCTCCACCACATCACTGCCTAATGCATTCCATCTGTTAACTACTGACACTGATCTCTGGCTTATTTAGGTAATCTGTTTCCGCCTGTGTCCCCTTGTTCAAGTGCTATCCGAAGCCCTGGTCCCACCCATTATGTTCCCCCCCCCCTTATCCAGGTCCCACCCATTGTGTCCCCCCCTTATCCAGGTCCCACCCATTGTGTCCCCCCCTTATCCAGGTCCCACCCATTGTGTCCCCCCCTTATCCAGGTCCCACCCATTGTGTCCCCCCCTTATCCAGGTCCCACCCATTGTCCCCCCCCCTTATCCAGGTCCCACCCATTGTGTCCCTCCCTTATCCAGGTCCCACCCATTGTGTCCCCCCCTTATCCAGGTCCCACCCATTGTGTCCCCCCTTATCCAGGTCCCACCCATTGTGTCCCCCCCTTATCCAGGTCCCACCCAGTGTGTCCCCCTCCGTTATCCAGGTCCCACCCATTGTGTCTCCCCCCCTTATCCAGGTCCCACCCATTGTGTCCCCCCCTTATCCAGGTCCCACCCAGTGTGTCCCCCCCCCTTATCCAGGTCCCACCCATTGTGTCCCCCCCCCTTATCCAGGTCCCACCCAGTGTGTCCCCCTCCGTTATCCAGGTCCCACCCATTGTGTCCCCCCCTTATCCAGGTCCCACCCATTGTGCCCCCCCCTTATCCAGGTCCCACCCATTGTGTCCCCCCCCTTATCCAGGTCCCACCCATTGTGCCCCCCCTTATCCAGGTCCCACCCATTGTGTCCCCCCTTATCCAGGTCCCACCATTGTGTCCCCCCCTTATCCAGGTCCCACCCATTGTGTCCCCCCCTTATCCAGGTCCCACCCATTGTGTCCCCCCCTTATCCAGGTCCCACCCATTGTGCCCCCCCCTTATCCAGGTCCCACCCAGTGTGTCCCCCTCCGTTATCCAGGTCCCACCCATTGTGTCTCCCCCCCTTATCCAGGTCCCACCCAGTGTGTCCCCCCCTTATCCAGGTCCCACCCATTGTGTCCCCCCCTTATCCAGGTCCCACCCAGTGTGTCCCCCCCCTTATCCAGGTCCCACCCATTGTGTCTCCCCCCCTTATCCAGGTCCCACCCATTGTGTCCCCCCCTTATCCAGGTCCCACCCATTGTGTCTCCCCCCCTTATCCAGGTCCCACCCATTGTGTCCCCCCCTTATCCAGGTCCCACCCAGTGTGTCCCCCCCCTTATCCAGGTCCCACCCATTGTGTCCCCCCCTTATCCAGGTCCCACCCAGTGTGTCCCCCCCTTATCCAGGTCCCACCCATTGTGTCTCCCCCCTTATCCAGGTCCCACCCATTGTGTCCCCCCCTTATCCAGGTCCCACCCATTGTGTCCCCCCCCTTATCCAGGTCCCACCCATTGTGTCCCCCCCTTATCCAGGTCCCACCCATTGTGTCCCTCCCTTATCCAGGTCCCACCCATTGTGTCTCCCCCCCTTATCCAGGTCCCACCCATTGTGTCCCCCCCTTATCCAGGTCCCACCCATTGTGTCCCCCCCTTATCCAGGTCCCACCCATTGTGTCCCCCCCTTATCCAGGTCCCACCCAGTGTGTCCCCCTCCGTTATCCAGGTCCCACCCATTGTGTCTCCCCCCCTTATCCAGGTCCCACCCATTGTGTCCCCCCCTTATCCAGGTCCCACCCAGTGTGTCCCCCCCCTTATCTAGGTCCCACCCATTGTGTCCCCCCCCCCTTATCCAGGTCCCACCCAGTGTGTCCCCCTCCGTTATCCAGGTCCCACCCATTGTGTCCCCCCCCTTATCCAGGTCCCACCCATTGTGCCCCCCCCCTTATCCAGGTCCCACCCATTGTGTCCCCCCCCTTATCCAGGTCCCACCCATTGTGCCCCCCCCTTATCCAGGTCCCACCCATTGTGTCCCCCCCTTATCCAGGTCCCACCCATTGTGTCCCCCCTTATCCAGGTCCCACCCATTGTGTCCCCCCCCTTATCCAGGTCCCACCCATTGTGTCTCCCCCCCTTATCCAGGTCCCACCCATTGTGTCCCCCCCTTATCCAGGTCCCACCCATTGTGTCCCCCCCCTTATCCAGGTCCCACCCAGTGTGTCCCCCTCCGTTATCCAGGTCCCACCCATTGTGTCTCCCCCCCTTATCCAGGTCCCACCCATTGTGTCCCCCCTTATCCAGGTCCCACCCATTGTGTCCCCCCCCCTTATCCAGGTCCCACCCATTGTGTCCCCCCCTTATCCAGGTCCCACCCAGTGTGTCCCCCCCCTTATCCAGGTCCCACCCATTGTGTCTCCCCCCCTTATCCAGGTCCCACCCATTGTGTCTCCCCCCTTATCCAGGTCCCACCCAGTGTGTCCCCCTCCGTTATCCAGGTCCCACCCATTGTGTCTCCCCCCCTTATCCAGGTCCCACCCATTGTGTCCCCCCCTTATCCAGGTCCCACCCAGTGTGTCCCCCCCCTTATCCAGGTCCCACCCATTGTGTCCCCCCCTTATCCAGGTCCCACCCAGTGTGTCCCCCCCCTTATCCAGGTCCCACCCATTGTGTCTCCCCCCCCTTATCCAGGTCCCACCCATTGTGTCTCCCCCCTTATCCAGGTCCCACCCAGTGTGTCCTAAAGAGCACTGAAATAGACGAGAGAGTACCTAACAGACAAAAGACAGAGCAGGGTAATAAGTGAGAACAATATAATGGGACACCATGGGATGGAACCGGGACGAGGGGGACACTAGGGAGGGTCAGACCAGCAAGAAAAGACACACAACCCACACCCTCTCGGGAGGGGGGGGGGAGGGGGCGGCTATATGGAATCAGACGTATAGTTACGATGTCCCATGAGAACTACGATGTCCCTCTGAGAACTACGATGTCCCCCGTCGGGTTTAGACGCAATAGTCACCCTACCCAAGTTAATATTCCCACTGAACTCTGCCCCGGCCCGGGAGATAAGACCGCACTCGGAAATCACGCAGCAGGAAATCACGATAGCCATTTGAGATGGCTATCGAGGTTGTCCTAATCCATCATGGCAAAGTCAGTAGCTGATATATTGGTCCTGATATGATCTTGGGAGAAGGAGGGTGGCGGTGGTGTGTGTGTGTCCTTGTGTTTTCTCTCCGTGATCAACCTGCCTGTGGTTGTTGGGGGGATGTGTGGGAGAAGAGGTAGGTGGGGTCACATGCAACGTTGTGGGAGGGTGGGGGGGGGCGGGGTAGTTTGGGAGCGAACTGTGCTAATTATTATTGCAGTTAGTTTTAAACATTGGGATTTTTGTTTAAGGTGAATGAGGTATGGTATTCTATTTTGCTTAACGTTGTAATTCATTCTCTCTCTCTCTCTCTCTCTCTCTCTCTCCCTCTCTCCCTCTCTCCCTCTCTCCCTCTCTCCCTCTCTCTCTCTCTCTCTCTCTCTCTCTCTCTCTCTCTCTCTCTCTCTCTCTCTCTCTCTCTCTCTCTCTCTCTCTCTCTCTCTCTCTCTCTCTCTCCCTCTCTCCCTCTCTCTCTCTCTCTCTCTCTCTCTCTCTCTCTCTCTCTCTCTCTCTCTCTCTCTCTCTCTCTCTCTCTCTCTCTCTCTCTCTCTCTCTCTCTCCCTCTCTCCCTCTCTCTCTCTCTCTCTCTCTCTCCTCTCTCCCTCTCTCTCTCTCTCTCTCTCTCTCTCTCTCCCTCTCTCCCTCTCTCCCTCTCTCCCTCTCTCCCTCTCTCTCTCTCTCTCTCTCTCTCTCTCTCTCTCTCTCTCTCTCTCTCTCTCTCTCTCTCTCTCTCTCTCTCTATCTCTATCTCCCCCCCTCTCCCCCTCCCCTCTCCCTCCCTCCCTCCTATGTAAGGAATACCTATGTAAGGAATCTTTCAGAACTTTGTATACCACATATGTCAGACCAATCCTGGAGTATGCGGCTCCAGCATGGAGCCCATATCTAGTCAAGCATAAGACTAAACTGGAAAAGGTTCAAAGGTTTGCCACCAGACTAGTACCCGAACTGAGGGGTATGAGCTACGAGGAGAGACTACGGGAATTAAACCTCACGTCACTGGGAGACAGAAGAGTTAGAGGGAACGTGATCACCACATTCACGATTCTCAGAGGAATTGATAGGGTAGATAAAGACAGACTATTTACCACAAGGGGCACACGCACTAGGGGACACAGGTGGAAATTGAGTGCCCAAATGAGCCATAGAGACGTTAGAAAGAATTTTTTAGTGTCGGAGTAGTAGACAAATGGAATGCATTAGGAAGTGAGGTGGTGGAGGCTGACTCCATACACAGTTTCAAGTGTAGATATGATAGAGCCCAGTAGGCTCAGGATCCTATACACCAGTTGATTGACCGCTGAAAGGCGGGACCAAAGAGCTAGAGCTCAACCCCGCAAGCATAATTAGGTGAGTACGCACACACACACACACACACACACACACACACACACACACACACACACACACACACACACACACACGCACGCGCACACACACACAGCCAGCTTGTTAGCGAAGCGAATCATCGACTTTCAGTGGGGGGACAAGTATTTTTTGTGTCTCGTTGTGTTGGTTTGGGCCTCGTAGACAGTGTGGATGACTGTCCATCTCTTAACCCACACCCGCCGTCCCCCACAACACCGGTGGTCCCACCAGAGGCAGGTGTGTACAGGGCCCGAGCTGACCCACACACCTGAAGCTGGGGTCCCACAGTACTCAAACGGCCCACGAGGTCTTCAGGTACTGGGTGAGGTTACGTTAGGTTAGTGTAGGTTACGGGTGAAGTTAGGATAGGTAAGGGGAGGTTAGGGTGGGTAATTTTACCAGGAGAAACAGACCTTATCAACCCACATGGCTGCCAGAAACGTCTTTTCCAGGCATCGTTCACACTCCCGGCAAATTTAGGTGCTTTTCGTTCTCTTTTCGATCCAAGTTTTGGTTATTGACAGATTTACCTAATTTGTTTATGTTTACAGATCTGTCTTGAGGCTGAGCCTTTTACTAAATGTCCTCCTAACTGGCTGGTCCTCCTAATTAGTCGGTGTTGAATGTCTCTGTCTGTCTCTCTCTCAAACAGGTAGCGCAGTAGTCCCCGTTGCCGGTTTACAACTGACAAGTCTCTTGACTCAAATTCCCGCGATAGGACGCTGACGATCTCGGATACGTTTCTTAAACCTGATGCCGCTGTCCTCCTAGCAGTAAATAGGTCCACGGGAATGAGGCAGCAGTTGTGGGTTGAATCTTGGGAGAAGAAGAAGGTCGGTCGTTGGCCGACCATCCAGCCAAGGTTAACAGTCTTCCTGTCCCCGACAGTGGCAATGAGACCCTTCGACAAGGGTAAAAGACAGAGGAGATTATAGTGTTTCTATTCATAGTTTTGTATTATCGTGATTAAATTAAGTGAGAAAAAGGGCTTAACTCTCTTCTCCCACGAGCGTATTTGGAGGGGCTTACCGGGATAGGATAGAAACTTTGGGGTAAGGGGGGGTGTTGGGGTGGGGGTATAGGGGGGTGAAGGGGTAGGGGTGTTGGGGGTATGGGGCGGTTGGGGGGGTGTGAGTGGACTTAGGTCGGTCTTGCCCCGAGCGAGTACGTGACGGGGGGTGTTTGTAGAGGACGGAATGACAGAACCCCCATCAATTCTGGGCGTGTTGATTCGCGTTGCCACAGTCCCAGACACTGTGGGCGAACCTTGGAGAACTGTGTGAACCATCCGTCCGTCCGTCCAGGAAGGTACTCCCTGAAAGTTACTGCCCAAACAATATATATCCCAGCTGTGTACTTCCCTGCCAGTACACACTAACCAGGTAGTCTCAAGCTGGTACACTACAACTAGGTACTCCATCCCCCCCCCTACCAGCCTAGTAATACGCCCTCCCGTGCAGGTACCATCCAGTTATAGGTACTCCCTTTCCCCCTCCTCCCCCCCCCCCCCGCATTGCAAGTGCACCTTTGCTAGTACTGCCCCCCAGTGACCGGTACTCCTCATGTCCGGTACTTCCCTGTCGTCAGCGCCCATTAACGCTTTGCCAGTGCCCTCAGAAAGTGTTCTACTGCCGGCGTTTCCAGTTAGTACTATCCCCTCCCCCATCCCTCCCTCCCCCTCCCCCCAGTTAAGCGTTTTTCAGGCAGTATCCACTATTATATAACAGTATCAATTACCCCTCCCCCCCTGAATATATTCCATTATATTCCTTATACTCTATTATGTCCTTGTCCCTTATATTCCATTACTGGAAGTCTTCTAGTACTCACCAGCTATAGTACCTCCTAGCCAACCTATGCTTTCAGTATCTTGCTATCAGTACTTCCTAGCTGGGACCTCGAACCAGTAATCCCCCATAAGAAACATTATCTTCTAATCAACATCTCCAACACCCCCCCCCCCCTTCTTTCAGCTAAGCATTAATAACTTTCCTCTTTAATGGAGGTCATTTTCAGAAATGACTGCTTTAACAAATTTGTCTATGCGTGTGTTTAAAGATTGCTTCTAAACTTGTTAAAGAAGCATTTATATATATATATATATATATATATATATATATATATATATATATATATATATATATATATATATATATATTAGTATATTTTGGTAGCAGTCTTTCCTGTAGACATATATTATTAAATATGACCGAAAAAGTAAGATTAATAATTCTAACATGAATTTTCTCGATCTTTCTTACGTTTCTTTTCACTGTTGATGGTAATTCAAAAATCAATTCTCCAAAATTAATTTTTATTTCTAGTCTGACGCGACACTTGAGCGCGTTTCGTAAAACTTATTACATTTTCAAAGACTTTATTTTACACACACACACAACACTAACTGAATAGAGCTTAAACATCTTCGAGTTTTTTATACCTACATTTGGGTGAGGTGACATGTTACAATAGTTTTGGATGAGGTGAAAATAAACTTTTTACACAAGACAGAACACGAAACAATGGGTATTAAAGGTAGGTAACTGCAGAACGCCTATTTTTATTGGCCCATATTTCTTGATGCTTCTATATTGGAGATTGAAGTGGGTAGAATATAGTTGAAGTGAGTTGAAGATATAGTTGAGTGAAGTGAGTCTTGAAGTGGGTAGAATATAGTTGTGCATTAATTGGCTGTTGATTGCTGGTGTTGACTTCTTGATGTGTAGTGACGTCAAGCCGCCTGCTATCGCTGTATCCATCGATGATTTCTGTGTTGTTTGCTAAGATTTCTCTGGTGATGGTTTGGTTGTGGGAAGAGACTATATGTTCCTTAATGGAGCCCTGTTGCTTATGCATCGTTAAACGCCTGGAAAGAGATGTTGTTGTCTTCCCTATATACTGAGTTTTTTGAGGCTTACAGTCCCCAAGAGGGCATTTGAAGGCATAGACGACGTTGGTCTCTTTTAAAGCGTTCTGCTTTGTGTCTAGAGAGTTTCTCATGAGTAGGCTGGCCGTTTTTTTGGTTTTATAGTAAATTGTCAGTTGTATCTTTTGATTTTTGTCTGTAGGGATAACGTTTCTACTAACAATATCTTTCAGAACCCTTTCCTCCGGTTTATGGGCTGTGGAAAAGAAGTTCCTGTAAAATAGTCTAATAGGTGGTATAGGTGTTGTGTTAGGTATTGTGGTGTTCTGAGCTGTGGCTCAGAATGCTCAGAATGAGCTCAGAATGGAAGCAAGTCGACGAAGAACTCTGTAGGGTAAGGCAGGTCCTAGTCAACAACGGCTTCTCCAATGGTTTCGTGGAAGACATCATAAGAAGGAAAGTGAAACGCCATACAACCTCTGAAGAGACAACTAACACAACACCTATACCCCCTATTAGACTATTTTACAGGAACTTCTTTTCCACAGCCCATAAAACGGAGGAAAGGGTCCTGAAAGATATTGTTAGTAGAAACGTTATCCCTACAGACAAAAATCAAAAGATACAACTGACAATTTACTATAAAACCAAAAAAACGGCCAGCCTACTCATGAGAAACTCTCTAGACACAAAGCAGAACGCTTTAAAAGAGACCAACGTCGTCTATGCCTTCAAATGCCCTCTTGGGGACTGTAAGCCTCAAAAAACTCAGTATATAGGCAAGACAAAAACATCTCTTTCCAGGCGTTTAACGATGCATAAGCAACAGGGCTCCATTAAGGAACATATAGTCTCTTCCCACAACCAAACCATCACCAGAGAAATCTTAGCAAACAACACAGAAATCATCGATAGATACAGCGATAGCAGGCGGCTTGACGTCTGCGAGGCACTACACATCAAGAAGTCAACACCAGCAATCAACAGCCAATTAATGCACAACTATATTCTACTCACTTCAAGACTCCGCTCCAATATAGAAGCATCAAGAAATATGGGCCAATAAAAATAGGCGTTCTGCAGTTACCTACCTTTAATACCCATTGTTTCGTGTTCTGTCTTGTGTAAAAAGTTTATTTTCACCTCATCCAAAACTATTGTAACATGTCACCTCACCCAAATGTAGGTATAAAAAACTCGAAGATGTTTAAGCTCTATTCAGTTAGTGTTGTGTGTGTGTGTAAACTAAAGTCTTTGAAAATGTAATAAGTTTTACGAAACGCGCTCAAGTGTCGCGTCAGACTAGAAATAAAAATTAATTTTGGAGAATTCATTTTTGAATTACCATCAACAGTGAAAAGAAACGTAAGAAAGATCGAGAAAATTCGTGTTAGAATTATTAATCTTACTTTTTCGGTCATATTTAATAATTATATATATATATATATATATATATATATATATATATATATATATATATATATATATATATATATATATATATATATATATATCTCGAACATATATCTCGAACTATCTACTTCTTTTGTAAGGTCTGATGGCGTAGTGGGTTAAAGCATACTAGTTATGCCAGCTACTGGAAGGTAGTTGTGCTTTCTGGGTTCGAGTCCCACTGGTGGGTGTTGTCCAAAGATTGTTTATCTTCACTTGTGGTTTATGCAAGTATAGGCTTATAAGCTGGACACGAGTTCTCTCACATTGACAGTGGCTTGACGAAAATTGCAGACTGACCCCTCACTCATCTGGTGCCTTCGGGAGGTAGAGATGTTTGAGATATATATATCTCGAACTATCTACTTCTTTTGTAAGGTCTGATGGCGTAGTGGGTTAAAGCATACTAGTTATGCCAGCTACTGGAAGGTAGTTGTGCTTTCTGGGTTCGAGTCCCACTGGTGGGTGTTGTCCAAAGATTGTTTATCTTCACTTGTGGTTTATGCAAGTATAGGCTTATAAGCTGGACACGAGTTCTCTCACATTGACAGTGGCTTGACGAAAATTGCAGACTGACCCCTCACTCATCTGGTGCCTTCGGGAGGTAGAGATGTTTGAGATATATATATCTCGAACTATCTACTTCTTTTGTAAGGTCTGATGGCGTAGTGGGTTAAAGCATACTAGTTATGCCAGCTACTGGAAGGTAGTTGTGCTTTCTGGGTTCGAGTCCCACTGGTGGGTGTTGTCCAAAGATTGTTTATCTTCACTTGTGGTTTATGCAAGTATAGGCTTATATATATATATATATATATATATATATATATATATATATATATATATATATATATAATTATATATATATAATTATATTATATTATATTTCTCTCTCCTCTCTCGTTCACAACTGTTTATTGATCATTGTGCAAAACTTGAGATCGTTGCAATGGAATGTCGCCATGTATTCAATCATCGATGAGCTCAAGTTGTTGGGCACTATTCCATCACTCAATTTCACATCCAAGCTCCATGTCCTTATATTCCAACTCTGTCCTTATATATACCAGATCTTTTGAGATCTTTGTCCATATATACTAGATTTTTGTTCTCAAATTCCTTGTCCTCATATCCCCTGCTCCTTATCTCCATATTCTAGCTCCTAATCTTCATATTCCAGCTCCTTTTCTTCACACACTCCTTCCAAGTGCTATATAGTTATATTATCTTGGCATTTCCCCCCCTATCACGATTGTGTCCTGACATTCCCTTGCGGGAGTGATAAACCTGTCCCATTGTACGGTTTTGTAACTTCAGGTGAGGTTGGTTTTATCGCTGGCAGCCTTGTCAAAATCCCCTAATATTAAGAGCTTATAAGCCAGCATCCCTCGAGGGTTAATGCCATGATCTGAGCCCTTATCTAAGCCTATGGAAAGAGAGTTTTCCAACTTGTAATAATTACATAACTTGACATAAAGAGAATATTGCCATTTTACAACTTGAATTACTTAAAAAAAAAGGCCTTGAGCCACTTATGATCTAGTGTCAGCATTAAAGAAACACACGAGAAACTGAAGATGAAGAAATGGAGAAAGAAATCCCATTATTTCAGAACACATCAGACAGAGAACTGAGGGCATTAACAAGGAACAGAAATGGTGACCAAACCACACATCAGAAAAGGAAGAAATGACGTTTCGGTCCATCCTTAACCATTATATAGTCGTGATAATAGTCTAAGACCAGGACCATTATCACAGGACCATTATCACAGGACCATTATCACAGGACCATTATCACAGAACCATTATCACAGGACCATTATCACAGGACCATTATCACAGGACCATTATCACAGGACCATTATCACAGGACCATTATCACAGGACCATTATCACAGGACCATTATCACAGGACCATTATCACAGGACCATTATCACGGGACCATTATCACGGGACTATTATCACGGGACCATTATCACAGGGCCATTATCACAGGACCGAAACGGCGTCGTTTCTCCATTTTCTGATGTGTGCTTTGGCCCCCATATCTTCAACCACGTTGTTGTGAATCATTCGTCTGCATAAGGAAGTGAAAACCAAACAAGAACTCAAATGACAAGACATCATTGTGGTGGCCCTGCCCTGCTTCCCCACTTCCAGCCCTCTATGGAGAGGCCTGGAGTCCAGAGTCCTGAACACTTCCAGGTTATCACTGAGGGTGGAGAGTCCGTCGGTATTCGGGGATGACCATAGACTCAAGTATATATTCACACATGCCTTTTGCGTGTTTATGCGTGAGTTTTTGCGTGAGTTTTTTTGTACTATAGTGGTTCCAGGCGTGTGGTATTTGAGGATTTTTGAGTGAGTTGAAGCTCCTAGGATGGATATGTGTGTGTGTTGAGGACGCATGTGTGTGGGGGCTGACTCATGCGTATCTCTACACGTTGCTGTCGACGCAGGTCACCTAAACTAACCCCTTAACTAATGACCCTGAAGGTGTCTGATCAGCGGAACATTTTCTAATCCGCATGTCAGGATATTCTATAAGGTCCTCGGTACCTCTTTGAAGAGTCTCTGAACTCTATTAGATGCGCCGAAAGCCACCAAATAATACTTAAAATAAAGGAATTCAGGCATCCTTGTAACACATCTGGGGGGGACCCCGAGGTCATCTCCCACATGGCCCCCTCCTGAAGCCTTTTATCGCGTTCTTTGGAACTGGGTAACTCTGGCCATCCCTCCACAGGACAGCAAAAGCACGAATCGGTCAATCTTTGGCTTCGATGCGCCACAGCTTCAGCTGTCGTGGAGTTCCAGGAGCGAGACATTGACAAGCTTCGTCTAAACGACCAGTTTCCGGGATTTTCTCCGCCTTTTCCGTCACGGATTGTCAAAGTATTTGCCTTGTTCAGTTTATTCTTATTTTCTGCGTTAAGTTAGGTTTCTTGGGCATGCTGTGGCTCGCCGCACGGGGGGGGGGGAGAATGTTGTCTGGTGGTAGTGTGTATGTTTGAAGTGCAAGCCTGGGGATGTGCCCAGGGTTGCAACACAAGCCTGGGAATGTGCCCAGGGTTGCAACACACGCCTGGGAATGTGCCCCAAGGTTGCAACACAAGCTGGGGATGTGCCCAGGGTTGCAACACAAGCGTGGGGATGTGCCCAGGGTTGCAACACACGCCTGGGAATGTGCCCAAGGTTGCAACACACGCCTGGGAATGTTCCCAGGGTTGCAACACAAGGCTGGGAATGTGCCCAAGGTTGTAACACAAGCTGGGGATGTGCCCAGGGTTGCAACACACGCCTGGGACATTCGGGCAGCCCTCAACATTCCACTGTGGCCGCGTCGTGTAATCTTGAGGGTCGTGGACCAGGCCCAGAGGACAGCCAGGCGCCGCTTCTGATCCTTTATCACAGTAAACAGGTAGCGTATCACTCTGGCTGATTGATGAGGGCTTAATGAAACATCTACCTTCCTTCTCCCCCCCCCCCCCCCTCCACTCCCTCCTCATTTTTATTTTCTCTATATGCGTCTCCTCCTTCTCCTCTCATCCGTTCATGTCTTCCCCATTCCTGCTCTTCTCCACGCGCTCTCTAAGAGGGGGGACGCTGCCCCACCTCATCTTGAAACTCCATGACCCCCCAACCAACCCCCCTCTCTAGACCTCCCAATATCCCCTCCCCACACTGGCTCAACACCCTCCGCCTTTCTGAATATATATATATATATATATATATATATATATATATATATATATATATATATATATATATATATATGTTTGGTCACATAATAAGGAGCTGCCTCCTCTTGTGGACCAACGAGCCTTCGGCAATTCCCATGGCTCTAATGGGTCTCGTTCTGATCTTCAAATGAACTTGTTGCCAATCAGAACACGGGAATGCAGAACACAGTCTCGCTCTCTGCTCTTTTGGGGGTCTGTTGCTTTAACCAATTTCAGTTTCGTTCTTTCAACCGCGGAGCCTCTTCGTCTCCATTTTTTGCTATTTGATGGACTATAGCTCCTGGCCTCCTCTTGACCCGGCGCTGATTCTCTTTCCGTAAAGCGAATATGGCGATCGAACCAACGTTCTGAGTAACCCCCCCCCCCCTACACACACACACACACACACACACACACACACACACACACACACACACACACACACACACACACACACACACACACGCGCGCGCGCGCACACTTTAACCTCTGAACCACGACGTGCTGAAGGTTATGCGACATGGGATGCAATAACAGCCACTAAGGAGTCTGGGAAGCACCAAGCTGGTAGCCAATCGCATCTCGGTCACTGATGTCTTTGAACCAATCAGGTGATGCAATGTGTTGTCCCTTCCCTGATTCGTTGGAAAAACATCACGTGACTGAGACTCATATTTGTTGATGGATTGAGCGCTGTCATTTTAGTTGTTTCAAGAATAGTGAATATTAACAAATACAACATACAACATGTTGTATGTTTTATCCCACCCTGTCTGCCCACATGCTGCCCCCCCCCTACTGACGTCACTCTCTTGCCCCCCCCCCTTTCCTATTCCCCCCATTGTAAATATGCCGGGTATAACGATCACAGGTTGTTTGATCCAGTTGCCTGTAATTACTCTGATGAGCGTTTTTGCTGGTGTGTGTACGTACGTGTGTGTGTGTTAAGGTGTCACTGTGTACACTGTAGTAATTACCTGCACGTCGCCACAGTCACTCTTTGGTGTGTGTGTGTGTGTGTGTGTGTGTGTGTGTGTGCGTGCGTGCGTGCGTGCGTGCGTGTGTGTGTGTGTGTGTGTGTGTGTGCGTGCGTGCGTGCGTGCGTGCGTGCGTGCGTGCGTGTGTGTGTGTGTGGCTTTGGAATTAGGGGTTATTGATTTCTGGAACTGATTACTGGGTAGTTTAGAAGACGTGGAATCGCATGATTGTTTCATGCGTAGATTAAACATCTATATACATAAAAGAGATTAGATGGGTATAAATTGACGCTGCCTCGTATGGGCCAATATAGGCCTCTACACTATCCTTCAATCTCATGTTCTCATGTGATCAACAACCGAGGCCCCAGAGGATAGAGCTATGGGACACTACAGACGGGAATGTGACTGCATTTTACACTGCTGTTGTCCCTTGAAATAACCATTCGCAAGTCTAGCCGAGTTATCCCGTTCAAAAGATGAACTAAAGATGAACTTTTGTCCACCGTGTTAGCCTTTTGTGTGGTGCGACAGTAAAGATCTTGGCTATAAAGTCAAGGCTGAAATATTTTCCACTATCGACTGCCTCGAATATGATGGAGGAAAACGAGAGTCCAGTTTGTGTAGAACCCAAACAATTCTTAGTAGCATCATGTTAAGGTCTTAATCAGTCGGTGTCTTTCAAGAGGTGTACAAATGGCATTTGAGATTATCATTTCTATTAAATAAGCAATCACGAATAGACCTAATTAGCCGATAGTTTGATGCCAGAGAATCTCTCCTATTCTTAAAAATAAGTAACGATAAAAAATAACCACGATTCCAGGACTCTGTTCTACCATTCAGGGTTTATGAACAATTTCTCCCCGTTCTTCACCACTTCAATATATTCTAGTATGACTAACACACGCCTAGTATGAGACTCACAGTATGGCCTCCCTATTTCGACCAGTTCTGCATTACGACGCCACGCCACTCTGCCCACCTGCCCTGCACCCTCAATCTCCAACACGCCCTCAACTCTTCTCCCTCGTGAGGAAATTCCTCCATCCACTGTGAAAGCCTCAATGGTGTTGGTGGCCATAATCAGTGCAAAGTCTCATGTTCATTTTTTTTGCTTAATTCTTTCTTATTCATGACTGTCTCCCCCCCCCCCCCACCCCCGCCCCCTGCAGGCCAGACAAGCCTTCCCGTGAATACCAATGAATGGTCTCCGGCGTCACTCGTTCTTGCTCAAACAGTCCCCAGTTTACCCTGCAAATATTGCCAACAGAAAACGCAAGGAGGGTCGGCACTGCGGACTTCGAGGTGAAAAAGGTGTCGGAGCGTTGCGACCCCGACTGGAAGATTGGCCTCAACGCCACGCTGCAGCGTGAGCTAGATTGGCCCTTCACTCTACCGGCTGCCTCACACCCCTCCCGTCGGCAGGTGTGTGTAGTGTGTAAATTGTGTCTGAATTACCATGGTGTTTGCAGGAATTTTCGCTGTTTTTGTTTGTTATAGCATCTTGATCCCACTACTCCTCCCCCGCACCCCACTACCTGGCCGGCGTCGGCGCCGTCCAGGCTACACGCTTGTTTGTCAGTAGTTTCTCCTTGGCGCCCCGTTTGTCTCTCAGCCTGCCTACTTGTCTCTCAGCCTGCCTACTTGTCTCTCAGCCTGCCTGCTTGTCTCTCAGCCTGCCTGCTTGTCTCTCAGCCTGCCTACTGGTCTCTCAGCCTGCCTACTTGTCTCTCAGCCTGCCTACTTGTCTCTCAGCCTGCCTGCTTGTCTCTCAGCCTGCCTGCTTGTCTCTCAGCCTGCCTACTTGTCTCGCAGCCTGCCTACTTGTCTCTCAGCCTGCCTGCTTGTCTCTCAGCCTGCCTGCTTGTCTCTCAGCCTGCCTGCTTGTCTCTCAGCCTGCCTGCTTGTCTCGCAGCCTGCCTGCTTGTCTCTCAGCCTGCCTACTTGTCTCTCAGCCTGCCTACTTGTCTCTCAGCCTGCCTACTTGTCTCTCAGCCTGCCTACTGGTCTCTCAGCCTGCCTACTTGTCTCTCAGCCTGCCTACTTGTCTCTCAGCCTGCCTACTTGTCTCTCAGCCTGCCTGCTTGTCTCTCAGCCTGCCTACTTGTCTCTCAGCCTGCCTACTTGTCTCTCAGCCTGCCTGCTTGTCTCTCAGCCTGCCTGCTTGTCTCTCAGCCTGCCTACTGGTCTCTCAGCCTGCCTGCTTGTCTCTCAGCCTGCCTGCTTGTCTCTCAGCCTGCCTGCTTGTCTCTCAGCCTGCCTGCTTGTCTCTCAGCCTGCCTGCTTGTCTCGCAGCCTGTATGCTTGTCTCTCAGCCTGCCTGCTTGTCTCTCAGCCTGCCTGCTGGTCTTTCAGCCTGCCTGCTGGTCTCTCAGCCTGCCTGCTTGTCTCTCAGCCTGCCTGCTTGTCTCTCAGCCTGCCTGCTTGTCTCTCAGCCTGCCTGCTTGTCTCTCAGCCTGCCTACTGGTCTCTCAGCCTGCCTACTGGTCTCTCAGCCTGCCTGCTTGTCTCTCAGCCTGCCTGCTGGTCTCTCAGCCTGCCTGCTTGTCTCTCAGCCTGCCTGCTTGTCTCTCAGCCTGCCTACTGGTCTCTCAGCCTGCCTACTGGTCTCTCAGCCTGCCTACTGGTCTCTCAGCCTGCCTACTGGTCTCTCAGCCTGCCTACTGGTCTCTCAGCCTGCCTGCTTGTCTCTCAGCCTGCCTGCTTGTCTCTCAGCCTGCCTGCTTGTCTCTCAGCCTGCCTACTGGTCTCTCAGCCTGCCTGCTTATCTCTCAGCCTGCCTGAGAGATAAGCAGGGCAGAGTTCTGCCCTGAAGGCGGAGGGTTTCACTTATCAACTGTCAATCAACTGGTGTACAGGTTCCTGAGCCTACTGGGCTCTATCATATCTACACTTGAAACTGTGTATGGAGTCAGCCTCCACCACATCACTGCCTAATGCACTCCACCTGTTAACTTCTCTGACACTGAAATTGTTCTTTCTAACGTCCCTGTGGCTCATGTGGGTACTCAGTTTCCACCTGTGTTCCCTTGTTTGGGTACCACCCGTGTTAAAAAGTTTATCCTTATCTACGCTGTCGATTCCTGTGAGAATTTTGTAAGTAGTGATCATGTCTTCCCTTACTCTGTCTACTCTTTCCTTACTCTGTCTGTCTTCCAGTGTCGTTAGGTGCATCTTAGGCAGTCTTTGCTCGTAGCTCATGCCTCTTAGTTCTGGGACTAGCCTAATGGCATACCTCTGAACTTTTTCCAGCTTCGTCTTGTGCGTGACAAGGTACGGGCTCCATGCTGATGCCGCATACTCCAAGATTGGTCTTACATATGTGGTATACAAGGTTCTGAATGATTCCTTACACAGGTTCCTGAAGGCTGTTCTGATGTTAGCCAGCCTCGCGTATGCCACAGATGTTATTCTTTTTATGTGGGCTTCAGGAGACAGGTTTGGTGTGATATCAACTCCTAGATCTTTTTCTCTGTTCGTTTCATGAAGTACTTCACCTCCCATTCGGTATCCTGTGTCTGACCTCCTGTTTTCCCCGCCTAGTTTCATTACCTTGCATTTACTCGGGTTGAACTTTAGTAGCCATTTGTTGGACCATTCATTCAGTCTGTCTAGGTCGTCTTGTAGCCTCCTACTATCTTCCTCTGTTTTAATCCTCCTCATAATTTTTTGCATCATCAGCAAACAATGAGAGGAAAGATTCTATACAATCTGGGAGATAATTTACATATATCAGAAGCAGTATATGTCAAATGACTGACACCTGCGAGACACTGGTGACGTCTCAACAATCTGAGACCTCACCCCTGACAGTGACTCATTGTCTTCTGTTACTTAAGTACTCTCTTATCCAATGGAGTACCTTCCTTTTCACTCCTGCCTGCATCTCCAGCTTTTTCACTAGCCTCTTGTGTGGTACTGTGTCAAAGGCTTTCTGGCAATTCAAAAATATGCAGTCTGCCCACTCCTCTCTTGCCTGATTTTTGTTGCCAGGTCGAAGAATTCAATTAATCCTGTGAGGCATGACTTGCCATCCCTGAACCCATGTTGATGCTTTGTTACAAAGTTCATTCGCTCCAGATGTTCTACTAGTTTTTTTCGCACAGTCGTCTACATCAGTTTGCGTGGTATGCATGTTAGCGACACTGGCCTGTAGTTCAGTGCCTCCTGTCTATCCCCTTTTTGTATATCGGGACTATATTAGCCGTCTTCCAAATTTCTGTTATACAGTGATTTGTTATACACTATGGAGAGTGGCAGGCACAGTGCTTCTGCTCCTTTCTTTAGTATCCCTAGTGATATTCCTTCCGGGCCTATAGCCTTTGTCACATCCAACTCTAGCAAAAGCTTCCTTACAGTGTGTGTGTGAGAGAGAGAGAGAGAGAGAGAGAGAGAGAGAGAGAGAGAGAGAGAGAGAGAGAGAGAGAGAGAGAGAGAGAGAGAGAGTAAGCCCAGGGCCACAGAGGTAGCCAGGCACACCTGCGGTATTTCCTGTAGGTGTGCACGTCGCTCGACCTCCTCTAACATTGGGTTACAGAATAAACTGTACCTGATCATTCACTGTATTTCCAGTTGTCTATTATCCAGCTTACGATATCAGTGGTCTCTCTCTCTCTCTCTCTCTCTCTCTCTCTCTCTCTCTCTCTCTCTCTCTCTCTCTCTCTCTCTCTCTCTCTCTCTCTCTCTCTCTCTCTCTCTCTCTCTCTTATTATCACCCGTTCGAAGCCTGGTTATTAGAACTTCAGTCTTCCGTTTTTGGTGGTCGTTGGTTCGAGGCTCCGATGATGCAAGTGAAGGGGGAGGGAAGGACTTATGAGGGGAAAGAGCCCAGCCATTACGACTATTATAGCACTGGGAAGGGTTCAGGATAAGAATTTGAGATGGGACAGGAGGAAAGGAATGGTGTCCCAACCAACTTGGTCGGTTGGGGGATTGAACGCCGACCTGCATGAAGCGAGACTGTCGCTCTACCGTCCAGCCAAGTGGTTGGGTGTCTTTGGGTGTGAATGAAAAATTTATGTACTCGCTTAAATATGTTATCACAAAAATAGTTTTGCACTCAGATATTTTGCCACCCCCCCCAATACCCCCCCTCCCCCCACCAATACCCCCCTCACCCCCCAAACCCACCCCTCCCCCCCTACTCCCCCTCTCCCCCCCAATCCCCCCCTCCCCCCCACTCCCCCCCTCCCCCCCACTCCCCCCCTCCCCCCCACTCCCCCCCTCCCCCCAACTCCCCCCCTCCCCCACTTAAATATTTTGGTGTTCTCTTAATTTTTTTTGTACGAACTTAATTTTTTTAAACATATGCAGATCCGCAAGGTCACCAGAATCACCTATCGCTCTGCTGTTTTTTTTCCGCACAAAATGACATGCAAAACTATATCAAAAATTGCTGAGGAATTTCATACACTCGTGTCATCTGGCCGATATCGTGTCCTCTGGCCGATATCGTGGCCCGGTCGCCATAACATCACTGGCAAGTGACCTTCTGTTCTGCCTTGTTAATGGGATATGAAAAAAATCGGATTATATATATTATTTGGAATGTAAAAAAATAATCACGTTTTGTAAATTTTGGTCGAGACAGATCTGAAAATAGTCGGGGTTATTTACATTGGGGTCAGTACAACCTAAGGGTCAATGCAATACGGTGTAAGGGTTAATACAATAAGTGTAAGGATCAATACAATACAGTGTAAGGGTCAATACAACCTAAGGATCTATACTGTAATATACTATAATATATTTTTTACAATATATATGTTTATATATATACATATATATATATATATATATATATATATACATATATACATATATACATATATATATACATATATATATGTTTATATATATACATATATATATACATATATATATATATATATATATATATATATATATATATATATATATATATACATATATATATATATATATATATATATATATATATATATATATATATATATATAATGTGTGTGTGTGTTTAGGAGGAATTGTTTGTTGTTATAGATTCAGCTACTCGGAACAAGTTCCAAGTAGCACGGGCTATGGTGAGCCCGTATTATGTAGGAGGAAGGAAAGTAGGTAGTTCAGACCATTACAGCAGAATCACCCAATCAGAGCTGCTACGATCGTTCAGTGGAATATTGCCAACTGTCTGAAATACTTTTTTTTTAACATTTTCAGTGTTGGGGACAAGATAGTGACAATAGGACCCCACATTGTGATTGATGGATTGATGAAGATTAAGCCAAGAGGCGACACGGGCACGAATAGCACGTGTAAGTGGTGGATTTTTTTGGGGGGGAGTGAATGTGATCTTTTGGTCCACACATATACACACACACACACTCTTCACATATAGACTAACTCTGTGACTCTTACTCTTCTCACTCCCGCTTAATGCCCTGTCTTAAACGCTATCGTCCACAGCTCTTACTATTCTGTTATTTTAGTGGAATTAAGAGCACCGTTATATTAACGCAACCTCGGCTAATGAGTATCGGCATCGATAGGTTAGGGGGAAGGAACTATCAGGAGAAAGCACTAAGCCATTACGGCTATATAGCACTTGCAAGGGGGGTTAGGATATGGATTCGGGACGGGACGGGGGAAGGAATGTTGCCTAACCGCTTGGACGGTCGGGGATTGAACGCCGACCTGCATGAAGCGAGACCGTCGCTCTACCGTCCAGCCCAAGTTGCGGAGTAGTCTAGGTTCGAACCGTTTGGTGAAACCACTTACAAATGAAGGCTAGTCGCTGAATAAGCGAGAATCAATTTCGGCATTTTGATTCAAGTTTAGTAAAGTTAACGTTTATGGGATTCAAGCGTAATAAAGTATATGATTACTCAATTGTTTAGTTTTGTTAGAATTTGTATATAAAACACGAAACATTCCCTCTACCATCCAGGCCAGGTTAGTAGGGTTAATGGCTTCGTATGGTTTAGGTCAGAGTTCACTCTCCAAAATGACCCAATTTAATGAAATATTCTTTATCGACGATGTTGATGCCCTGAACGTAGAAAGTGTTTCACATCCTCTCTACACAATTTCCATCGCTGTAACATCGTCACTACCGTAGTCCCTTACTCCCAGGCCTTCGGGGTGCCCCTAGAACCCGATTTTTCATGTTCAAGTCCACTGTGGTGTACCACTATACATCTTACATGCAAACAATGTTTTGTTCAGTTTACTTAATACTCTGCGCACACACAGTAGCACGGTGTATACTGCGCACGCACAGTATCAGGAAGGAAACAAACGGTTACAGTGAGGGCAAAAATATGAGAGCTGAGAGAGGTTACGAGTGGAATACCACAAGGGCCGGTTCTAGTTCTCATCCTGTTTCTAATATCTCAGTGACCTGACAGAGGAACTTGGCTCCTTCATATCAGTGTTTGCAGATGATGCAAAACTAATGAGAAGTCAGGACAGAGATAGATTGTGATGCATTGCAAGCGCAATTGGACACACTCCAAAAGTGATCTGAAAAATGACTGCTAGAATTTAACCCAGCCAAATGCAAGGTTATAAGGCTGGGAACAGGAGTGCGAAGACCAGTGCAGCAGTATAGGATGAAGAGAAGACAGATTCTTCAATCAGAAAAGGTGACAGGCCAGCGAATGGACATGGACAAATGGAACAGACCAGCGAATGGAATGGACAATGGAACCCAAAATCCAATGCCAAAAGCCCACATTAGCAGAACAAGAACAGTTGCATATGACATCCAGACCAGCATCCAGACTTATCCTTCAGAAACTTGGATAAGGGGGGACTTTCCGGGTCCTACATACACCGAAGGCGAGACCCACTCATGAACATTCGATTCAAAGCTTTACATGAAAATATGCTGAAAGCGTGAGGACCTGGTCGCGGACCGGGCCGCTAGGGCCCAGAAATCATCGCAAGGTAACCGCATTAATGTAAGAAAGCTCGGAAGGCGGGACTTAGGAGCCAAGCTCAACCCAGCGAGTACATAGAGGCCGAGTACACAGTAACACCTGGTAAGCTACACCCACCAGGCGAGTGTTGTACACCGCAGCTTACCAGACCCTCCGAGTCATCAGGACAAGTGGTGCAAATTAATAGCAGGTATTTGGCCTTGATGATACAACTAATAGCAATAATTTCTAATTTGTAATAAAGCATTTCGTGTAATAATGGCGATAATTTTTTATACATAATTGAGTTTATTACATAGCCACTAATAATTCACGGCGTTTCGGGCAAGCCCTCCGATATAATAAATATGATAATTAATAATAATAATAATATGTATTTAATAATATTTTAAAAATTACTTGATCATTAGGGGCTCTGAAAGCCTCCTTGTTCCTGGCCCCTCAGGTATGCTTTCACTCTTGACTATGGTGAAGATTAAAGTCCTCTCTCTCTCTCTCTGTATATACACAGTATACATGCTTAGTGTATATTCATTAACAAATGCACCTTGATCTGCGCGCGCGTGTGTGTGTGTGTGTGTGTGTGTGTGTGTGTGTTGGTAAGGATTGAAATGTCATTGTTATGTCTGCTTGGCAACGCTTCATTGATTAGAACATGATTAGAAATGGCGTATTTCGCATGAATATGGCAGGGGAATCTTCCCACATGTTGTATGACGTTGTAAGACGGTTTCTATGAGTATACATGTATACTCAAGTATACTGTGAGTATACATGTCGACCTGGCGAGAACCGCAGGCCAGCTGGGACGTTTAGAGGTCACCTGTTGGCTCGTGTGTGTGAACTGTGATGACTTTTGGAGAGAAACCGTTAGGGTAGTTTAGGTTAGGTTAGGGTAGTTTACGTTAGGTTAGGGTCGTTTAGGTTAGGTTAGGGTAGTTAAGCATAGTGGTGTCCTCAGCAGCAACCATAATAAACAATGGGGGTCAATACCCATTAGTATTGGGTCAATAGGTCAATACTCAGTAATAGACTGAGTAGCTATTGTGGATAATGGTACCTTCCATGACAGTACAAGTCATTGTCTGCTGTAACAAGCGATCAGTTGTTATCCCGTCATTAACAGACCAGCGTCTCTAGTGAGCACAGACCGACCTTTGCCAGTCGGCTGAACGCTCGTGTTCCAGCAGACACATGGATGGTGTTCCAGCAGACACATGGGTGGTGTTCCAGCAGACACGACATGGGTGGTGTTCCAGCAGACACATGGTGGTGTTCCAGCAGACACGACATGGGTGGTGTTCCAGCAGACACGACATGGGTGGTGTTCCAGCAGACACATGGTGGTGTTCCAGCAGACACGACATGGGTGGTGTTCCAGCAGACACGACATGGGTGGTGTTCCAGCAGACACGACATGGGTGGTGTTCCAGCAGACACGACATGGGTGGTGTTCCAGCAGACACATGGTGGTATTCCAGCAGACACGACATGGTGGTGTTCCAGCAGACACGACATGGGTGGTGTTTCAGCAGACACGACATGGGTGGTGTTCCAGCAGACACATGGATGGTGTTCCAGCAGACACGACATGGATGGTGTTCCAGCTGACACATGGATGGTGTTCCAGCAGACACATGGATGGTGTTCCAGCAGACACATGGATGGTGTTCCAGCAGACACATGGATGGTGTTCCAAAATGTAAGTAATAATGAGGAACACATGTTCCTCACGTGTGCCCCAAAGAATGAGGTGACTTGATAAAATACTATGCCCAAGATTACCATCAGAGTGCCGGCGGGCTGATGGGCAAAATAGCCTCGGCTACCATAAGCTTTTGACCGGTCGTGATGATCGAGTGGATTAAGATGTCCTGTACACACCAGTTCCTCCTGGTATTATGGGTTCGAGTCACTTCTGGGGTGTGAGTTTTCAGTTGCATATAGTCCTGGGGACCATTCAGGCTTGTTCGCATATTATATATATATATATATATATATATTTTATTAAATATGACCGAAAAAGTAAGATTAATAATTCTAACACGAATTTTCTCAATCTTTCGTACATTATGCTTCACTGTTGGAGGTAAATCAAAAATCACTTCTCCAAAATTCATTTTTATTTCTAGTCTGACGCGACACGGGCGCGTTTCGTAAAACTTATTACATTTTCAAAGACTTCACAAATACACAACTGATTAGAACTTGCGTTTCCCTGATTTTATATCTACATTTGAGTGAGGTGGGAAGGGTGATGTGGCATTACATTTGAGTAAGGTGGGAAGGATGATGTGGCATTAGAGGATATTAATAGGGTATTAAAAGTATCAACACAAGACAGAACACGAAACAATGGATATTGAATAGAAGTGTTTGTAGAAAGCCTATTGGTCCATATTTCTTGATGCTCCTATATTGGAGCGGAGTCTTGAGGTGGGTAGAATATAGTTGTGCAATAATTGGCTGTTGATTGCTGGTGTTGACTTCTTGATGTGTAGTGCCTCGCAAACGTCGAGCCGCCTGCTATCGCTGTATCTATCGATGATTTCTGTGTTGTTTACTAGGATTTCTCTGGCGATGGTTTGGTTATGGGAAGAGATTATATGTTCCTTAATGGAGCCCTGTTGTTTATGCATCGTTAAACGCCTAGAAAGAGATGTTGTTGTCTTGCCTATATACTGGGTTTTTTGGAGCTTACAGTCCCCAAGTGGGCATTTGAAGGCATAGACGACGTTAGTCTCTTTTAAAGCGTTCTGTTTCGTGTCTGGAGAGTTTCTCATGAGTAGGCTGGCCGTTTTTCTGGTTTTATAGTAAATCGTCAGTTGTATCCTCTGATTTTTGTCTGTAGGGATAACGTTTCTATTAACAATATCTTTCAGGACCCTTTCCTCTGTTTTATGAGCTGTGGAAAAGAAGTTCCTGTAAAATAGTCTAATAGGGGGTATAGGTGTTGTGTTAGTTGTCTCTTCGGAGGTTGCATGGCTTTTCACTTTCCTTCTTATGATGTCTTCGATGAAACCATTGGAGAAGCCGTTATTGACTAGAACCTGCCTTACCCTACAGAGTTCTTCGTCGACTTGCTTCCATTCTGAGCTGTGGCTGAGAGCACGGTCGACGTATGCGTTAACAACACTCCTCTTGTACCTGTCAGGGCAGTCGCTGTTGGCATTTAGGCACATTCCTATGTTTGTTTCCTTTGTGTAGACTGCAGTGTGGAAACCTCCGCCCTTTTCCATGACTGTTACATCTAGAAAAGGCAGCTTCCCATCCTTTTCCGTCTCGTAAGTGAAACGCAGCACGGAACTCTGCTCAAATGCCTCCTTCAGCTCCTGCAGATGTCTGACATCAGGTACCTGTGTAAAAATGTCGTCAACATACCTGCAGTATATGGCCGGTTTCAAGTTCATGTCGACTAAGACTGCAGGAGCTGAAGGAGGCATTTGAGCAGAGTTCCGTGCTGCGTTTCACTTACGAGACGGAAAAGGATGGGAAGCTGCCTTTTCTAGATGTAACAGTCATGGAAAAGGGCGGAGGTTTCCACACTGCAGTCTACACAAAGGAAACAAACATAGGAATGTGCCTAAATGCCAACAGCGACTGCCCTGACAGGTACAAGAGGAGTGTTGTTAACGCATACGTCGACCGTGCTCTCAGCCACAGCTCAGAATGGAAGCAAGTCGACGAAGAACTCTGTAGGGTAAGGCAGGTTCTAGTCAATAACGGCTTCTCCAATGGTTTCATCGAAGACATCATAAGAAGGAAAGTGAAAAGCCATGCAACCTCCGAAGAGACAACTAACACAACACCTATACCCCCTATTAGACTATTTTACAGGAACTTCTTTTCCACAGCTCATAAAACAGAGGAAAGGGTCCTGAAAGATATTGTTAATAGAAACGTTATCCCTACAGACAAAAATCAGAGGATACAACTGACGATTTACTATAAAACCAGAAAAACGGCCAGCCTACTCATGAGAAACTCTCCAGACACGAAACAGAACGCTTTAAAAGAGACTAACGTCGTCTATGCCTTCAAATGCCCACTTGGGGACTGTAAGCTCCAAAAAACCCAGTATATAGGCAAGACAACAACATCTCTTTCTAGGCGTTTAACGATGCATAAACAACAGGGCTCCATTAAGGAACATATAATCTCTTCCCATAACCAAACCATCGCCAGAGAAATCCTAGTAAACAACACAGAAATCATCGATAGATACAGCGATAGCAGGCGGCTCGACGTTTGCGAGGCACTACACATCAAGAAGTCAACACCAGCAATCAACAGCCAATTATTGCACAACTATATTCTACCCACCTCAAGACTCCGCTCCAATATAGGAGCATCAAGAAATATGGACCAATAGGCTTTCTACAAACACTTCTATTCAATATCCATTGTTTCGTGTTCTGTCTTGTGTTGATACTTTTAATACCCTATTAATATCCTCTAATGCCACATCATCCTTCCCACCTTACTCAAATGTAATGCCACATCACCCTTCCCACCTCACTCAAATGTAGATATAAAATCAGGGAAACGCAAGTTCTAATCAGTTGTGTATTTGTGAAGTCTTTGAAAATGTAATAAGTTTTACGAAACGCGCCCGTGTCGCGTCAGACTAGAAATAAAAATGAATTTTGGAGAAGTGATTTTTGATTTACCTCCAACAGTGAAGCATAATGTACGAAAGATTGAGAAAATTCGTGTTAGAATTATTAATCTTACTTTTTCGGTCATATTTAATAAAATATGTCTACAGGAAAGACTGCTACCAAAATATACTAATATATATATATATATATATATATATATATATATATATATATATATATATATATATATATATATATATATATAATGTCTAATTCTCCCCAGAACCTGAGTAACCTGTTGCCTTGAGACACTCTGATTGTAATGTGGTCATTCTGATCACATTGTAATTTAGACAGTCTGATTTTCTGTGATTTAGATATTCTATTTGAACTGTGATTCAGAATTCAGATTACACTGTGATACAGACATTTTGACTGTACTGTATTATAAAGGGTCTTTTGAGTCGGTGTTTGACCAATGGAAGTGTGGATGCATTTTTCAAAGCTTGAATAGTAGTTTGGTCCTTATATTTAACAACTAAAGTGGTCGAACAGTTTAGACTGTACTCGCTTAGTTGTGCTTGCGGGGGTTGGGTTTTGGCTCTTTGGTCCCGCCTCTCAACTGTGGGGAAGAGACGAGGGGATGTGTCCAAGTTTAGATCTGAACCTCAGATGGTGTTGGACATTTTATCTCGTGTTTTGGGTCTGATTTGTGTGCGTATATTGTCTAGCAACTTCTATAACAGTCAACTTAATAGCCTTAATGGTGTTAGCTGAACGTAGTGTGATCACGCCTGATTTCGAATGAAGTTATCCTTATAATTTTATTGTAGTCTATGTCTTGTTTACCAGCATAATTCGAGGACTAATATATATATATATATATATATATATATATAATATAATATAATATAATATATAAATATGCCGAGTATTTCAGAAGCGGTTTGGGAGGAGTCGGAGTACACTGCGGTCCTCGAGGCGGGGGCGTCGGCTAACAGGCCGTTGGTAATCACACACTACGCCGCCGCCGCCGCCACCAGTCCCCGCCTGGAGCCGCGCGACCGCGTGCGCATTCTTCCTGCGCACTCCCACCGCCTCTCCACACACACACCAATTTACACTCAGTTATATTAAAATTATGCGCGGGTCAAGAGGACAGACAGCGCGCCATGGCGGCTACCAATATGATTAGCCTTCGCCTCAAACCTTCCTCGGGTGGACATGTTTGTTTTATATATATATATATACCTTTTGAAGATTGGTTTAACTTAATTTCTTTTTGTTTCGAAATCTTTCGTATTATTTGCTACGCCTGTGAAACGGTAGGTGTAAACACTTCTCTTTTTTTTTCCTACCGCCACGACCAGTGGTACAGGTCGTGGTGCAGTGGTACAGGTCATGGTGCAGTGGTACAGGTCATGGTGCAGTGGTACAGGTCGTGGTAACGGTCATGGTGCAGTGGTACAGGTCGTGGTGCAGTGGTACAGGTCATGGTGCAGTGGTACAGGTCGTGGTACAGGTCATGGTGCAGTGGTACAGGTCGTGGTGCGGTGGTACAGGTCATGGTGCAGTGGTACAGGTCGGGGTGCAGTGGTACAGGTCATGGTGCAGTGGTACAGGTCATGGTGCAGTGGTACAGGTCGTGGTGCAGTGGTACAGGTCATGGTGCAGTGGTACAGGTCATGGTGCAGTGGTACAGGTCGTGGTACAGGTCATGGTGCAGTGGTACAGGTCGTGGTGCAGTGGTACAGGTCATGGTGCAGTGGTACAGGTCGTGGTGCAGTGGTACAGGTCATGGTGCAGTGGTACAGGTCATGGTGCAGTGGTACAGGTCGTGGTACAGGTCATGGTGCAGTGGTACAGGTCGTGGTGCAGTGGTACAGGTCATGGTGCAGTGGTACAGGTCGTGGTGCAGTGGTACAGGTCGTGGTGCAGTGGTACAGGTCGTGGTGCAGTGGTACAGGTCATGGTGCAGTGGTACAGGTCGTGGTGCAGTGGTACAGGTCATGGTGCAGTGGTACAGGTCATGGTGCAGTGGTACAGGTCGTGGTAACGGTCATGGTGCAGTGGTACAGGTCGTGGTGCAGTGGTACAGGTCATGGTGCAGTGGTACAGGTCGTGGTACAGGTCATGGTGCAGTGGTACAGGTCGTGGTGCGGTGGTACAGGTCATGGTGCAGTGGTACAGGTCGGGGTGCAGTGGTACAGGTCATGGTGCAGTGGTACAGGTCATGGTGCAGTGGTACAGGTCGTGGTGCAGTGGTACAGGTCATGGTGCAGTGGTACAGGTCATGGTGCAGTGGTACAGGTCGTGGTACAGGTCATGGTGCAGTGGTACAGGTCGTGGTGCAGTGGTACAGGTCATGGTGCAGTGGTACAGGTCGTGGTGCAGTGGTACAGGTCATGGTGCAGTGGTACAGGTCATGGTGCAGTGGTACAGGTCGTGGTACAGGTCATGGTGCAGTGGTACAGGTCGTGGTGCAGTGGTACAGGTCATGGTGCAGTGGTACAGGTCGTGGTGCAGTGGTACAGGTCGTGGTGCAGTGGTACAGGTCGTGGTGCAGTGGTACAGGTCATGGTGCAGTGGTACAGGTCGTGGTGCAGTGGTACAGGTCATGGTGCAGTGGTACAGGTCATGGTGCAGTGGTACAGGTCATGGTGCAGTGGTACAGGTCGTGGTACAGGTCGTGGTGCAGTGGTACAGGTCGTGGTGCAGTGGTACAGGTCGTGGTGCAGTGGTACAGGTCGTGGTGCAGTGGTACAGGTCGTGGTGCAGTGGTACAGGTCGTGGTGCAGTGGTACAGGTCGTGGTGCAGTGGTACAGGTCGTGGTGCAGTGGTACAGGTCGTGGTGCAGTGGTACAGGTCGTGGTGCAGTGGTACAGGTCATGGTGCAGTGGTACAGGTCATGGTGCAGTGGTACAGGTCGTGGTGCAGTGGTACAGGTCGTGATGCAGTGGTACAGGTCGTGGTGCAGTGGTACAGGTCGTGGTGCAGTGGTACAGGTCATGGTGCGGTGGTACAGGTCGTGGTGCAGTGGTACAGGTCGTGGTGCAGTGGTACAGGTCGTGGTGCAGTGGTACAGGTCATGGTGCGGTGGTACAGGTCGTGGTGCAGTGGTACAGGTCGTGGTGCGGTGGTACAGGTCGTGGTGCAGTGGTACAGGTCGTGGTGCAGTGATACAGGTCGTGGTACAGGTCGTGGTGCAGTGGTACAGGTCGTGGTACAGGTCGTGGTGCAGTGGTACAGGTCGTGATGCAGTGGTACAGGTCGTGGTGTAGTGGTACAGGTCGTGGTGCAGTGGTACAGGTCGTGGTGCAGTGGTACAGGTCATGGTGCAGTGGTACAGGTCATGGTGCAGTGGTACAGGTTGTGGTGCAGTGGTACAGGTCGTGGTGCAGTGGTACAGGTCGTGGTGCAGTGGTACAGGTCTTGGTGCAGTGGTACAGGTCTTGGTGCAGTGGTACAGGTCTTGGTGCAGTGGTACAGGTCATGGTGCAGTGGTACAGGTCTTGGTGCAGTGGTACAGATCATGGTGCAGTGGTACAGGTCATGGTGCAGTGGTACAGGTTGTGGTGCAGTGGTACAGGTCGTGGTGCAGTGGTACAGGTCGTGGTGCAGTGGTACAGGTCGTGGTGCAGTGGTACAGGTCTTGGTGCAGTGGTACAGGTCTTGGTGCAGTGGTACAGGTCATGGTGCAGTGGTACAGGTCTTGGTGCAGTGGTACAGGTCATGGTGCAGTGGTATGTAGCCAAGTCTCTTCCCCCTCCCTCTCTTTTTCCACCCTTCCCCCCCCCCCCCTCTCTCCCCCACTCTTCAGCCCATCTTCTCCTGGACGACCTCGTCCCCACCCCCTTGGTCTACCCGCCTATTCCCCCCTTTACTTTCCTCCCTTTTCCTTCTCTTTCTCTCGGAACATTTATTAAGGAGCACTGAAACAACTGTACAGGTCTCTCAGAATTTTTTTTTTTTTAACATATTAGGTACATCTGCATTAGTGCAGCTGCCCTAGACTATATGAAGTGGAGTACAGTGTGTCAAAAAAGCTAACTAGGTGATGCTAAAAAATCCCCATCACACAGGATGGTTAGTCATACAGAGGCATGTGATAAGCAGTCTGCACTGGCAGACTCGGATGCATTTTGAGGATATCAACAACACAAGATTGAATAAGGTAGCAGTGGTAATACAAGTCCCCATCTCGCAGGATGGTTAGTCATACAGGGCCATGTGTTTAATAGCCTGCACTGGCAAATTTTGGGTATACTGTGAGGATATCTACATGCCCAGTTATTAGACCTTTCAGACCAGTTGGCATGAGGTACCTGGAGCTTTGCAATTACTTTATTCACTCTCGTATTCTTGAAGATATCCTCTCAGAAAATATATTATTACGATAACTGAAACTCTAAGGGGATCACACCAAATATTTCACACATCATGAAAATTGCCTAGGGTGAGGGGATGGGGGGGGGGAGGGTCATGTCGGTATATTTCAAGATGGTTGCATGACGTAGTATGTCTTGAACGCTAACTGGAAATATCACAGGAATTACTATCTCATCATCTGCCCCGCTCACCTAGCCTTTTCCCTCACCCCCCCCTCTCACACACACACACACCGGATTCTGGCGTGTGGATCACAAGCAATCCGGATTCTGTGCACAATGAGAATTTCATCATTGCTTCCCCGAATCACCGTTGGATTTCCTAACATTTCGACTTGTTGGTTTAAGGCCCCTGTTGCCTCTCCCCCCCCCCCCACCCCTCCCATCCCTTCCCACTCACCACTTACTCCTCCGCTTGAGTGTTAGTGCATTGCATTACCACGTGACCTAGAGGCCAAGGCTTTGTCGGTCTTGGAGGTGACGTACGTGCCGCCATTGTCCTGCCCTGCTTGGCTGGACGGGCTCTTGTTTTTTCTGTTTGAGATTCTCGAGGAAAATTAGTCAGCGTTCGTGGAAAATCCGGATTTGAAGTTGGGTAATCGTGGTTTTGTTGTCGTGGAGGAGAATGAGCAAAGCAGAAGGGCAGACATGGGCAGGGAAGGCATGGGCAGGGCAGATGAGAGTTGGGCAGAGGAGGAATGGGCAGGAGGAGCAATGGGGGAAGTGAGGACCTGACGCGGCCTACCGCTGAAAGTGTTTGTTTTTTCGGTGAAAATTACTTTATTTGTGGCCCTTTTTTTTTTTTTATTAATACATTAGTTACATCTGCATTAGTGCAGCTACCCTAGACTATATGAAGTGGAATACAGTGTCAAAAAAGCTAACTAGGTGATGCTAAAAAAATCCCCATCACACATGATGGTTAGTCATACAGAGGCAAGTGATAAGCGGTCTGCACTGGCAGACTCCGGATGCATTTTGAGGATATCAACAACACAAGATTGAATAAGGTAGCAGTGGTAATAAAAGTCCCCATCTCGCAGGATGGTTAGTCATACAGGGCCATATGTTTAATAGCCTGCACTGGCAAATTTTGGGTATACTGTGAGGATATCTTCAAGAATACGAGAGTGAATAAAGTAATTGCAAAGCTCCAGGTACCTCATGCCAACTGGTCTGAAAGGTCTAATAACTGGGCATTCAGTGATGTAGTGCCGGAGATCGTGCCGTAGTTCCTGCTCACAGAGTTTGCAACTGGAGTGCTCAGGATTGGGAGATCCGTCACCTGGAGCCACCTGCCACAGGTAACGGTAACCCAACCTGATCCTTGCAACCACTGTGTCGCACAGTCTAGTGGACGTTTTGTGCTGCCCATAGATATACGTTTCAGATCTGAACAAATCATAGATTTTTATACTAGTACTTTCAGGTCGTTGGGAGTCAGTAAGTTCTTTCCTATCAGATCTGAGTGTTTGGACCAATACAGTTTTGACAGCAGAGATTGGGATACCTAGATCTAATTCAACTTCATCCTTGTTACACGCTAATTTGGCTGCAATGTCTGTCTCATTATGATGGGTTATATTTGTGTGTGAAGGTATCCATACAAAGGAGATTCGAGACCCTTTACTCTGTATATTTTGTGATTCAAAGTCTGCTCTTCAAGCAATTGAAAACTTCTCTTGGAAGATCGACAGCAAGAACCTCATACTCCCAATTATAAATGACCTAATTGATGCACAGAGGTTTTTTGGCATCGGGGAACTATAACTAAAACTCTATGGGAATCACACCAAATATTTCACATTTGACTTCATGAATATTTCCTGTGGGGGGGGGGGGTCAAGTCAATATGGTTCAAGATGGCTGCATAGAGTGCTACGTCGACTGTATATTCATTTTTTTAGCTCTGATATTTGAATGCACTTCCCTAAATGTATTTCCCTAAATTATTCTTGCGGGAGAGCATTTGACCATCCTTTTGATCTGGCCTTTGATGTAAGGGAGACTGTATCGATGTTTTTATAACATAAAAAACAAAATATGCATTGTGTCTTCCCTTCTCTGTCTTATCTAATCTTTACCTTGATACGTTATTGATAACAACGCACCTCTTGATGGTCACACTGTTCCACCCTATATCTTCCACGTTTCCCCTTCGAACAGGAACACTATTGTTGACCCGTGAGTGTGCACATGTGAGAGTACATGGTAATTTGTACATATTTAACTTGATGCGTTTTTAGAAAAAAAAATAGTGTTTTTTCACTATTGAGCATTTCAAGTTGTATGTTGTTTAATGCACTGACTTGCCATCCCTCATGTTTCTTGTATTAAATTTTGATTAATTTGATTTAATTAATGTATTAGATTTGGCAATTTCCTCTTGTAAGCCATTATTACATTTGGTGCCAGCTCTTGAACTGAAGTTGATCTTCACGTCTCCAAATTCTAAAGTTTCTCTCTCTCTCTCTCTCTCTCTCTCTCTCTCTCTCTCTCTCTCTCTCTCTCTCTCTCTCTCTCTCTCTCTCTCTCTCTCTCTCTCTCTCCCCCCATCATCATTTCTTTCTTCCCCTCCCTTTTTCCCTTCTCTCTCTCTCTCTCTCCCCCCCCCCCATCATCATTTCTTTCTTCCCCTCCCTTTTTCCCTTCTCTCTCTCTCTCTCCCTCGCTTACCCCATCTTTCTCTCTTCCCGCCTCCCAGAGTATGTGTTAATCACGGACTCATCAGTTACCATCTTCTCTATCTCCCTCTCCATCTGCTGCTCCCCGCTCATCCATCACCCTCCGCCTGCTTATCTCCCGCTGGCTGACACCCACTACATCCAGATATTAATTAATCCACCCCCTCTATCCACTTGCATCCACCACCGCGGGCATCTGTATGGGCTCTAAATTGACTCCCCCTTATTCAGAGGCTCTCGTTCATCAACTAGCCCCGCCCACCTAGTCAGTCGAGCCCCGGACTATAGCACGAGAGGGGCTTCTATGTATCTATCTGTTTTTATCTGTCTATAGCTATATATTTGTATATCTATCTTATCTCTCGGTGGCATCATCTTCTGCCACTTCGGGTTTGTTTAGTATGTTCATTGTATAATTTTGTGCCATTTGAAGGTTGCAAATCAACATTTGCATTGGTCAGTTAGTCTGCCATCTTGTGCACTGGTCAGTCAGTCACCGTGTACACTGGTCAGTCAGTCACCGTGTACACTGGTCAGTCAGTCACCGTGTACACTGGTCAGTCAGTCACCGTGTACACTGGTCAGTCAGTCACCGTGTACACTGGTCAGTCAGTCACCGTGTACACTGGTCAGTCAGTCACCGTGTACACTGGTCAGTCAGTCACCGTGTACACTGGTCAGTCAGTCACCGTGTACACTGGTCAGTCAGTCACCGTGTACACTGGTCAGTCAGTCACCGTGTACACTGGTCAGTCAGTCACCGTGTACACTGGTCAGTCAGTCACCGTGTACACTGGTCAGTCACCGTGTACACTGGTTAGTCAGTCACCGTGTACACTGGTTAGTCAGTCACCGTGTACACTGGCCAGTCAGTCACCGTGTACACTGGCCAGTCAGTCACCGTGTACACTGGCCAGTCAGTCACCGTGTACACTGGCCAGTCAGTCACCGTGTACACTGGCCAGTCAGTCACCGTGTACACTGGCCAGTCAGTCACCGTGTACACTGGCCAGTCAGTCACCGTGTACACTGGTCAGTCAGTCACCGTGTACACTGGTCAGTCAGTCACCGTGTACACTGGTCAGTCAGTCACCGTGTACACTGGTCAGTCAGTCACCGTGTACACTGGTCAGTCAGTCACCGTGTACACTGGTCAGTCAGTCACCGTGTACACTGGTCAGTCAGTCACCGTGTACACTGGTCAGTCAGTCACCGTGTACACTGGTCAGTCAGTCACCGTGTACACTGGTCAGTCAGTCACCGTGTACACTGGTCAGTCAGTCACCGTGTACACTGGTCAGTCAGTCACCGTGTACACTGGTCAGTCACCGTGTACACTGGTCAGTCACCGTGTACACTGGTCAGTCAGTCACCGTGTACACTGGTCAGTCAGTCACCGTGTACACTGGTCAGTCAGTCACCGTGTACACTGGTCAGTCAGTCACCGTGTACACTGGTCAGTCAGTCACCGTGTACACTGGTCAGTCAGTCACCGTGTACACTGGTCAGTCAGTCACCGTGTACACTGGTCAGTCAGTCACCGTGTACACTGGTCAGTCAGTCACCGTGTACACTGGTCAGTCAGTCACCGTGTACACTGGTCAGTCAGTCACCGTGTACACTGGTCAGTCAGTCACCGTGTACACTGGTCAGTCAGTCACCGTGTACACTGGTCAGTCAGTCACCGTGTACACTGGTCAGTCAGTCACCGTGTACACTGGTCAGTCAGTCACCGTGTACACTGGTCAGTCAGTCACCGTGTACACTGGTCAGTCAGTCACCGTGTACACTGGTCAGTCAGTCACCGTGTACACTGGTCAGTCAGTCACCGTGTACACTGGTCAGTCAGTCACCGTGTACACTGGTCAGTCAGTCACCGTGTACAACCTGTCACTGGCAACGTGACCATTACACCCATCTCCACTGCCAGTGCAGCGTCAACTGGTATGCAAATGACCATGATTGAGCAGCTCTTGATCAATCACTGCACGTGTTCTGCTTGTCAAGCGGAGTAATTCTCAGTAGCCACCTCACTATCTTCACCGTTGCCTCACGTATCATGACCCCCTTCCACATTACTGTGATATCAACACACACGCGCGCGCTACGGGGTCTGATAGCCTGTGTTACGGGGTCTGGTAGCTGAGTGGACAACGCTCAAGACCTGTAATTCTCTGGTCCGGGTTAAATTCCCGAACCAGGTACTTCCCTTCCCATGTTGT
This sequence comes from Procambarus clarkii, assembly GCF_040958095.1. Classification (NCBI taxonomy): domain Eukaryota; kingdom Metazoa; phylum Arthropoda; class Malacostraca; order Decapoda; family Cambaridae; genus Procambarus; species Procambarus clarkii. The sequence continues at coordinate 14,493,297 of NC_091176.1, read as the reverse complement.
ACTGTACCTGTGTCCCCCCCCCCCCAGCCTATCTTCACGCATAATGAGCTGAAATATTGACGCGTCCGAGCACAGTCTGTGCCAGGCATCGCCAAGATATGTGGCTGGTTTATGCTGTCAAGGCATAAACAGCCGGGGCTGCTCCATGGTCAAGCCTTCGTCCCTTCCTCCACCGGATTATACACCGTTGACCGAATATTCGTACCGGCCCCAGACATAATTTACTCCTGATTTCACAACCGAACCATTACCTAACAATTATCTCCCCTCTCCCCCCCTCCCCTTAAGGAATACTAATCGATGACTTGGTGGCTGAGACTCCTGTTATCTGGGTGGTCGTTCTTACATGAAAAAAATAAGAAACGCCTTCCAGAGGATTCAATTTTGCCTTTTTCTTGGAAAGGATCTTCGATGATAATATTCGCCCCATTCCCAATGACGGTAATTAGGCTGTAACAGCGGTGTAATCGGGGCTGTTATCTGGACCGTTAACCCGCAGGAGCCCGCGAGGAGCTGGAGCGGTTAGCCCGCAAGCGGTTTCGGGAGAGGTGCAGATCACAAGCGGGTCTCCTCCTCCTCATGGGTTTAGCCCCTTGAGGACAGGTCCGGTGGCTGGGGGGGGGGGGGAGGGAAGGCCGTGCAAGGTGTATGTCTCTATTGTGGTGAGTTCTGTCTCGGCAACGGCGAGGTTCACAGCTTACACCACCAGCTGCTGCAGTTGCCACTGCAGCATACACCAGCTGCAGTATGCACCACCAGCTGCAGTATGCACCACCAGCTGCAGCATGCACCACCAGCTGCAGCATGCACCACCAGCTGCAGCATGCACCACCAGCTGCAGCATGCACCACCAGCTGCAGCATGCACCACCAGCTGCAGCGTGCACCACCAGCTGCAGCGTGCACCACCAGCTGCAGCGTGCACCACCAGCTGCAGCGTGCACCACCAGCTGCAGCGTGCACCACCAGCTGCAGCGTGCACCACCAGCTGCAGCGTGCACCACCAGCTGCAGCGTGCACCACCAGCTGCAGCGTGCACCACCAGCTGCAGCGTGCACCACCAGCTGCAGCGTGCACCACCAGCTGCAGCGTGCACCACCAGCTGCAGCATGCACCACCAGCTGCAGCATGCACCACCAGCTGCAGCATGCACCACCAGCTGCAGCATGCACCACCAGCTGCAGCACACGCCACCAGCTGCAGCACACGCCACCAGCTGCAGCACACGCCACCAGCTGCAGCATATGCCACCAGCTGCAGCATACACCACCAGCTGCAGCATGCACCACCAGCTGCGGCATGCACCACCAGCTGCAGCATGCACCACCAGCTGCAGCATGCACCACCAGCTGCAGCATGCACCACCAGCTGCGGCATGCACCACCAGATACAGCATACACCACCAGTTGCAGTATACACCACCAGCTGCAGCATACACCACCAGCTGCAGCATACGCCACCAGCTGCAGCATGCGCCACCAGCTGCAGCACACGCCACCAGCTGCAGCACACGCCACCAGCTGCAGCACACGCCACCAGCTGCAGCACACGCCACCAGCTGCAGCACACGCCACCAGCTGCAGCATATGCCACCAGCTGCAGCATACGCCACCAGCTGCAGCATACACCACCAGCTGCAGCATACACCACCAGCTGCAGAACACACCAGTTGCAGCATACACCACCTTTTGCAGCATATACACACACCAGCTGCTGCATACACACACACACCTGCTGCTGCATACATACACAGCAGCTGCAGCATACACACACACACCAGCTCCAGCATACACCACGAGCTGCAACATACATCACCAGCTCCAGCATACACCAGCTGCAGCATGCACCATCAGTTAAAGCATACACCGCCTGAAGTATTCTCTTTCAGTTCGTATTTCTAATATTTCTCCTCGTGTTGTTCCTTCTTTGCCCCCGTGGAGAGTCCCCCTTCCGCAGTTTTGTACTTCCTTGACCCGCATCACTAAAGCTTTTACACCCCCTACGGTTCTGAAACGCCTTTTCCTTGAGCACTTTTTTTCTCACTCCCGCTCCGTTTCTGTCTTCACCGATGGGTCTAAGTCTGCGGACGGTGTAGGCTACTCTGTTGTTTTTCCTGATCGCACTTATATGTGTCACTTACCTCCGGAGACTAGCATCTTTACAGCGGAACTTTATTCTCTATGCTCTTCGTCTCCTGCTTTCTCGTTGTCAATCTTCCTTTGTAGTTGTTGTTGACTCTCGTAGTGCCCTCATGGCTCTCGGGTCCTTTAATCCGGTCCATCCCGTGGTTGTCGAGATTCAGCATTGGCTGTTTCTTATTCATAGTAAATTTTAGTCGATTGAGTTTTGTTGGGTTCCCAGCCATATTGGTGTCTCTTTTTTTAAATTAGCGTGCGGATGCTGCCGCCAAGGAAGCTGTCCGCTCTTGTCCCATCTCTCGTAAAGGTATTCCTTATTCCGACTTTTACCCAGTTATCCATTCCTCCGTCCTTACCCGTTGGCAGGCTTGTTGGTCTTCTCTTACTGGTAACAAACTGCGTACTCTTAAGAGTTGTGTGTCCTCGTGGCCGTCCTCTTACCACCGTAACCGGCGATGGGAAACGGCTCTGGCGAGGATGCGTATTGGCCATACTCGCTTAATTCATGGTCACTTGATGGAGCGCCGCTCTGCTCGTTATTGTCCACATTGCATTGTCCTTCTTACGGTCGTGCATGTCCTTGTTGCTTGTCTTGACTTCCAGGACGAGCGTGTGTCTTGTTTTCCGACTGTCCCCCGCGGTCGCTTGTCCCTCGATAGTATTCTTGGTGACTCGGATACTTTTGATATCGTTCGCCTTATGCGTTTGTGTTCTCGTATTGGCTTCCTTGGTGATATTTAGCGCCCTCTGATTATCCCGCACATCTGATGGTGCTACATAGCCTTCCCGGTTTGGTGCCTTCTTTTGATAATTACTTACCACCTGAAGTATACACACCATCTGCAGCATACACACACACCAGCTGCAGCATGCACACACCAGCATACACCACCAACTGCAACATACACCACGAGGTGCAGCATACACCACAAGGTGCAGCATACACCACAAGGTGTAGCATACACCACAAGGTGCAGCATACACCACCAGATGCAGCATACATTACCAGCTGCAGTATACCACCAGCTGCAGCATACACAACCAGCTGCAGCATACACCAGCTGCAGCATATATCACCTTTTACAGCATACACACACACACCAGCTGCAGCATATACATACACATCAGCTACAGCATACACCATCAGCTGCAGCATACACCATCAGCTGCAGCATACACCACCAGCTGCAGCATGTAATATTGTATTGGTGATTCACAAGGCTTTAACCTCTTTTGCTGTGACACTGATCAATTCTGGATTTTCCAGGACGTGTTGTGTGGTGCGCGTGACTCTTCAGCACACACTGCTGATTTGATCCTTCTGAACTTTTGATCAAAGTTACTGTTGTATTTTCGGATAAATTTATTGGGCCTTATTGGATGTTGCCATAGAAGTATAAAAAAGAAAATCAATAAAGTTTTCTCACTCGTCTCTCGCATGGCTTCTGCGACCATAACTTACACGATGCTGTTACCTTATTTAATTTTATTAGCTCTCTCTTGAATATTTATAAGTCCCCCCAAGGGACTATACACGCTGATAACTCCTCTCGCCAGCCATGAAAAAGAACCATCTACCCTGCGTCTCCTTCATCATTTTGGATAATAATGGCTGAAACGCTTGGAAGAAACAAAGCCAAAACAAAAAAAGAAGTTGTATAATAAACTACGTCTCGATCAGCATACTCGACCCTTATATCGCAGGTACTTGAAGAAATAGGGAATGAAGTGGCCGAGAAATTTAGGATAGTTGGTAGGCAATTAGGTGTCTAGTACAGAGGATGGTTTATCTCTCGGTAGGTGCTGGAATGGATGAGAATACGACGTTGATTAGGCGTGAATGAAAGGCGGGTGTATGCGCGTGTTGTATTAGGCAAGTTGAACTGCTTGTCTGCGAAGCCAAGATGGCCGCCTTAGGGTGATTGACGAGGTGAGGGGGAACCCGAGAGTAGCTAATGATTTAAGTAGGTATTGGGTTCGCCTGATGGAGGCAGGTGCAGCTAACGGAGGCAAGGGGGAACACGAGTGGCTCCGCTTACATAAACTAGGAAGGACCACAACCGGCAACCACAACTTTACGGGCTATTCATGCCCGTGCCACCTCTTGGGTGGCTTAATCTTCATCAATCAATCGCAACTTAACCACGCTGTACTCCTGTTCGAGGAGGTAGACACAGACGCTGATGATTGAGGCGGGGTCAATTGAGGTCACGTTGGGCTGAGACCTGCATGTAGATTGGTTAACGCCAACAAGGAAGGTATAGCCACAACCTAGCAACTGGGCCATCGATCAATGCTTTCCTTCCCAGAGGTCCTTCACAGCTCGACGTTTCAGCTAATGTTATAAGTCCCAACGTTCCTCATGCGAAGCCGATCTCTGTCCTAACTTTTTTCTCATTCCTCACATTCCTGACGCTTCCTCTCAAGTTCGGGATCGTCATGGACTTCATCACGTTGATCATCTGTTGCAGCTGTCCTCCAGCTGCACACACGCCATCCTTCGCTCTCCCTCACCAACCCAACATCAACCTAAATCCATTTTATTATTTTAGTTTAAAGTACGTGTATGGTGTATTTTGGGCAACCCGTCCTCAGACCAAGCCCATTCCATCCAGCGGTCGACCCCAAAGACGCATTCCTAAATTTTAACATGCTGTTCAATCAGAACAGGAATTTTCTCAAATTTAAATTCATTTTATATTATCATATTGTATATAGGCACTGGTTAGTTTAGGTGTTTAGGTTCTGTTTTCGATTATTTATATATGTAGTACGTGGGGGAAGCATTTACAGCGTTGTAGTTTGAATAAAAGTCGTCAGCGAAGCACTTGTTCCGGAGGTGTTCGGACGTCATCAGTTGTGAGTCGTGTATAAACCGTCTTTCATTCACAAACAGGGGGTTTGGCAGATGCATGGAATGGACTTCGAGTTGTTGTTTGGAGGACGGCTGTTTTGGGAACTGCTCTTCGAATATAAGGAGTGAGGGATCACTCCAATCATAAACAATCATGTTTGTGATTGATCAAGAAACCTGTCAACGTTTGGGGAGGGGCGAAGGACCGACACCCTCCCGATAGAGCTGGCCAAGTGACCTTGTAGTGGGAATGGTTGTTGGGTCACGTTTGCTGCGCTGAATCGCAATATTAAACGCCAATGGATCGATGAGTCGTGGCTGTTTACCAGCGATGTGGTCTTCTTTAGCTGTGACTTTTATCGTTTTGGGGCTTTCTGTTAAAAAAAAGTTTCAATTCCGTCTCAAACGTCATCAACCGAAGCGTCATCAACCAAACTAGTTGTGCTTGCACGGGATGAGCTACAGCTCTTGGGTCCCGCCTCTCAACCTTCAATCGACTGGTGTGTATAGAGCGTGCCTCGACTACTGTAGTTATAACCTAAGCCAGTTAGGTTATAACCTAACTTAAGTCAGCAGAGCCATTATTGTATGGACTGCTAACTCTTCCTCGATGGTGTCTGTTAAAATTAGTCAAGAACCCGAGTCAGTAACGCTATCTTCACTCCCAGACTTTGAAAGACTAAAGCGACTGGATAAAGAAATATTAAGAATACATTAAGAACCACAGTGAGTCACGTGTGTGTAATTCAAGCCCGATTACATTATGACGCCATTTATGTTCCTATTTTCCCTGTATCACGGCATTATCCAGAATAGGGCAAATAGATGTTTATATGTACAAAATATGAACAGTTGCCTCTTGATAAGAATTGA
>NC_091176.1:14409933-14482433 GCF_040958095.1 Procambarus clarkii | reverse complement strand
ATTCTCATAAAGTTTCAAAACGTTAATGGAAAGTTTCCTCTTCTAACCTTACCGAGTAAGCCGGACGACTCAAACAGAAAACGGGACAGTACGTCACATTTGTGAGTCGATTTCATTTCAAATTACGACCACTTTTGGCCATAGCGCGCATACGAGCCAAAAGTGACGTTATTTTTAAGAGGACGGGTTGCCAAACTACACAGAGCCCTCTTGCTCTCGTGTGAGTTTTGTTACTCAAGAAGGTTTCTCATCACATTTTTGCAAGTTTTAGTTTACTTTTTCCCAGTCAATCCTCTTATCGTTAAAATTGAACGCATTGAACAATCCCTCTGTCCTGATAATCTTTTGTGGACTTATTATGAACATTGATTTTAGTTGTATTTCAATGAGCTTGTGACCTGATGGAGCATGGGAACCAAATAATGGGCGTATGGAACTCGACCTCTGAACAATTGGAAAAAAAAATAGATTAGAATCAACTCGCTGATTGAGGCGGTTTCATGTTTTGATTGCACAAAAGTAACAGCAAAAGTATTATAAAATCCTCGTGATTTTATATTGACTTTTCTGTTCCTAAGTAGCCTTTGTAAAATAAAACCCAGTTATTGGAATGTTTTCAAGTCAAACAGGAAGCAAATAGTATTGGTGGTGGTAATATCGACAGTCTGGGGAAGAGGGTTACGGATGATATATTGGGTAACCCTTTGGGGATCTATAATCTTAAAAAGGTTAGGAAACGTTTTCTTACTCGTACTTACTGGAGCAGAGATTGACGTTTTCCTCAGACACCCAACAGCTCCGTTCAACAACACAGTAGTTGCTTGACCGTTCACTACCGTTCACTCAATACAGCAAAGCCGCCTAATGTCAAGATTTCCCATGGGGTCATAAACACACAAACTGAGACATTGTCTCTTAAATAATTGTACTTACGATTAGATGTAAAAATGTTCTCATCTACTCTGTATAACATCGTTTCTCTGGTTGCTTGATGGACATATTAGTTTGTTGACCAGACCACACACTAGAAGGTAAAGGGACGACGACGTTTTGGTCCGTCCTGGACCATTCTCAAGTCAACTGCGAGAATGGTCATTCACAATCGACTTGAGAATGGTCCAGGACGGACCGAAACGTCGTCGTCCCTTTACGTTCTAGTGTGTGGTCTGGTCAACATACTTTAGCCACGTTATTGTGACTCATCGCCTACATATTAATTTACCGAAATATCTCTGTCTTGTTTTTAGTTGAAGAATTATATAGTATGAGCCGCGTTAAAAATAATTACGGCACATTTGCCAGGGTGAACGTTATGGCGCATCTCGGCGCTCCATCTGCCACACATTTACATCATTTCTTCCCTAGCATCATTGGTGGGTGCTTATAGAACTAAATCAATGCTCTTGGGAACTGGCTTGTTTGCTCCGGGTCGCTGAAGTTTCCATTTCAGAACTACATTGCCAAACCTGACTGGCTTTAGGACTGCTCCTTCCAACCCGTCCTCGACTCAAGTCCATTACATTCAGCGGTCAACCCCACAGACGCATTCATAAATTTTAATATGCTGTTCATTCAAAACGGAAATTTTCTCAAGTATAAATTAATATTATAATATATTAGCATATTGTGCATATATAGGCATAGGATAGGTTAGGTTAGGTGTTTAGGTTCTGTTGGCGATTATTTGTATTTGTAGTACGTGGGTGAAGCATTTATAGCGTTGTGATTCGAACAAAATTCGTCAGTGAAGCACTTGTTCCGGATATGTTCGAACGTCAGCAGTTGTGAGTCGTGTGTAAACCGCTTTTCATTCATAAACAGGGGGTTTGGCGGGTGCATGGAATCACTTTTGGATCTTTGTTTGGAGGACGGGCTGCTCCGTCAGCCCGTCCTCCAAAGACCCAAATGTGATTCCGTGCCCCCGCCAAACGTGGGGTTTGGCGGGTGCATGAATGAATGAATGCTTATGAATGAAAAACGGTTTACATATTAATCACAACTATTGACGTTCGAACACTTCCGGAACAAGTGCTTCACTGGCAAATTTTATTCGAACCACAACGATGTCAATGCTTCACCCACGTACTACAAATACAAATAATCGCCAACAAAACCTAAACACCTGACCTAACCTAACCTAACCTATGCCTATATATGCACAATGTGCTAATATATTATAATATTAATTTATATTTGAGAAAATTCCCGTTTTGAATGAACAACATGTAAAAATTTATGAATGCGTCTGTGGGGGGTCGGCCGCTGGATGTAATGGATGGACTAAAGTCCAGGACGGGTTGGCCCCTTTTGCCTTCTCTGGCGCCATGCCCTCGTTAATCTGATCATCCGCGTCTTGCTCGAAACCTACCTGCTCAGATCTGGTTCACTCTCCTTCCTGTCCTCTTCTCCGCGTCAACGGGCCTGGCTCCCAAGAGCCTGGTCTCCGCTTCACCGAGGCATCGAACCATGAGACAAGAGTTTACCGAGGCAATTTAAACGTCAACTGGGCAGACACAAGCCGGCCTCGCCCAACTTAAAGTGACGTCGATTTGCCCGGGAGAACAAACAAGAAGTCAGGTTCCTTAACTACCCAAGGACTCGGCAGGTGTGATACAGAGGTAACGAGCCCCTGTTATCTACTGTGTGTGGAGGTGGCGTCCCTGGGAGGGGGAAGAGGGAGATGTTGATGATTGGAAATGGGAAAATGTTTCATAGTTGGTAACATGGCAGGTGTGAAGGGATGGGGTCAGCCTGCCGCAGTAGTTATAGAAACCAGTTGCTTTTTTCCTAGAGACTAATCCACGACACATGCACAGTTGACCGAGCACATGTGAACGCCAAGCCACGTGTGCAGGATAGCAGGTACGGAGAATCTCCCTGAACCGGAGAGCCGTGACAGCCATAGTTAAGCTCGCTAAAGTATTCTACCCTCATGTTCAAGAAGGCTGTTCTTATGGCTAACGCTGGCAACATTATCGTGTGGGCTGCTGATTCTGGATTCTATCTGCACCTAGAACGTTACTTTGCCAGCTAAGACCTCACTCTTATGTCTGTATTGCTCTTCTGGCCGTCATTCTCTCCCACATTCTCAGACGCATTTACTGTAGTTAAAACCCATTAGTTTGATCGATCTTAAAGCCTATTTATGCAACCTATCCTCTCAAGTAATGCATTGCATTTTAACGTAAAAATTACCAACGGATGAAATTTGATGTACTGTAAAATCATAGCAGCTCATAAATCACGTTTACTATGCATGGGTCCTCGGTTAGGTTAGGTTCGGGAAATTTAATGAATTTTTGAGACGTGATAACTGTAAGAGGACGAGCTGAATTGTGACGCCTTTCCCTGCATGGTTGGCCAGCCTCGCCTGCTGTTGTCATTGTGGTGGGTGAGGTGAGAGGGTGTGGGTTGGGGGGGGGGGTGAGGTGGTGTTTTGAAGGGTGATACAGGCGTGGTGGGGATGGCCTAACATGCAAGGCCCGATTTGCATAATAAGCAGAGTTTTCCTAAAGTTATATATTAAAAAAAAAAACTCATGAAATAATAAAGCCTTCCATTACATTATATATTATTTTTTGCCTTATTTGAGTTAAAACTAACGGAGAAGTATGACCAAACCTAACCTATCATAGCCTAAACTAACATAACTAAGTCCATAATTCATGTTCTTAACATAATATATTATTATTATTTCAAATTTACGAATTGGAAGCAATTTTTTCAAAATATCGAAAATCACTCTTCCTATTTGGCAAATCGAGCCTTGCATACTAGGCCGAGTAGTGCGTTCTGACTATTAGGTACATATATATATGACAACTCCCAGATGAAGGCAGTTGTCTCACCACGACTTCACATATTTTTTTTTTTTTTTTTATTTGAAATATATACAAGAGTTGTTACATTCTTGTACAGCCACTAGTACGCGTAGCGTTTCGGGCAAGTCCTTAATCCTATGGTCCCTGGAATACGATCCCCTGCCGCGAAGAATCGTTTTTTCATCCAAGTACACATTTTACTGTTGCGTTAAACAGAGGCTACAGTTAAGGAATTGCGCCCAGTAAATCCTCCCCGGCTAGGATACGAACCCATGACATAGCGCTCGCGGAACGCCAGGCGAGTGTCTTACCACTACACCACGGAGACTGCTAGGTCTCTAGGACTGCTAGCTGATATTGCACTGCTAGGCATAGGCTCGGCTACAAGTACCTCTGGGAGTTGGCACCACTTGCTGATGTAGACTTGACTAAACTGACTGCCTTGTCTAGAGACTGCTGTAGGCATCTTCTTGAATCACTTGATATAAAAAGACTATTGACATATGTATGGGTATTTGGGAGTAATTTTCTGTTACGGAAAATCTGCAGTGGGTAGTGTGGGTGTAGTGGACGTGTGGGTGTAGTGGGCGTGTGGGTGTAGTGGGCGTGTGGGTGTAGTGGGCGTGTGGGTGTAGTGGGCGTGTGGGTGTAGTGGGCGTGTGGGTGTAGTGGGCGTGTGGGTGTAGTGGGCGTGTGGGTGTAGTGGGCGTGTGGGTGTAGTGGACGTGTGGGTGTAGTGGACGTGTGGGTGTAGTGGGCGTGTGGATGTAGTGGGCGTGTGGGTGTAGTGGACGTGTGAGTGTAGTGGACGTGTGGGTGTAGTGGGCTAGTGGGCGTGTGGGTGTAGTGGGCGTGTGGGTATAGTGGACGTGTGGGTATAGTGGGCGTGTGGGTATAGTGGACGTGTGGGTGTAGTGGGCGTGTGGATGTAGTGGGCGTGTGGGTGTAGTGGACGTGTGGGTATAGTGGACGTGTGGGTGTAGTGGGCGTGTGGGTATAGTGGACGTGTGGGTGTAGTGGGCGTGTGGGTATAGTGGACGTGTGGGTGTAGTGGGCGTGTGGGTATAGTGGGCGTGTGGGTATAGTGGGCGTGTGGGTGTAGTGGGCGTGTGGGTATAGTGGGCGTGTGGGTATAGTGGGCGTGTGGGTGTAGTGGGCGTGTGGGTATAGTGGGCGTGTGGGTGTAGTGGGCGTGTGGGTGTAGTGGACGTGTGGGTGTAGTGGGAGACTGAGTGACACCTCTGGGTGTTGAGGACGTACGCGTATGCATTGTCATCGACTCGAGCCTTTTTACTTATTGACCAGAGGGGTGAGGTGGGGTCACATTGTGATGTGGCTAAATGTGAGGGTGTGACGCAGTGTAGTGTGACGCAGTGTAGTGTGACGCAGCAGCCTGTTTTCTTGATTCGCAACAACTTATGAAATCCAACAAGCCTAACCTAACCCCATCAACCGATGCTAAGAAAGTAGATTTTGGCGATTAGCTGCCTTTCATAGTACGCTGTCTTTGCTACGTTGGTCACCACAACGTCGGAAATAACCGAGAGGACGGTTATTTCTCTTGTGACGGAGCATGGTGTGATGTAGCGTGATAACGCGATGTGATAGGGAAGTGTGTACGTCAGTGTCCTAGGAGCTAGACTCGGCTCTAGAGCCCCGCCCAACAGCTACTGTACCACATCACAACGCTCGGCTTGTGGCAATATAGACATACATGCAAACAACACCTCATTCCCACTACATGAGGACGCGCACGCATTACCACGCACTCAAAATCCTGTCACACCAAAAATCCCTTACCCCTTACTTTCCCCTCAACCACATTCCCTAGCAACGCCACCCTCTTCCTTCCCCTTATCTCCGTGCCCTTCCCTCAGCACCCTCTCCAAGGCCAGGACGGGCGGGACGAGGCACGTCTCCAAACACAAGTGGTACCTGGGCATATTTGCACCTGGGTCTTGACTGACTTTTGAAGCTCCTGGTGGAGTTGTAAATACATTTTTTATGCCATTGTATGTTTGGAGTGGTGGTGGAGAGACATGGTGGGGGAGGGTGATGGTGTACAGATCTTGTGGTGGCGGAGACATGGTGAGGGTGGTGTGTGGTGGTGGAGAGGGGGGCACTGTGGTGGAGTAGAGGAGCACGGTGGTGGTGGTGGAGTAATGTTGAGGAGACAGCCCATTCATAACCCTGGAGCCATCACCATAAGTGGAGTGTGCTTGCGGGGGTTGAGCTCTGGATCTTTTGGCCCGCCTCTCAACTGTCAATCAATCAACCGATTCCCTTCCCCCCCCCCCACACACACCGTCAGGAAGCAGCCCGTAGCAGCTGTCTAACTCCCAGGTACCTATTTACTGCTAGGTGAATAGGAGCATCAAGGTGAAAGAAACTCTGCCCATTTGTTTCCACCATCGCCGGGGATCGATCCCCGGACCCTAGGACTACGAATCCCGAGCGCTGTCCACTCGGCTGTCATGCCCCAATGTGTGTGTGTACTCACCTAGTTGTGCTCGCAAGGGTTGAGTTTTGGCTCTTTGATACCGCCTCTCAACTGTCAATCAACCGATGCACAGATTCCTGAGCCTATTCGGCCTTATCAAATCTACATTTGAAACTGTGTATAGAGACTGCCTCTACTACATCGATTCCTAATGCATTTCATTTGTTAACTACTTTTACGCTAAAAAGGTTCTTTCTAATATCTATACGGCTCATCTGAGTACTCGATTTCTGTCTCCTTGTGCGTGTGCCCCTTGTGTTAAATAGTCTTTATCTACCCTATCAATACTTGAGAATCTTGTATGTGATGACCATGTTGTTACGTACTCCTAGCTGAATACGTATATAAATTTGAATAGACTTGTTTTGTTCCATTATATCATTTCCTGTATATGTACACATATTGTGTTTTTGTAAATTGTCGTGTGGTGTGGCAATGTCAGTGGGGACAGGAGCGCGGTTGCTCTTCACACGTCTAATACCTGTTAGATTCAGGAAATTAGAATTGCTGGACCTGTTCAGTTATGGGAGTTCCAGATGTCACTTTTACTAAGTTTATATAATTGTTTATTTACTGTAATTAAGCAGGTGGCATTGTACTTATATATTTTGAAAGTAACTATTATATTTAATTTGCATTCTTATGTGTTTTAAGAACAAGTGGTTGTTCAATTAGTTTTAAATATTAAAAAGTCTTTAGTTTCCATCCCTCATCCTGGATGAGGCAGAGGGGAAGAGGATTATGGGTAATGACGGTGCGAGAGGAGTCAGTAGCTGATACGGGCCAGGAGAGATCACATTTTTGTAGAGTTAAGTCTGTAACATTCATGTTGTGCCATATTTTTATTATATTACATTATGTGAGACAATACTTTTTTGTTTGGTTGTATAAGTTATTTTGACCATCTGTGTTTTTATATTATACTGTATTGAATATATATATTATAAGTTATATGTATATTTCTTCAGTCCTAAGGGAGATATACTTTTAATTCTGTGCCTGTTATCATTCATGGGGTTACACTGGTGCCCCGCTTTAGACAACAGCAGTTGTAGTAACCCTAGACTTAAAGCTTGGCTGTTGTAGGGTCACGAGCCGTAACGAACGATAGGTTACAAGAGTTATGGGGGCCTGTCCGGGATATATTGTTCCCACTTAAACTTAACTGTGCTAATCTAACCTTGCCTTCCTAGGTACCAGTGTGCTAGGTGTCTGTGTTTCTTAAGAACTATTCCATGTGCCATGCAAGCCTTCCTGTGTGTCAAGTAACAACGTTTCACGAGTTTGAGGTAAGTCATCCTATATATTTTGTTTGTGCAGTGAGGCCAAGCGAATTTTCAGTGTTGTGACAATTTTACAGTGAAGTGTAGTGCAGTGCCATTGTTTTAATTGTTGTTGTGAATCAAGTGCCAAGTGTTAGTAACGATGGAGAGTCAAGTGTCGTCGTTGTTGGCTCATCCAGACTTTGAGGGAATTAAGAGCCTAAAAAAGTCTGAGTTAGTACAAATGGCAAATCAGTTGGATTTGACCGCCAACAGTAGAATGGTTAAAGCCCAACTTGTGAAAGTCATTGTGACACATTTTGTTGAGAATGGAGAGTTAGAGGAAGAAATTCTAGAGGAGTTAAGAGAGGAGGCGAGTGATCAGATGTCGTTAAAGCGTCTTGAGTTAGAAGCGCAAATAGCCAATGCTAAGCTTGAAGCTCAAAAAGAACAGAAAATTTTAGAGCTTGAAGTTTTAAAGGAACAGAAATTATTAGAGGCTGAAGCTCAGCAGAGGGAGCTTGAGACTAGGCGTTTAGAACTTGAGGCACAAAATAGCAGATGTTTAATTGAGTTGCAACTAGAAGCCACAAAGAAGCAACAATTAGAGATTCAACAGCAAATGGCTGACACTAACTTCAGGCTTGAAACACAGCGTATGGCAGCTGGGCATGGAAATACTAGTAATGTTTCAACAAATAGTGATGATAATCCCATAAGGGATTAGTATCTATATAATAATATATAATATCTATATAATAAGTATATAGAGTTACCCAAGTTTAATGAGGAGGATCCTGAGGTTTTCTTTGCACATTTTTATAAGATTGCAATCAGTATGAACTGGCCAAGGGATCAATGGGTAGCCATTATGCAGTCTCAATTTAAGGGGCGTAGTCAGGAGGTTTTTACATCCCTACCTGACGCTCATAGCTTTGATTATGAATTTGTAAAGAAAAGCATCTTAAACGCGTATCAATTAAATCCAGAGGAACACAGGCAAAAGTTTCGGAACCTAAGGAGGGTAAGTGATCAGACAATAGCTGATTTTACTCGTCAGAAGACGAATTATTGCCACAGATGGTTAAAATCACTTTCAGTAACTGAGTTTGATGCTCTAAAGAATCTTCTTATAATGGAAGAAGTATTGTCATGTCTCCCAGACAAGTTGTCTACTTTTATGGCAGAACAAAAGAATGTAACAGACATTTATGAGCTGTCAAAGCTCGCGGATGAGCACGAGTTGTTGACCAAGGCCCAGTTTACGGCCACTTCACCTAAGTCTAGTTGTAGAGTAAATTATAATGCTCACCGAACTCCTTATCAGAATCCATCCAGTCCTAGTGCTCCAGTTGCTCCCATGAGCTCTTCTCTTACAAAACCTAACCCTGCTACTTCATTGTCAGGAATGTCAAATAATAATAAGGTTACTTCTAAACCTACAGTTGGTTCCACAGGTGTGTCCACTGTAAGGTCCTGTTCCCATTGTAAGAGAAAAGGCCATGGAATTAATTCATGTTTTATATTGCACCCTGAGTTACGACCAACTGGTCTCATTTATTGTAGAGGTGTGCAAAATAAACTTACTAATAAACATGTAACTGTAAACCCCAATTGGGTGAAACAGTATTCACCATATATGTCTGCAGGTGAAGTTTTGTGTATTAATGGGAAGTGGAAGCCAGTAGTTCTTCCTCGTGATACAGGTGCTTCCCAAACCATAATTTCATCCAGTATTCTTTCTGATGTTGAAAAGAGAGATACTGGAAAGTTTGTAGTTCTTCAGAGTGTTGCAGGATGTAAGACTGTACCTCTAATAGACATTAAATTCAGATCCACCATTACACCAAGTTTATGCACTGTGGGTGTTAGTACACAGTTGCCCATCCCAGGTGTGGATGTTGTATTGGGTAATGATGTGGCCATAAATCATGTTGTGGGTGAGATTGATCCCCGTTTGTGTAAACAGCCAGTTGCAGACCATGTTTATTCTGCCTGTGCTGAAATTAGTTCTATGAATGAACAACCTGTTGTAGAAGATGGTTTTGTCCATTCTACCTGTGCTGATATCAGTACTATTATAAATCCAATTGTCAGTTCTAATGTTGTTACTCAAGCATTTGTTCCAGTAGCCAGTACCCCTTCAGTGGAGAAGTGGGATGTGGTTGTTCCAGATTCCTGTGTGGCCAACCTAGTTGTTGAGAGTAAGCCTGATACTATGACTCTGCTTTATTCCAATAAATTGGGAAAGGATGTCCAAGTACCATTGTCTTGCCCGCTCACTACGAACGTTGTGCCAGGAGTTGAGAGAAACTTAAAAGCCACGACTCTATTGTATTCCAGCCAAGTGAATGGTTTAGGACAAGATGTCGGGTTGGCAGAAGTATTCCCGCTCACTCCAAGTTTAGAATCAGTTGTCGAGAGTAAGTCTGTTGTAGAGGCCCCGCCTCACCCTAGTCAAGGTGATAGTATAGGGGAGGAGGTCAAACTACCTGTTACTTGCCCGCTCGTTTCAGATTCCCTTAATTTATGTGCATTGAGTAGAACTGACCCTAAGATTTCAGAGAGAAGCAAGGAGACAGTCTGTACTGTAGATCCAGTTCTGGAGAGTGTGGGAAAGCAGCCAGAGGATCAGCTTCTGTTGAGTAGATGGAGACCCATTGAGCCTCCCTCTTCAGTTGTCTGTGAGGATGTGACCCAGCTTGGTAGTGTTATTATTGATTGTGAGCAGACAGTACTCCGAGCAGCTCCAGAAGTCATGGGAGGAAATTTTGGTAAAACCATTGAGAGTGGTAAAGTATCATTTGGATCTGAGTGGAGTTTTGCGAGTTGTGATTCGTATTCCATGTGGAGTAAGTATTTCTCATTGTGTAAAATGAGTCAGAGTGTGTGTAGGATGTTGAAATCTACTTTTATTCTGCAGAAGCCATTTTCTTGTGAAGGAATGAACTGTGGGACATCTTTGTCCAGCCTTGTGGTTGAGCAGAGAGAGTTTACTCAAGTAGGTTGTGCATCCAGTTCTGAGGAAGTGATGAGTTATACTAGAGCAGTGTCTCTATATTCAGATCCAGTTTATTTTGATGCACGAGTGATAAAAGTGTGGTTCCACTCAAGTGTGTTCAGTAATTGGCATATTTTTGGTATAAAAAGTCGGAATTTCAAACTACGAATAGGTGCAGAGAGCTAGAATTTGGGTCGAAAATATGGCTCAGGTATCGAACTTGGGATGTTTGGGATATTTTGAAAACTGCAGAGGGGTTTGGGCAAAATGTGACCCACCGCTGCTTTCAGTAATTGGCAGATTTTTGGTATAAAAAGTCGGAATTTCAAACTGCGAATAGGTGCAGAGAGCCAGAATGTGGGTCCAAAATATGGCTCAGGTATCGAATTTGGGATGTTTGGGATATTTTGAAAACTGCAGGGGGGTTTGGGCAAAATGTGACCCACCGCCGCTTTCAGTAATTGGCATATTTTTAGTATAAAAAAGTAAGAATTTCAAAATGCGAATAGGTGCAGAGAGCCAGAATTTGGGTCCAAAATATGGCTCAGGTATCGAATTTGGGATGTTTGGGATATTTTGAAAACTGCAGGGGGGTTTGGGCAAAATGTGACCCACCGCCGCTTTCAGTAATTGGCATATTTTTAGTATAAAAAAGTAAGAATTTCAAAATGCGAATAGGTGCAGAGAGCCAGAATTTGGGTCCAAAATATGGCTCAGGTATCGAATTTGGGATGTTTGGGATATTTTGAAAACTGCAGGGGGGTTTGGGCAAAATGTGACCAACCGCCGCTTTCAGTAATTGGCATATTTTTGGTATAAAAAGTCGGAATTTCAAACTGCGAATAGGTGCAGAGAGCCAGAATTTGGGTCCAAAATATGGCTCGGGTATCGAATTTGAAATGTTTGGGACATTTTGAAAACTGCAGGGGGGTTTGGGCAAAATACGACCCACCGCCGCTTTCAGTAATTGGCATATTTTTGGTATAAAAAGTCGGAATTTCAAACTGCGAATAGGTGCAGAGAGCCAGAATTTGGGTCCAAAATATGGCTCAGGTATCGAATTTGGGATGTTTGGGATATTTTGAAAACTGCAGGGGGGTTTGGGCAAAATGTGACCCACTGCTGCTTTCAGTAATTGGCATATTTTTGGTATAAAAAGTCGGAATTTCAAACTGCGAATAGGTGCAGAGAGCCAGAATTCGGGTCCAAAATAAGGCTCAGGTATCAAATTTGGGATGTTCGGCATATTTTGAAAACTGCAGGGGGGTTTGGGCAAAATGTGACCCACTGCCGCTTTTAGTAATTGGCATATTTTTGGTATAAAAAGTCGGAATTTCAAACTACGAATAGGTGCAGAGAGCCAGAATTTGGGTCCAAAATATGGCTCAGGTATCGAATTTGGGATGTTTGGGATATTTTTAAAACTGCAGGGGGGTTTGGGCAAAATGTGACCAACCGCCGCTTTCAGTAATTGGCAGATTTTTGGTATAAAAAGTCGGAATTTCACACTGCGAATAGGTGCAGAGAGCCAGAATTTGGGTCCAAAATAAGGCTCAGGTATCGAATTTGAAATAGTTTGGATATTTTGAAAACTGCAGGGGGGTTTGGGCAAAATGTGACCCACCGCCGCTTTCAGTAATTGGCATATTTTTGGTATAAAAAGTCGGAATTTCAAACTGCGAATAGGTGCAGAGAGCCAGAATTTGGGTCCAAAATATGGCTCAGGTATCGAATTTGAAATAGTTGGGATATTTTGAAAACTGCAGGGGGGTTTGGGCAAAATGTGACCCACCGCCGCTTTCAGTAATTGGCATATTTTTGGTATAAAAAGTCGGAATTTCAAACTGCGAATAGGTGCAGAGAGCCAGAATTTGGGTCCAAAATATGGCTCAGGTATCGAATTTGAAATAGTTGGGATATTTTGAAAACTGCAGGGGGGTTTGGGCAAAATGTGACCCACCGCCGCTTTCAGTAATTGGCATATTTTTGGTATAAAAAGTCGGAATTTCAAACTGCGAATAGGTGCAGAGAGCCAGAATTTGGGTCCAAAATATGGCTCTGACTTCGAATTTGGGATGTTTGGGATATTTTGAAAACTGCAGGGGGGTTTGGGCAAAATGTGACCCACAGCCGCTTTCTGTAATATGCATATTTTCGGTATAAAAATTCGGAATTTCAAACTGCGAATACGTGCAGAGAGCCAGAATTTGGGTCCAAAATGTGGCTCTGGCGTTGAATTTGGGATGTTAGGGATATTTTGAAAACTGCAGGGGGGTTTGGGTAAAATGTGACCCGCCGCTGCTTTCAGTAATTGGCATATTTTCGTTATAAAAAGTCGGAATTTCAAACTGCGAATACGTGCAGAGGGCCAGATTTTGGCTCCAAAATGTGGATCTGGTGTGGAATTTGGGATATTTGGGATATTTTGAAAACTGCAGGGGGGTTTGAGCAATTCGAACAATTCGATACCAAAATCAAAGACGTAGCATGAAAATTGCGGTGAGAAAATTAAAAAGAGTACACATATTTTAGTGCGTTTGAGCGCTGACAGGCTCATCTTGAAGTGAATCGGCCAGGTCGACCTTGGGGTGGGCTGAGCCTCGCGCGTTAGGCTAGGCAAAGTGTTAATCAGCAATGATAGCTTCACGGAGCCTCCGGGGTTCAGCCAGAAACTGGCGTTTTCGCTGACATTCAATGCTGTTTTTTATTTTAATAATTATTTATTGGTATAGGATTTAGGATTTGAAGTACTGTTTGATTGCTTATTAATAAATAGACATGGTTTGCAATTTAATTTAATAACTGTATTTGCAGGTATTCTTTCATCCCAGGAGCAAGTGGAGAAGGAAGAGATTGACAAACTAATAATGTATGATTCATCTGCAAAACCTAACGGGGAGAAGACACTTCCAGAATACATTAGTCGAATAACTGATAACCAGAAAGATATTTATTACCTAACAGCTCCCTCAAGAGAATTATCAGAGAATTCTCCATATTTTGAGCGAAAGTAGAAAGTAGCCCAATTTTTGGGCTACTAGTAGCAAAAGTAGCCCAATTGTTATGATACTAGTAGCGAAAGTTGCCCAATTTTTAGGCTACTAGTAACAAAAGTAGCCCAATTTGGGGCTACTAGTACGAAAAGTAGCCCAATTTCTGAGCTATAAGTAGTTCAATTTTTGGGCTAATAGTAGCAAAATTAGCCCAATTTTTGGGCTACTAGTAGCAAAAAAAAAACAATTTTTAGGCTACTAGTAGCAAAAGTAGCTCAATTTTTATGCTACTAGTAGCGAAAGTAGCCTTATTTTTGGGCTAAGTAGCCCAATTTTGGCCTACTATAAGTAGCCCAATTTTTGGGCTATAAGTAGCCCAATTTTGGGCTACTAGTAGTAAAAGTAGCCCAATTTTTGGGCTGCTAGTAGCGAAATTAGCCCAGTTTTTGGGCTGAATACTCCAATTTTTGGGCTGTAAGTAGCCCAATTTTGGGCTACTAGTAGCGAAAGTAGCCCAATTTTTGGGCTTCTAGTAGCAAAAGTAGCCCAATTTTTGGGCTACTAGAAGCGAAAGTAGTTTTAGGCTAATAGCAAAGGTAGCCCAATTTGGGGCTACTAGTAGCCCAATTTTGGGGCTATTAGTAGTAAAAGTAGCCCAATTTATGGGCTACTAGTAACAAAAGTAGTCCAATTTTTGGCCTACTAGTAGCGAGAGTAGCCCAATTTTTTGGCTACTAGTAGCAAAAGTACCCCAATTTTTGGGCTACTGGTAGCGAAAGTAGCCTAATTTTTGGGCTAAGGAGCCGAATTTTTTACGCTATATGTAGCCCAATTTTGGGCTAGTAGTAGCGAAAGTAGCCCATTTTTTGGGCTAAAAGTAGCCCAATTTTGAGCTACTAGTAGCAAAGGTAGCCCAATTTGGGCTACTAGTAGCAAAAGTAGCCTAATTTTTGGGCTGCCAGTAGGGAAATTAGCCCAATTTTTCTGCTGAATAGCGCAATTTTTGGGCTATAAGTAGCCCAATTTTGGGCTACTAGTAGCGAAAGTAACCCAATTTTGGGCTACTAGTAGCAAAAGTAGCCCAATTTTGGGGCTATTAGTAGCAAAAGTAGCCCAATTTGTGGCTACTAGTAGCAAAAGTAGCCAAATTTTTGGGCTACCAGTAGCGAAAGTTACCCAATTTTTGGGCTGTATGTAGCCCAATTTTTGGCTATTAGTAGCAAAAGTAGCCATATTTTTTGGCTACTAGTAGCGAAAGTAGCCCATTTTTTGGGCTATAATTAGCCCAATTTTTGGCTACTAGTAGCAAAACTAGCCCAATTTTTTGGCTACTGGTAGCGAAAGTAGCTTAATATTTGTGTTACTAGTAGCAAAAGTAGCCTAATTTTAGGCTACTAGTAGCAAAAGTAGCTAAATTTTTGGGTTATAAGTAGCCCAATATTGGGCTATAAATAGCCCAATTTTGGGCTATAAGTAGCCCAATTTTGGGCTACTAGTAGTGAAATGAAATAATATAAGTAGCCCAATTTTTGGGCTACTTATAGCGAAAGTAGCCCAATTTTTTGGCTAATAGTAGCAAAAGTAGCAAAAAATAATTGGGCTACTAGTAGCAAAAGTAGCCCAAATTTTGGGATACTAGTAGCGAAAGTAGCCCAATTTTTGGGCTATATGTAGACCAAATTTGGGCTACTAGTAGCGAAAAAAGCCCAATTTTTGGGCTATAAGTAGCCTAATTTTGGGGTACTACTAGCACAATTTTTGGGCTACTAGTAGCAAAAGTAGCCCAATTTTTTGGGAAGGGGGAGGAAGGTAATAGGGGGGGGGGAGTAGGGGGGATCCTACAAAAAATAAAAAAAATCCTACAAAACATCATAAAATCCTACTAAAAATGAAAAGAATTTTTTATCCCCCCCCAACCCCTACCACCCCTGTAATTTTTCTTAAATTAAAAAATTCCTTTAATTTTTAGTAGGATTTTTAAGATTTTTTGTAGGATCCCCCCATCCCCCCCTTCCCATCCCCCCACCCCCCTACCCCCCCTCCCCATCCCCCCAACCACCCCCCACCCCCCTACCCCCCTCCCCCTTCCCCCCTACCCCCCCCACCACTACCCCCCCTCCCCTCCTTCCCCCTCCCTAGCTCCCTAACCCCCCCCGACCCCCCCCTTGCCCCCAACCACTACCCCCCCTGTAATTTTTCTTTAATTTTGGCCACTAGCGTCGAAAATTGCCCGATTTCTGGCAGCCAACGGCAAAAATCGCCCGATTTTCGGGCGCTAGTGACCAAAGTCGCCCGATTTTTGGGCCGCTAGCGGCTAAAATCACCAGATTTTTGCCCGGTTGAGGCGAAAATCGCCTGATTTTTGGCCGCTAGCGGCGAAAATCGCCCGATTTTTGGCCGCTAGCGTCGAAAATAGCCTGATTTTTTTACCGCTAGCGGCGAAAATCGACCGATTTTTGGCCGCTAGTGACCAAAGTCGCCCGATTTTTGGCCGCTAGCGACGAAAATCGCCCGATTTTTGGCCGCTAGCGTCGAAAATCGCCCGATTTTTGGCCGCTAGAGGCGAAAGTCGCCCGATTTTTGGCTGCTAGCGGTGAAAATCTCCCGATTTTTGGCTGTTAGCGGTGAAAGTCGCCCGATTTTTGGCCGCAATCGTCGAAAATCGCCCGATTTTTGGCCGCAATCGGTGAAAATCGCCCGATTTTTGGCCTCTAGCGGCGAAAATCGCCCGATTTTTGGCCGCTAGCGTCGAAAATCACCGGATTTTTGGCCGCTAGCGGCAAAAATCGCCCGATTTCTGGCCGCTAGCGGCAAAAATCGCCCGATTTCTGGCCGCTAGCGTCGAAAATCGCCCATTTTTTACCGCTAGCGGCGAAAGTCGCCCGATTTTTGGTCGGTAGCGTCGAAAATCACCCGATTTCTGGCCGCTAGTGTCGAAAATTGCCCGATTTTTTGGCCGCTAGCGGCGAAAATCGCCCGATTTTTGGCACCAAGCGGCGAAAGTCGGTCGATTTTCGCCGCTAGCGGCCAAAAAAATCGGGCGACTTTCGACGCTAGCGGCGAAAATCGTCCGATTTTTGACCACTAGCGTCAAAAATCGACCGATTTTTGGCCGCTAGCGTCGAAAGTCGCCGATTTTTTGGCCGCTAGCGGCGAAAATCGCCCGATTTTTGGCACCAAGCGGCGAAAGTCGCCCGATTTTTGGCCGCTATCGTCGAAAACCGCCCGATTTTTGGCCGCAATCGGTGAAAATCACCCGATTTTTGGCCTGTAGCGGCGAAAATCGCCCGATTTTTTCCCGCTAGCGGCGAAAATCGCCTGATTTTTGGCCGCTAGCGTCGAAAATCGCCCGAATTTTGGCCGGTAGCATCGAAAATCGCCCGATTTTTGGCCGCTAGCGTCGAAAATCGCCCGAATTTTGGCCGGTAGCATCGAAAATCGCCCGATTTTTGGCCGCTAGCGTCGAAAATCGCCCGATTTTTGGCCGCTAGCAGCGAAAGTCGCCCGATTTTTTGACCGCTAGCGCAAGCGGCGGAAATCGCCCAATTTTTGGCCGTTAGCGTCGAAAAACGCCCGATTTTTGGTCGCTAGCGTCGAAAATCACCCGATTTTTGGCCGCTAGCGTTGAAAATAGCCCGATTTTTGGCCGCTAGAGGAAAAAATCGCCAGATTTTTTGCCGCAAGCGTCGAAAATCTCCCGATTTTTTGCCGCTAGCGTCGAAAGTCGCCCGAATTTTGGCCGGTAGCATCGAAAATCGCCCGATTTTCGGCCGCTAGCGGCGAAAATCGCCTGATTTTTGGCCGCTAGCGTCGAAAATCGCCCGAATTTTGGCCGGTAGCATCGAAAATCGCCCGATTTTTGGCCGCTAGCGTCGAAAATCGCCCGATTTTTGGCCGCTAGCGCAAGCGGCGGAAATCGCCCAATTTTTGGCCGTTAGCGTCGAAAAACGCCCGATTTTTGGTCGCTAGCGTCGAAAATCACCCGATTTTTGGCCGCTAGCGTTGAAAATAGCCCGATTTTTGGCCGCTAGAGGAAAAAATCGCCAGATTTTTTGCCGCAAGCGTCGAAAATCTCCCGATTTTTTGCCGCTAGCGTCGAAAGTCGCCCGAATTTTGGCCGGTAGCATCGAAAATCGCCCGATTTTCGGCCGCTAGCGGCGAAAATCGCCTGATTTTTGGCCGCTAGCGTCGAAAATCGCCCGAATTTTGGCCGGTAGCATCGAAAATCGCCCGATTTTTGGCCGCTAGCGTCGAAAATCGCCCGATTTTTGGCCGCTAGCAGCGAAAGTCGCCCGATTTTTGGCCGCTAGCAGCGAAAGTCGCCCGATTTTTTGACCGCTAGCGCAAGCGGCGGAAATCACCCGATTTTTGGCCGTTAGGGTCGAAAAACGCCCGATTTTTGGTCGCTAGCGACGAAAATCACCCGATTTTTGGCCGCTAGCGTTGAAAATAGCCCGATTTTTGGCCGCTAGAGGAAAAAATCGCCAGATTTTTTGCCGCAAGCGTCGAAAGTCGCCCGATTTTTGAACCGCTAGCGGCGAAAATCGGCCAGATTTTTGGCCACTAGCGGCTAAAATCGCCCGATTTTTTACCTTTAGCGGCTAAAATCACCCGATTTTTTACCGCTAGCGGCAAAAATCACCCAACTTTTCGCAGCTAGCGGCAAAAATCGCCCGATTTTTGGCCGCTAGCGGCGAAAATCGCCCGATTTTTAGCCGCTAGCGACAAAAATCGCCCGATTTTTGGCCGCCAACGGCAAAAATCGCCCGATTTTTAACCGATAGTGGCAAAAATTGCCCGATTTTTGGCT
Organism: Procambarus clarkii; assembly: GCF_040958095.1. Lineage (NCBI taxonomy): Eukaryota > Metazoa > Arthropoda > Malacostraca > Decapoda > Cambaridae > Procambarus > Procambarus clarkii. The sequence goes on along the minus strand of NC_091176.1, from coordinate 14,464,046 downwards.
TCTAGCGGCAAAAGTAGCCCGATTTTTGGGTCGCTAGCGGCTAAAATCACCCGATTTTTGGCTACTAGAGGCGAAAATCGCCTGATTTTTGGCGGCTAGTGGCGAAAATCACCCGATTTTTGGCAGCTAGTGGCGAAAGTCGCCCGATTTTTGGCCGGTAGCGTCGAAAATCGCCAGATTTCTGGCCGCCAGCGTCTAAAATCGCCAGATTTCTGGCCGCTAGCGTCTAAAATCGCCCCATTTTTGCCGGTAGCGGCGAAAATCGTCCGATTTTTGACCGCTAGCGTCGAAAATCGCCCGATTTTTGGCCGCTAGCGTCGAAAGTCGCCTGATTTTTGGCACAAAGCGGCGAAAGTCGCCCGATTTTTAGGGCTCTAGCATCGAAAATCGCCCGATTTTTGGCCGCTATCGTCGAAAATCGCCCGATTTTTGGCCGCTATCGTCGAAAATCGCCCGATTTTTGGCCGCAATCGGTGAAAATCGCCCGATTTTTGGCCGCTAGCGGCGAAAATCGCTGAATTTTTGGCGGCTTGCATCGAAAATCGCCCGATTTTTGGCCGCTAGAGGCGAAAATCGCCCGATTTTTGGCCACTAGCGTCGAAAATCGCCCGATTTTTGGCCGCTAAAGTCGAAAATCGCTCTATTTTTGGCCGCTAAAGGCGAAAATCGCCCGATTTTTGGCCGCTAGCGTCGAAAGTAGCCCGATTTTTGGCCGCTAGCATCGAAAGTCGCCCTATTTTTGGGCCGCTAGCGGCGAAAATCGCCCGATTTTTGGTCGCTAGCGTCGAAAATCGCCAGATTTTTGGACGCTAGCGTCGAAAATCGCCAGATTTTTGGCAGCTAAAGGCGAAAATCGCCCGATTTTTGGTCGCTAGAGGCGAAAATCGCCCGATTTTTGGCCGCTAACGTCGAAAATCGCCCGATATTTGGCCGCTAGAGGCAGAAATCGCTCGATTTTTGGCCGCTAGCGTCGAAAGTAGCCCGATTTTTGGCCGCTAGCGTCAAAAGTCGCCCGATTTATAAGCCGCTAGCGTCGAAAATCACCCGATTTTTTACAGCTAGCGTCGAAACTAGCCCGAATTTTGGCCGCTAGCGGCAAAAGTCGCCCGATTTATGGCCGCTAGCGTCGAAAATCTCCTGATTTTTGGCCGCAATCGGCGAAAATCGTCTGATTTTTGGCCGCTAGCGGTGAAAATCACCCGATTTTTGGCCGCTAGCGTAAAAAATCGCCCGATTATTGGCCGCTAGCGGCTAAAATGGCCCGAATTTTGGCCGCTAGCGGCTAAAATGGCCCGATTTTTGGCCGCTAGCGTCGAAAATGGCCCGATTTTTGGCCGCTAGCGGCGAAAATCGCCCGATTTTTGGCACCAAGCGGCGACAGTTGCCCGATTTTTAGGGCGCTAGCATCGAAAATCGCCCGATTTTTGGGCACTAGCGGCGAAAGTCGCCCGATTTTTGGCCGCTATCGTCGAAAATCGCCCGATTTTTGGCCTCTAGCGGCGAAAATCGTCCGAGTTTTGGCCGCTAGCGTCGAGAAACGTCCGATTTTTGGTCGCTAGCGTCGAAAATTGCCCGATTTTTGGCCGCTAGAGGTGAAAATAGCCCAATTTTTGGCCGCTAGCGTCGAAAATAGCCCGATTTTTGGCCGCTAGAGGCAAAAATCGCCCGATTTTTGGCTGCTAGCGTCGAAAATCTCCCGATTTTTTGCCGCTAGCGTCGAAAGTCGCCCGATTTTTGGACCGCTAGCGGCGAAAAATGCCCAATTTTTGGCCGCTAGCGTCGAAAATCTCCCGATTTTTGGCCGCTAGCGTCGAAAATCTCCCGATTTTTGGCCGCTAGAGGAGAAAATCGCCCGATTTTTGGCCGTTAGCGGCGAAAATCGCCCGATTTTTGGCCGCTAGCGGCAAATGTCGCCCGATTTTTAACCGCTAGCGGCAAAAATCGCCTAATTTTTGGCCGTTAGCAGCGAAAATCGCCTGATTTTTGGCCGCCAGCGGCAAAAGTTGCCCGATTTTTGGGCCGCTAGCGGCTAAAATCACCCAATTTTTGGCCGCTAGCGTCGAAAATCGCCCGATTTTTGGCCGCTAGAGGCGAAAATCGCCTGATTTTTGGCCCCTAGTGGCGAAAATCGCCCGATTTTTGGCCGCTATCGGTGAAAATCGCTCGATTTTTTGCCGCTAGCGTCGAAAATCGCCCTATTTTTGGCCGCTAGAGGCAAAAATCGCCCGATTTTAGGCACCTTGCGTCGAAAATCTCCCGAATTTTGGCCGCTAGAGGTAAAAATCGCCCGATTTTTGGCCGCTTGCGGCGAAAATCGCCCGATTTTTGGCCGCTAACGTCGAAAATCGCCCGATTTTTGGCCGCTAGCGGCGAAAGTCGCCCGATTTTTGGCCGCTTGCGTCAAAAATTGCGAGATTTTTGGCCCTTTGCGTCGAAAATAGCCCGATTTTTGGCCCTTTGCGTCGAAAATAGCCCGATTTTTGGCTGCTAGAGGCGAAAATCTCCCGATTTTTTGGGCTATAAGTATTAACAGGAGCCCAATTTTTTAACTACAATTAGCGAAAGTAGCCCAATTTTGGGGCTTCAAGTAGCGAAAGTAGCCCAATTTTTGGGCTATAAGCAGCGAAAGTAGCCCAATTTTTGGGCTACAAGTAGCGAAAGTAGCCCAAAGTAGCCCAATTTTTGGGCTACAAGTAGCGAAAGTCACCCGATTTTTGACCGCTAGTGGCGAAAATCGCCCGATTGTTAGCCGCTAGCCGCAAAAGTTGCCCGATTTTTGGGCCGCTATCGGCTAAAATCACCAAATTTTTGACCGCTAGCGTCGAAAATCGCCCGATTTTTTACCGCTAGCGTCGAAAATTGCTCGATTTTTGGCCGCTATCGGTGAAAATCGCCCGATTTTTGGCCGCTAGCAGCGAAAATCGCCTGATTTTTGGCCGCTAGCGGCAAAGTTGCCCGATTTTTGGGCCGCTATCAGCTAAAATCATGCAATTTTTGGCCGCTAGCGTCGAAAATCACCCGATTATTGGCCGCTAGAGGCGAAAATCGTCTGATTTTTGGCCGCTAGTGGCGAAAATCGCCCGATTTTTGGCCGCCATCGGTGAAAATCGATCGATTTTTTGCCGCTAGCGTCGAAAATCGCCCGATTTTTGGCCGCTAGCGTCGAAAATCGCTCGATATTTTGGGCTATAAGTATTGACAGGAGCCCAATTTTTGGACCACAAGTAGCGAAAGTAGCCCAATTTTTAGCCTACGAGTAGCGAACATAGCCCAGTTTTTGGGCTACAAGTAGCGAAAGTAGCCCAATTTTTGGGGTACAAGTAGCAAAAGTTACCCAATTTTCGGGCTACAAGTAGCAAAAGTAGCCCAATTTTGGGGCTACAAGTAGCGAAAGTAGCCCAATTTTTGGGCTAGAAGGAGCGAAAGTAGCCCAATTTTTGGGGTAGAAGGAGCCAAAGTAGCCCAATTTTTGGCCACTAGCAGCGAAAATCACCCGAATTTTGGTCGCTAGCGTCGAAAATCGCCTGACTTTTGGCCGCTAGCGTCGAAAATCGCTGGATTTTTGGCGGCTTGCGTCGAAAATCACCCGATTTTTGGCTGCTAGAGGCGAAAATCGCCCAATTTTTGGCCACTAGCGTCGAAAATCGCCCGATTTTTGGCCGCTAAAGTCGAAAATCGCCTGATTTTTGGCCGCTAGAGGCGAAAATCACTTGATTTTTGGCCGCTAGCGTTGAAAATCGCCAGATTTTTGGGCCGCTTGCGGCAAAAATCGCTCGATTTTTGGTCGCTAGCGTCGAAAATCGCCAGATTTTGGCCGCTAGCGTCGAAATTCGCCCGACTTTTGCCTGCTAGAGGCGAAAATCGCCCGATTTTTGGGCCGCTAGCGTCGAAAATTGCCCGATTTTTGGCAGCTAAAGGCGAAAATCTCCCGATTTTTGGCCGCTAGAGGTGAAAATCGCCCGATTTTTGGCCGCTAGAGGCGAAAATCGCCCAATTTTTACCCACTAGCGGCAAAAGTCGCCCGATTTTTTACCGCTAGCGGCAAAAATCCCCCAATTTTTGGCCGCTAGCAGCGAAAATCGCCTGATTTTTTGCCGCCAGCGGCAAAAGTTGCTCGATTTTTGGGCCGCTAGCGGCTAAAATCACCCAATTTTTGGCCGCTAGCGTCGAAAATCGCTAGATTTTTGGACCGCTAGCGTCGAAAATTGCCCGATTTTTGGCAGCTAAAGGCGAAAAATCTCCCGATTTTTGGCAGCTAGAGGCGAAAGTCGCCCGATTTTAGGCACCTTGCGTCGAAAATCTCCCGATTTTTGGCCGCTAGACGTGAAAATCGCCTGATTTTTGGCCGCTAGCGTCGAAAATCGGCCGATTTCTGGCCGCTAGAGGCGAAAATCGCCTGATTTTTGGCACCTTGCATTGAAAATAATCCGATTTTTGGCCACTAGAGGCGAAAATCGCCCGATTTTTTGGGCTATAAGTATTAACAGGAGCCCAATTTTTGGACTACAAGTAGCGAAAGTAGCCCAATTTTTGAGCTACAAGTAGCGAAAGTAGCCGCTAGCGTGGAAAGTCGCCCGATTTATGGGCCGCTAACGGCGAAAATCACCCGATTTTTGGCCGCTAGCGGCGAAAGTCGCCCGATTTTTTGCCAATAGCGTCAAAAATCTCCCGATTTTTAGCCGGTAGCGGCGAAAATCGGGCGATTTTTGGCCGCTAGCGGCGAAAATCGCCCGATTTTTGGCCGCTAGCGGCGAAAATCGCCCGATTTTTGGCCGCTAGCGTCAAAAATCGCCCGTTTTTTGGCCGCTAGCGGCGAAAATTACCCGATTTTTGGCCGCTAGCGTCAAAAATCGGCCGTTTTTTAGCCGCTAGCGGCGAAAATCGCCCGATTTTTAGCAGCAAAAGGCGAAAATCACCCGATTTTTGGCCGCTATTGTCGAAAATCGCCCGATTTTTCGCCACTAGCGGCGAAAATTGCCCGATTTTTGACACCAAGTGGCGACAGTCGCCCGATTTTTCGGGCGCTAGCATCGAAAATCGCCCGATTTTTGGCCGCTAGCGGCGAAAGTTGCCCGATTTTTGGCCGCTAGAGGCGAAAATCGCCAGATTTTTGGCCACTAGCGTCGAAAATCGCCCGGTTTTTGGCCGCTAGAGGCGAAAATCGCTCGATATTTTGGGCTATAAGTATTGACAGGAGCCCAATTTTTGGACTACAAGTAACAAAAGTAGCCCAATTTTTAGCCTACGAGTAGCGAACGTAGCCCAGTTTTTGGGCTACAAGTAGTGAAAGTAGCTCAATTTTTGGGGTACAAGTAGCAAAAGTTGCCCAATTTTTGGGCTACAAGTAGCAAAAGTAGCCCAATTTTGGGGCTACAAGTAGCGAAAGTAGCCCAATTTTTGGCCACTAGCAGCGAAAATCGCCCGAATTTTTTTTTTTTTTTTTTTGAGATATATACAAGAGTTGTTACATTCTTGTACAGCCACTAGTACGCATAGCGTTTCGGGCAGGTCCCTGGAATACGATCCCCTGCCGCGAAGAATCGTTTTTTCATCCAAGTATACATTTTACTGTTGGGTTAAACAGAGGCTACAGTTAAGGAATTGCGCCCAGTAAATCCTCCCCGGCCAGGATACGAACCCATGACATAGCGCTCGCGGAACGCCAGGCGAGTTTCTTACCACTACACCACGGAGACTGACTTTTGATCGCTAGCGTCGAAAATCGCCTGACTTTTGGCCGCTAGCGTCGAAAATCGCTGGATTTTTGGCGGCATGCGTCGAAAATCGCCCGATTTTTGGCTGCTAGAGGCGAAAATAGTCAGATTTTTGGCCACTAGCGTCGAAAATCGCCCGACTTTTGGCCGCTAAAGTCGAAAATCGCCCGATTTTTGGCCGCTAGCGTTGAAAGTCGCCCGATTTTTGGCCGCTAGAGGCGAAAATCGCCCGATTTTTGGCCGCTAGCGTCGAAAGTAGCCCGATTTTTGGCCGCTAGCGTCGAAAGTCGCCCTATTTTTTGGCCGCTAGTGGCAAAAATCGCCCGATTTTTTATCGCTAGCGTCGAAAATCGCCTGACTTTTGGCCGCTAGCGTCGAAAATCGCCGGATTTTTGGCGGCTTGCGTCGAAAATCGCCCGATTTTTGGCTGCTAGCAGCGAAAATCGCCTGATTTTTTGCCGCCAGCGGCAAAAGTTGCCCGATTTTTGGGCCGCTAGCGGCTAAAATCACCCAATTTTTGGCCGCTAGCGTCGAAAATCGCTCGATTTTTGGACCGCTAGCGTCGAAAATTGCCCGATTTTTGGCAGCTAAAGGCGAAAATCTCCTGATTTTTGGCAGCTAGAGGCGAAAATCGCCCGATTTTAGGCACCTTGCGTCGAAAATCTCCCGATTTTTGGCCGCTAGACGTGAAAATCGCCTGATTTTTGGCCGCTAGCGTCGAAAATCGGCCGATTTCTGGCCGCTAGAGGCGAAAATCGCCCGATTTTTGGCACCTTGCATTGAAAATAATCCGATTTTTGGCCACTAGAGGCGAAAATCGCCCGATTTTTTGGGCTATAAGTATTAACAGGAGCCCAATTTTTGGACTACAAGTAGCGAAAGTAGCCCAATTTTTGGGCTACAAGTAGCGAAAGTAGCCGCTAGCGTGGAAAGTCGCCCGATTTATGGGCCGCTAACGGCGAAAATCACCCGATTTTTGGCCGCTAGCGGCGAAAGTCGCCCGATTTTTTGCCAATAGCGTCAAAAATCTCCCGATTTTTAGCCGGTAGCGGCGAAAATCGGGCGATTTTTGGCCGCAATCAGCGAAAATCGCCCGATTTTTGGCCGCTAGCGGCGAAAATCGCCCGATTTTTGGCCGCAATCAGCAAAAATCGCCCGATTTTTGGCCACTAGCGTCAAAAATCGCCCGTTTTTTGGCCGCTAGCGGCGAAAATTACCCGATTTTTGGCCGCTAGCGTCAAAAATCGCCAGGTTTTTTTGGCCGCTAGCGGCGAAAATCGCCCGATTTTTGGCAGCTAGAGGCGAAAATCACCCGATTTTTGGCCGCTATCGTCGAAAATCGCCCGATTTTTCGCCACTAGCGGCGAAAATTGCCCGATTTTTGGCACCAAGCGGCGACAGTCGCCCGATTTTTAGGGCGCTAGCATCGAAAATCGCCCGATTTTTGGCCGCTAGCGTCGAAAATCGCCCGATTTTTGGCCGCTAGAGGCGAAAATCGCTCGATATTTTGGGCTATAAGTATTGACAGGAGCCCAATTTTTGGACTACAAGTAGCGAAAGTAGCCCAATTTTTGGGCTACAAGTAACAAAAGTAGCCCAATTTTTAGCCTACGAGTAGCGAACGTAGCCCAGTTTTTGGGCTACAAGAAGCGAAAGTAGCACAATTTTTGGGCTACAAGTAGCAAAAGTAGCCCAATTTTGGGGCTACAAGTAGCGAAAGTAGCCCAATTTTTGGCCACTAGCAGCGAAAATCGCCCGAATTTTGATCGCTAGCGTCGAAAATCGCTGGATTTTTGGCGGCTTGCGTCGAAAATCGCCCGATTTTTGGCTGCTAGAGGCGAAAATCGTCTGATTTTTTGCTACTAGCGTCGAAAATCGCCCGATTTTTGGCCACTAAAGTCGAAAATCGCCCGATTTTTGGTCGCTAGAGGCGAAAATCGCTTGATTTTTCGCCGCTAGCGTTGAAAATCGCCCGATTTTTGGCAGCTAGAGGCGAAAATCGCCCGATTTTTGGCCGCTAGCGTCGAAAGTAGCCCGATTTTTGGCCGCTAGCGTCGAAAGTCGCCCTATTTTTGGGACGCTAGTGGCAAAAATCGCCCGATTTTTGGTCGCTAGCGTCGAAAATCGCCTGACTTTTGGCCGCTAGCGTCGAAAATCGCCAGATTTTTGGCGGCTTGCGTCGAAAATCGCCCGATTTTTGGGCCGCTAGCGTCGAAAATTGCCCGATTTTTGGCAGCTAAAGGCGAAAATCTCCCGATTTTTGGCAGCTAGAGGCGAAAATCGCCCGATTTTAGGCACCTTGCGTCGAAAATCTCCCGATTTTTGGCCGCTAGACGTGAAAATCGCCTGATTTTTGGCCGCTAGAGGCGAAAATCGCCCAATTTTTGGCACCTTGCGTTGAAAATAATCCGATTTTTGGCCACTAGAGGCGAAAATCGCCCGATTTTTTGGGCTATAAGTATTAACAGGAGCCCAATTTTTGGACTACAAGTAGCGAAAGTAGCCCAATTTTTGGGCTACAAGTAGCGAAAGTAGCCGATAGCGTGGAAAGTCGCCCGATTTATGGGCCGCTAACGGCGAAAATCGCCCGATTTTTGGCCGCAAGCGGCGAAAGACGCCCGATGTTTTGCCGGTATCGTAAAAAATCTCCCGATTTTTGGCCGAAATCGGCGAAAATCGTCCGATTTTTGGCCGCAATCAGCGAAAATCGCCCGATTTTTGGCCGCTAGCGGCGAAAATCGCCCGATTTTTTACCACTAGCGTCGAAAATCTCCTGATTTTTGGCCGCTAGCGGCGAAAATCGCCCGATTTTTGGCCGCTAGAGGCGAAAATCACCCGATTTTTGGCCGCTAGCGGCAAAAGTCGCCCGATTTTTGGCCGCTAGCGTCGAAAATCTCCTGATTTTTGGCCGAAATCGGCGAAAATCGCCTGATTTTTGGCCGCTAACGGCGAAAATCGGCCGATTTTTGGCAGCTAGAGGCGAAAATCACCCGATTTTTGGCCGCTATCGTCGAAAATCGCCCGATTTTTCGCCACTAGCGGCGAAAATTGCCCGATTTTTGGCACCAAGCGGCGACAGTCGCCCGATTTTTAGTGCGCTAGCATCGAAAATCGCCCGATTTTTGCCGCAAGCGGCGAAAGTTGCTCGATTTTTGGCCGCTAGAGGCGAAAATCGCCTGATTTTTGGCCGCTAGCGTCGAAAATCGCCCGATTTTTGGCCACTAGAGGCGAAAATCGCTCGGTATTTTGGGCTATAAGTATTGACAGGAGCCCAATTTTTGGACTACAAGTAGCGAAAGTAGCCCAATTTTTAGGCTATAAGTAACAAAAGTAGCCCAATTTTTAGCCTACGAGTAGCGAACGTAGCACAGTTTTTGGGCAACAAGTAGCGAAAGTAGCCCAATTTTTGGGCTAGAAGGAGCGAAAGTAGCCCAATTTTTGGGCTAGAAGGAGCGAAAGTAGCCCAATTTTTGGCCACTAGCAGCGAAAATCGCCCGAATTTTGGTCGCTAGCGTCGAAAATCGCCTGACTTTTGGCCGCTAGCGTCGAAAATCGCTGGATTTTTGGCGGCTTGCGTCGAAAATCGCCCGATTTTTAGCTGCTAGAGGCGAAAATCGCCCGATTTTTGGCAACTAGCGTCGAAAATCGCCCGATTTTTGGCCGCTAGAGGCGAAAATCGCCCGATTTTTGGCCGCTAGCGTCGAAAATCGCCCGATTTTTGGCCGCTAGCGTCGAAAGTAGCCCGATTTTTGGCCGCTTGCGTCGAAAGTCGCCGGATTTTTGGCTGCTAGAGGCGAAAATCGCCCGATTTTTGGGCCGCTAGCGTCGAAAATTGCCCGATTTTTGGCAGCTAAAGGCGAAAATCTCCCGATTTTTGGCCGCTAGAGGCGAAAATCTCCCGATTTTTGGCCGCTAGAGGCGAAAATCGCCTGATTTTTTACCGCTAGCGTCGAAAATCTCCCGATTTTTGGCCGCTAGAGGTGAAAATCGCCCGATTTTTGGCCACTAGCGGCGAAAGTCGCCCAATTTTTGGCCGCTAGCGGCAAAAGTCGCCCGATTTTTTACTTGCCCCTGGAAGAATGGCAAGAAGTTGGTATGGGACTACACGTGCGTATCAACCCTGGATAACATTTCATTTCAAAATTTCATAATAAAGATTTAAAAAGAATTGATTGTATAATGTGAATTCGAATTTTTTAATGTAGAAAGAACAATCTGACATTTTTTTGGCTACAAGAAGCGAATGTAGCCCAATTTTGGGCTACAAAGTAGCGAAAGTAGCCCAATTTTGGGCTACAAAGTAGCGAAAGTAGCCCAATTTTGGGCTACAAAGTAGCGAAAGTAGCCCAATTTTGGGCTACAAAAAGCGAAAGTAGCCCAATTTTGGGCTACAAAAAGCGAAAGTAGCCCAATTTTGGTGCTACAAAAAGCGAAAGTAGCCCAATTTTGGGCTACAAAGTAGTGAAATTAGCCCAATTTTGGGCTACAAAGTAGCGAAATTAGCCCAATTTTGGGCTACTAAGGGTTAGGTAGGTTCAGGTCAGGTTAGGTTAGGTTAGGTTTTTAGGGCGCTAGAATCGAAAATCGCCCGAATTTTGGCCGCTAGCGGCGAAAGTTGCCCGATTTTTGGCCGCTATCGTCGAAAATCGCCCTATTTTTGGCCGCTAGCGGCGAAAATCGCCCAATTTTTCGCCGCTAGCGCCCCCTCCCCGCTCAGCTCGTTGTCGCCGTCTGGGGGCTTAGTGGGCGGCTGCCGGAGTGTGATGCTCCTTGGGACAGTCCTCTGTCCTTTTCTAGCCTTGTGCTCCTGCTGCCGTCCTCTCCAATTCTGCTGGGCATCTTTTCCTTTTCCTTCTGTTTCGTTTTTCTCCCCCCTCTTCTCCTATCTGCTTGCCGTTTCCTGCCGACCTTTTGCTCGTTCTGGTTCTTCCCTTGGACTTCTTCTACTTTGACGCCCGGGTGCTTGAGGAGGCATACTCTTGCACCCGTAGAACTGCAGTACCCGACGTCGAGAGCGAGGGGAACCTTTTATTGTCAATCCCCACTTCGTCACTGAACCCGATCTCGACGGACTGTCAGTTTCTTAAGGTGGCGTTTGTGGGGCGTATACTCACGACGCACCCCTAGGAGGCCCCGACAAGATCGGCGATAGCTTCTTGTTGGGTGTCCTGCCTCTAATTGTGGCTCCATGGTGGGTGTGGGGGCACATTCGTGAGTGAATTCGTAATTTCGTCAAGATGATAACCCCTGTTTCGGCTGCTTCTGGCTTACCTTTTCAGGCTCGTGGGGTGGGCGACCAAGCCCCCGAGTCGGTCCGTATTGGAAGACCGGGCTCTGTAGCCTCCGCTGCATTGGGCCCCGACCTTGCTCCTCCTTTGGCCTCTCTGACTCCTTCCCCTGGCTCCCCTCCCTCCTCTGTGGTTGGATCGAGCCCCAAGCCCCCAGTGGTGACTACCTCGTCCCCTGGCGCGGCTCCTTCTCTAGTTGTAACTACTGCGCCTTTTAACCCCTCTCTCTCTGGGGGTTCTCACCGCCGTTCTCGTCACGGCCGCCCTCGCTCGATTCCTTCCAGTTCTGCTACCTATCAAGCCTTGTTTGGTCCCGCTTCGTGGGCCAAATATTTTGATCTCCTCCCTCTTGATTCTGCGCCTCCTGACGATTTCTCCCTTCATCGACATCTCATTGATTCCGTGGATGCCTCCATTACTTTTAACCCCACTCGTCTCGGTACGCATGTCGTTGCTGCTCCTTCTCAGGATGCTGCTTCCCGCTTGGCTGCCTTATCCTGCCTTGGCGAGACCCCCGTTCGGGTCTCGAAGAACGTTCAGTTGAATGCCAGTGTTGGCACTATTTTGCTCCCGCCCCATGTTGCGACCGGTGTTCGGGACCTACGCGACTGCCACGACGATATTCGACATATCCTCGCTGCCCAGGGCCATTCTATTCTCCAGGTGGACACGTTTACTCGTCCCCCTCGTGGTAGTCGCCGTCAACCCCTCCGGGTTGTGAAGATTACCTTTGATGGTAGGACCCTTCCACCCTCTGTCATTCTTGCTGGTGCCAGGTGCTCTGTCCAGGAGTACGTTCCTTCTCCTCGGCTCTGCAACAAGTGCTGGAGGTTTGGGCATGGTGCCCTCCGCTGCTCCGGGACTGTCTCTCTCTGTCCTTTGTGTGGTGGCGAAGGTCACTCTAAGTCGGAGTGCGCTTCTCCCCAGGCTCGTTGCCTCAACTGCGGTGAGGCCCATCCTACCTTCTCCCGTGCGTGTGTCCATTACAAGCTTGAGGCAGCCGTCCTCAACTTGAAGCACCGGGAGCGTTTATCTTTTCCTGAGGCGAGGCGCCAGGTTCGCCGGCTCCCGCCTTATGCTAATATCTCTTATGCTCGCGTGTTGCGCTCTTCCTCTCCTCGTCCTTCCCGCCTTCCTCAGACTCACAACCGTTTCCAGGCCTTGGACCCTGATGCGCCCACTGCCCCCTCCTCTGTCCCTTTGGGTTCTCTCCCGAAGGATCCTCCTCCTGGTCCTCTGTCTGGGGTTCCCCTTCCTTCTACCCGGTCTGTCGTGTCTTCTGTGTCTCCTTCCTCGTCCCCCTCCGATCCTCCTTCCCATCCTCTTCCTCCATCTATCGGCTCTCCCCGCCGCCTGTCGGTGCGGGCGGATGTCCATCGCTCTCCTAACGGCCGTCGTGTGTGCTCTCGTTCGGCTTCTCCTGTTGAGACACTGGAATCCGTTGCCCGGTACGTAGTTGCTGGGACACCGGTCTCTTTAAGTCAGAAGCGTAAGCCTGGCTCCTCTCCTTCCTCTTCCCCGGCGGGTAAGAAGGCTTCGCTTTCTTCCTCAGCTCCTCCTTCTGGCTCTGTTGCTCCTTCCACTCCCGTTTCAGTGCTTGCGCCCCCTGTTCCCGCTATGGAGGTTTCTTTGGCCCCTGCTTCCCTTTCGGTTGCTGCTCTTGCTGGGGTGCGCTCCTCTCTTTCTACTCCCCCTCTTCCTGCTGCTGTCCTTGACTGCTCCTCTCCGTTGTCTCCTCCTCCTCCTCCTCCTCCTCCTCCTCCGGACCCTGCCCGCCCACCTCTGATCTGTTCTCCCGTTTCCTTCCCTCCGTCTTTGCTCAGTTTACCCATGCCCCCTAACCCTGACTTTGCTGACCCTGATCCCGACCCTGATATTCTTTAACGTGCTCTGTTGGTCTTTCGCCTTTGTTTCTTCCTTGTTCTCTGTTTTTGTCCTTTCTCTTCTCGTCGTTGTCCATTCTTCAATGGAACGTTCGAGGTTATTACGCCAATTTCCTCGAACTCCAACTTCTGGTTTCGCGGTTTTCGCCCCTTTGTGTCTGTCTCCAGGAGCCGATGCTTGGTGCTCGTCCTGGTCGTTTTCGTGGCTATTCCTTTCTCTCCCCCCCCCCCCCCAGCCATTGCTGGGGCTTCTAATTCTTCTGCTCTCTTGATTCGGGCTGATGTTCCCTTTGTTCCTTTACTTTTTCCTTCGCCTCTCCATTGTTCTGCTGCTCGTATCTTTGTGGGGAAATGGTACACAGTTTGTTCCATTTATCTCCCCCCGAGTGTCCCGCTCTCTCTTCCTGATTTGAAACACCTCCTAGACTCCTTGCCGGAGCCTGTGCTCCTGCTGGGTGACTTCAATTGTCGTCATTCTCTTTGGGGTGACGTTCTGACGAATACCCGGGGTCGCCTCCTTGAGCCGTTTCTCCTCTCTTCTTCCCTGTCTCTTCTGAATTCTGGTGAGCCCACTCATTTGGACTCTCGAACTCGTACCCTTTCTTGTCTTGATCTTTCTCTCTGCTCTTCTTCTCTTTACTTAGATTTCACATGGCAGGTTCTTGATGACCTCCATGGAAGTGATCATTTCCCCATCCTTGTTTCCTTTTTCTCTTTTCGCCCTTCCCTCTCTTTCCCTAGGTGGCAGTTTGCTAAGGCGGACTGGACCCTATTTTCCCTCAGTGCTACTCTCTCTGACCTCTCCCTTCTGCCCCTCTCTCGCGCTCTCCTCCTTTTTCATGACACTGTCTTCGACGCTGCCCTCCGCTCTATTCCTCGCTCTTCCTCTCGGGGTCCACGGAAGTGCGTTCCCTGGTGGAATGCGGACTGTGCTCGGGCTGTCCGCTGTAAGCGTGCAGCCTGGAAGAAGCACCGCCGTAGGCAGACGACCGATTCTTTTCTTTTCTTTCGGAAAGCGAGTGCGGTGGCCCGTAGGGCCATCCGTACGGCTAAACGTGAATGTTGGGCATCTTATGTCTCGACAATTACGTCCGAAACCCCTCTGGCCCAGATCTGGAAGCGTATCCGCAAGATAGCGGGTAAGTTCGTTCCCGATGTTTCACCGGTCCTTCACCTCCATGATACTCTTGTGGCGGACCCGTTGCAGGTCGCTTCCGAACTGGGTTCCCACTTTTCTTCTGTTAGCTCTGGTCTTCATCTTCCCCAATCTTTCCTTCTTCGTAAACCTGTCCTTGAGTCTCGTCCTTTAGATTTCTGCACTCATCTTCAGCTTCCCTATAATGATCCCTTCTCTCTCTCTGAACTTCGTTCTGCCCTGGCCCTCTGCGGTTCTATGGCGGCGGGCTCCGATGGTATTCATTATGAGATGCTTCGCCATCTCCCTCCGAGCACGTCTCAGTATTTACTGAGTCTGTATAATCGGATCTGGGAGTCGTCGTCAGTCCCTGAGGACTGGCTCGATGCCGTTGTCCTCCCTGTTCGCAAACCGGGGTCTCTGGGTACTTCCCCTAAGGACTTTCGCCCTATTGCTCTCACAAGTTGTGTCTGCAAACTCTTTGAACGTATGGTTAACGTTCGTCTGATGTGGTTCCTGGAACACCATCACCTCCTCTCCCCTTCTCAATTTGGTTTCCGCAAGTGCCGCAGCACGACAGATGTCCTGGTGAACTTGGAGGTCTATATACGTACTGCTTTTGCTGCGAAGACCTCCGTTGTTGCCGTCCTTTTTGACCTAGAAAAGGCTTACGACACCACTTGGCGTTATCATATCCTATCTCAACTTCATTCTTTTGGCCTTCGTGGTCATCTCCCTCTCTTTCTCCGCAGCTTCCTCTCTCGTCGTTCCTTTCGGGTGCACCTTGGTACCGCTCTCTCTCCCTCTTTTCAGCAATACGAAGGTGTGCCCCAGAGTAGTGTTCTGAGCACTACTCTTTTTCTGGTTGCCCTCAATGGTCTTCTTTCCTCTCTTCCTTCTGGTGTCTTCTCCGCTCTCTATGTCGATGATCTTACCCTTTGTTGTCAGGGTGATGATTCGCCTCTCCTTCAACGCCGGCTTCAACTTGCGATTGATGCCGTGTCGTCTTGGGCCACAGGTCATGGCTTCAAGTTCTCTACTTCTAAGACTTGTGCCATGACTTTTACGCGGAAACGGGTTGTTCTTCGTCCCTCTTTGTCACTTTATGGTCATCCCCTTGAATACAAAGATTCCGCGAAGCTTTTGGGGTTATTCCTTGACACTCGTTTGTCTTGGTCTCCCCATATCTCTTACCTCCGTGTTGAGTGCTCTAAGTCCCTTACCCTCCTTCGGGTCTTGTCCCATACTTCTTGGGGGGCAGATAGGCGCACTCTCCTTGCTTTACATTCCTCTCTCGTCCTGTCTAAGCTCGATTATGGTTGCCCTGCTTACTCGTCTGCTTCTCCTTCTACTCTTCGCCGTCTTGATGCTTTGCACCATGCTGGGTTGCGCCTCAGTTCTGGTGCCTTTCGTTCGACTCCCGTCCTTAGCTTGTATGTTGACACTGGCTTCCTGTCTCTCCAGGACCGCCGTGATCGCTACTGTCTTCGCTATCTTGCGCGGTCCTTGCAACATCCTTCCTCTCGTCTCTGTCGTGCTTTAACTTTTACCCCTCCTGCGGTTCCTGTTCCTCTTCACCACCTCCCTCTTTCTGTCCGGTTATCTCGCCTGCAGGATTCTCTTTCCGTTCGTATTTCTGATGTTTCTCCTCGTGTTGTTCCTTCTTTGCCCCCGTGGAGGGTCCCTCTTCCGCGGTTTTGTACATCCTTGACTCGTATCACTAAAGCTTTTACCCCTCCTACAGTTCTAAAACGCCTTTTCCTCGAGCACTTTTCTTCTCACTCCCGCTCCGTTTCTGTCTTCACCGATGGGTCTAAGTCAGCGGACGGTGTTGGCTACTCTGTTGTTTTTCCTGATCGCACTTATATGTGTCGCTTGCCTCCGGAGACTAGCATCTTTACAGCGGAACTTTATGCTATTCTCTATGCTCTTCGTCTCCTGCTTTCTCGTTGTCAGTCTTCCTTTGTGGTTGTTGTTGACTCTCGTAGTGCCCTCATGGCTCTCGGGTGCTTTAATCCAGTTCATCCGGTAGTTGTCGAGATCCAGCATTGGCTGTTTCTCGTTCACAGTAAATTTAAGTCGGTTGAGTTTTGTTGGGTTCCCAGCCATATTGGCGTGTCTTTAAATGAGCGTGCGGATGCTGCCGCTAAGGAAGCTGTCCGCTCTTGTCCCATCTCTCGTAAAGGCATTCCGTATTCCGACTTTTACCCGGTTATCCATTCCTCAGTCCTTACCCGTTGGCAGGCTTCTTGGTTGTCTGTTACTGGTAACAAGCTACGTACTCTTAAATGTTGTGTTTCCTCGTGGCCGTCCTCCTTCCACCGTAACCGGCGGTGGGAAACAGCTCTAGCGAGGTTGCGTATTGGCCATACTCGCTTAACCCATGGTCACTTGATGGAGCGCCGCCCTGCTCCTTATTGTCCTAGTTGCATTGTCCCTCTTACAGTTGTGCATGTCCTTCTTGAATGTCCTGACTTCCAGGACGAGCGTGTGTCTTGCTTTCCGACCGCCCCTCGCGGTCACCTATCCCTCGATAGAATTCTTGGTGACTCGGATACTTTTGATATCGTTCGCCTTATGCGTTTTTGTTCTCGTATTGGCATCCTTGGTGATATTTAGCGCCCTCTGATTATTTTGCGTATTTGATGGTGCTACATAGCCTTCCCGGTTTGGTGCCTTCTTTTGATAATTACTTACTTCGCCGCTAGCGGCAAAAATCGCCCGATTTTTTACTTGCCCCTGGAAGAATGGCAAGCAGTTGGTATGGGACTACACGTGCGTATCAACCCTGGATAACATTTCATTTCAAAATTTCATAATAAAGATTTAAAAGAATTGATTGTATAATGTGCCTTCGAATTTTTTAATGTAGAAAGAACAAACTGACATTTTTTTGGCTACAAGTAGCGAATGAAGCCCAATTTTGGGCTACAAAGTAGCGAAAGTAGCCCAATTTTGGGCTACAAAGTAGCGAAAGTAGCCCAAAATTTCGCGACTTTTTAGCCCAAAATTGGGCTACTTTCACTACTTTTAGCCCAAAATTTCGCTACTTTTTAGCCCAAAATTGGGCTACTTTCGCTACTTTTAGCCCAAAATTTCACTACTCGCTACTTTTTAGCAAAAAAATTCGCTACTTTCGCTACTTTTTAGCCCAAAATTGGGCTACTTTCGCAACTTTTAGCCCAAAATTTTGCTACTTTCGATACTTTTTAGCCCAAAATTGGGCTACTTTCGCAACTTTTAGCCCAAAATTTTGCTACTTTCGCTACTTTTAGCCCAAAATTTCACTACTTTTGCTACTTTTTAGCCCAAAATTTCGATACTTTTGCTACTTTTTAGCCCAAAATTTTGCTACTTTTAGCCCAAAATTTCACTACTTTCGCTACTTTTTAGCCCCAAATTGGGCTACTTTCACTGATTTTAGCTCAAAATTTCGCTACTTTCGCTACTTTTTAGCCCAAAAATTCGCTACTTTCGCTTCTTTTTAGCCCAAAATTGGGCTACTTTCGCAACTTTTAGCCCAAAATTTTGCTACTTTCGCTACTTTTTAGCCCAAAATTGGGCTACTTTTGCTTCTTTTTTGCCCAAAATTGGGCTACTTTCGCTACTTTGAGCCCAAAATTTCGTTACGTTTGCTACCTTTTAGCAAAAAAAAATCGGTACTTTCCCTACTTTGTAGCCCAAAATTTTGCTACTTTAGCTTTATTTTAGCACAATTTCGCTACTTTCACTACTTTTTAGCCCAAAATTGGGCTACTTTTAGCCCAAAATTTCGCTACTTTTAGCCCAAAATTTCGCTACTTTCGCTACTTTTTAGCCCAAAATTGGGATACTTTCGCTACTTTTAGCCAAAAATTTCGCTACTTTCGCTACTTTTTAGCAAAAAAATCGCTACTTTGTAACCCCAAATTTCGCTACTTTGCAGCCCAAAATTTCGCTACTTTCGTTACTTTTTAGCCCAAAATTGGGCTAATTTTAGCCCAAAATTTCGCTACTTTTTAGCCCAAAATTGGGCTACTTTCGCTACTTTTAGCCCAAAATTTCGCTACTTTCGCTACTTTTTAGCCCAAAATTTCGCTACTTTCGCTACTTTTTAGCCCAAAATTGGGCTACTTTTAGCCCAAAAGTTCGCTACTTTCGCTACTTTTTAGCAAAAAATCGCTACTTTCGCTACTTTTTAGCCCAAAATTGGGCTACTTTTAGCCCAAAATTGGCCTACTTTCGCTACTTTTTAGCACAAAATTTCGCTACTTTTTAGCCCAAAATTTCGCTACTTTTAGCCCAAAATTTCGCTACTTTTTGCCCAAAATTGGGCTACTTTCGCTACTTTTAGCCCAAAATTTCGCTACTTTCGCTACTTTTTAGCCCAAAATTTCGCTACTTTTAGCCCAAAATTTCGCTACTTTTTAGCCCAAAATTGGGCTACTTTCGCTACTTTTAGCCCAAAATTTCGCTACTTTTTAGCCCAAAATTGGGCTACTTTTAGCCCAAAATTGGCCTACTTTCGCTACTTTTTAGCACAAAATTTCGCTACTTTCGCTACTTTTTAGCCCAAAATTTCGCTACTTTTAGCCCAAAATTTCGCTACTTTTTGCCCAAAATTGGGCTACTTTCGCTACTTTTTGCCCAAAATTGGGCTACTTTCGCTACTTTTAGCCCAAAATTTCGCTACTTTTAGCCCAAAATTTCGCTACTTTCGCTACTTTTTAGCCCAAAATTTCGCTACTTTTAGCCCAAAATTTCGCTACTTTCGCTACTCTTTAGAAAAAAAAATCGCTACTTTGTAGCCCCAAATTTCGCTACTTTAGTTACTTTTTAGCACAAAATTTCGCTACTTTCACTACTTTTTAGCCCAATTTTGGGCTAAAAAGTAGTGAAAGCGAAATTTTGGGCTAAAAAGTAGCGAAAGTAGCGAAATTTGGGGCTACAAAGTAGCGAATTTTTTTGCTAAAAAGTAGCGAAAGTATCCCAATTTTGGGCTAAAAAGTAGCGAAAGTAGCGAAATTTTGGGCTAAAAGTAGCAAAAGTAGCGAAATTTTGGGCTAAAAGAAGCCCAATTTTGAGCTAAAAAGTAGTGAAAGTAGCGAAATTTTGTGCTAAAAAAAGCTAAAGTAGCGAAATTTTGGGCTACAAAGTAGCGAAAGTAGCGAATTTTTGGGCTAAAATTGAGCGAAAGTAGCCCAATTTTGGGCTAAAAAGTAGCAAAAGAAGCAAAATTTTGGGCTAAAAGTTGCGAAAGTAGCCCAATTTTGGGCTAAAAAGAAGCGAAAGTAGCGAAATTTTGGGCTAAAAAGTAGCGAAAGTAGCGAAATTTTGGGCTAAAAGTAGCGAAATTTTGGGCTAAAAAGTAGCGAAGGTAGCGAAATTTTGGGCTAAAAAGTAGCGAAAGTAGCCTAATTCTGGGCTAAAAGTAGCCCAATTTTGGGCTAAAAAGTAGCTAAAGTAGCGATTTTTTTGCTAAACAGTAGCAAAAGTAGCGAACTTTTGGGCTAAAAGTAGCCCAATTTTGGACTAAAAACTGGCGAAAGTAACGAAATTTTGGGCTAAAAAGTAGCGAAATTTGGGGCTACAAAGTAGCAAAAGTAGCGAATTTTTTTGCTAAAAAGTAGCGAAATTTTGGGCTAAAAGTAGCAAAAGTAGCCCAATTTTGGGCTAAAAAGTAGCGAAATTTTGGGCTAAAAAGTAGCGAAAGTAGCGAAATTTTGGGCTAAAAGTAGCCCAATTTTGGGCTAAAAAGTAGCAAAAGTAGCAAAATTTTGTGCTAAAAAGTAGCGAAAGTAGCCCAATTTTGGGCTAAAAAGTAGCGAAGGTAGCAAAATTTTGGCCTAAAAGTAGCCCAATTTTGGGCTAAAAAGTATCGAAATTTTGTGCTAAAAAGTAGCGAAATTTTGGGCTACAAATTAGCGAATTTTTTGCTAAAAAGTAGCGAAAGTAGTGAAATTTTGGGCTAAAAGTAGCGAAAGTAGCCGAATTTTGTGCTAAAAAGTAGCGAAATTTTGGGCTGAAAGTAGCCCAATTTTGGGCTAAAAAGTAGGGAAAGTAGCGAAATTTTGTGCTAAAAAGTAGCGAATTTTTTGCTAAAAAGTAGCGAAATTTTGGGCTAAAAGTAGCCCAATTTTGGGCTAAAAAGTAGCGAAAGTAGCTAAATTTTGGGCTAAAAAGTAGCAAAATTTTGGGCTAAAAGTAGCCCAATTTTGGGCTAAAAAGTAGGGAAAGTAACGAAATTTTGTGCTAAAAAGTAGCAAAATTTTGGGCTAAAAAGTAGCGATAGTAGCGAAATTTTGTGCTAAAAAGTAGCGAAATTTTGGGCTACAAAGTAGCGAAAAGTAGCGAAAGTATCCCAATTTTGGGCAAAAAAGTAGCGAAAACAGCGAAATTTTGGGCTAAAAGTAGCAAAAGTAGCGAAATTTTGGGCTAAAAGAAGCCCAATTTCGAGCTAAAAAGTAGTGAAAGTAGCGAAATTTTGTGCTAAAAAGTAGCGAAATTTTGGGCTACAAAGTAGCGAAAGTAGCGAATTTTTGGGCTAAAAGTGAGCGAAAGTAGCCCAATTTTGGGCTAAAAAGTAGCGAAAGAAGCAAAATTTTGGGCTAAAAGTTGCGAAAGTAGCCCAATTTTGGGCTAAAAAGAAGCGAAAGTAGCGAAATTTTGGGCTAAAAAGTAGCGAAATTTTGGGCTAAAAGTAGCGAAATTTTGGGCTAAAAAGTAGCGAAATTTTGGGCTAAAGTAGCCCAATTTTGGGCTAAAAGTAGCCCAATTTTGGGCTAAAAAGTAGCTAAAGTAGCGATTTTTTTGCTAAACAGTAGCAAAAGTAGCGAACTTTTGGGCTAAATGTAGCCCAATTTTGGGCTAAAAACTAGCGAAAGTAGCGAAATTTTGGGCTAAAAAGTAGCGAAAGTAGCCCAATTTTTGGCTAAAAGTAGCCCAATTTTGGGCTAAAAAGTAGCTAAAGTAGCGATTTTTTTGCTAAACAGTAGCAAAAGTAGCGAACTTTTGGGCTAAAAGTAGCCCAATTTTGGGCTAAAAACTAGCGAAAGTAGCGAAATTTTGGGCTAAAAAGTAGCAAAAGTAGCGAAATTTGGGGCTACAAAGTAGCAAAAGTAGCGAATTTTTTTGCTAAAAAGTAGCGAAATTTTGGGCTAAAAGTAGCAAAAGTAGCCCAATTTTGGGCTAAAAAGTAGCGAAATTTTGGGCTTAAAAGTAGCGAAAGTAGCGAAATTTTGGGCTAAAAGTAGCCCAATTTTGGGCTAAAAAGTAGCAAAAGTAGCAAAATTTTGTGCTAAAAAGTAGCGAAAGTAGCCCAATTTTGTGCTAAAAAGTAGCGAAGGTAGCAAAATTTTGGCCTAAAAGTAGCCCAATTTTGGGCTAAAAAGTATCGAAATTTTGTGCTAAAAAGTAGCGAAATTTTCGGCTACAAATTAGCGAATTTTTTGCTAAAAAGTAGCGAAAGTAGCGAAATTTTGGGCTAAAAGTAGCGAAAGTAGCCCAATTTTGTGCTAAAAAGTAGCGAAATTTTGGGCTAAAAAGTAGGGAAAGTAGCGAAATTTTGTGCTAAAAAGTAGCGAAAGTAGCAAAATTTTGGGCTACAAAGTAGCGAAAGTAGCGAAATTTTGGGCTACAAAGTAGCGAATTTTTTGCTAAAAAGTAGCGAAATTTTGGGCTAAAAGTAGCCCAATTTTGGGCTAAAAAGTAGCGAAATTTTGGGCTAAAAAGTGGCGAAATTTTGGGCTGAAAGTAGCCCAATTTTTGGCTAAAAAGTAGCGAAATTTTGGGCTAAAAGTAGCCCAATTTTGGGCTAAAAAGTAGCGAAATTTTGGGCTAAAAGTAGCCCAATTTTGGGCTAAAAAGTAGCGAAAGCAGCGAAATTTTGGGCTAAAAAGTAGCGAAATTTTGGGCTAAAAAGTAGCCCAATTTTGGGCTAAAAAGTAGCGAAATTTTAGGCTAAAAGTAGCCCAATTTTGGGCTAAAAAGTAGCGAAATTTTGTGCTAAAAAGTAGCGAAATTTTGGGCTACAAAGTAGCGAATTTTTTGCTAAAAAGTAGCGAAATTTTGGGCTAAAAGTAGCCCAATTTTGGGCTAAAAAGTAGCGAAAGTAGCACAATTTTGGGCTAAAAAGTAGCGAAAGTAGCAAAATTTTGGGCTAAAAGTTGCGAAAGTAGCCGAATTTTGGGCTAAAAAGAAGCGAAAGTAGCGAAATTTTGGGCTAAAAAGTAGCGAAATTTTGGGTTAAAAGTTGCAAAAGTAGCCCAATTTTGGGCTAAAAAGTAGCGAAAGTAGCAAAATTTTGGGCTAAAAGTAGCCCAATTTTGGGCTAAAAAGTAGCGAAATTTTGTGCTAAAAAGAAGCGAAAGTAGCGAAATTTTGGGCTACAAAGTAGCGAAAGTAGCGAAATTTTGGGCTACAAAGTAGCGAATTTTTTGCTAAAAAGTAGCGAAAGTAGCGAAATTTTGGGCTAAAAGTAGCGAAAGTAGCCCAATTTGGGGCTAAAAAGTAGCGAAAGTAGCAAAATTTTGGGCTAAAAGTTGCGAAAGTAGCCCAATTTTGGGCTAAAAAGTAGCGAAAGTAGCAAAATTTTGGGCTACAAAGTAGCGAAGTTTTCGCTAAAAAGTAACGAAATTTTGGGCTAAAAGTAGCGAAAGTAGCCCAATTTTGGGCTAAAAAGTAGCCAAAGTAGCGAAATTTTGGGCTAAAAAGTAGTGAAAGTAGCGAAATTTTGTGCTAAAAAGTAGCTAAATTAGGGAAATTTTGGGCTACAAAGTTGCGAAAGTAGCAAATTTTTTTGCTAAAAAGTAGCGAAAGTAGCGAAATTTTGGGCTAAAAAGTAGCGAAATTTGGGGCTAAAAGTAGCCCAATTTTTGGCTAAAAAGTAGCGAAAGTAGCAAAATTTTCTGCTAAAAAGTAGCGAAATTTTAGGCTAAAAGTAGCGAAAGTAGCAAAATTTTGTGCTAAAAAGTAGCGAAATTTTGGGCTAAAAAGTAGCGAAAGTAGCGAAATTTTGTGCTAAAAAGTTTAGCTCAAAATTAGGCTACTTACGCTACTTTTAGCCCAAAATTTTGGGCTAAAAGTTGCAAAAGTAGTCAAATTTGGGGCTAAAAGTAGCCCAATTTTGGGCTAAAAAGTAGCGAAATTTTGGGCTAAAAGTAGCCCAATTTTGGGCTAAAAAGGAACGAAATTTTGGGCTAAAAAGTAGCGAAATTTTGGGCTACAAAGTAGCGAATTTTTTTGCTAAAAAGTAGCGAAATTTTGGGCTAAAAGTAGCGAAAGTAGCCCAATTTTGGGCTAAAAAGTAGCGAAAGTAGCCCAATTTTGGGCTACAAAGTAGCGAAAGTAGCAAAATTTTGGGCTAAAAGTTGCAAAAGTAGCCCAATTTTGGGCTAAAAAGAAGCGAAAGTAGCGAAATTTGGGGCTAAAAGTAGCGAAAAGTAGCGAAAAAGTAGCGAAAAGTAGCGAAATTTTGGGCTAAAAGTAGCAAAAGTAGCCCAATTTTGGGCTAAAAAGTAACGAATGTAGCGAAATTTTGGGCTAAAAGTAGCCCAATTTTGGGCTAAAAAGTAGCGAAATTTTGTGTTAAAAAGAAGCGAAAGTAGCGAAATTTTGGGCTACAAAGTAGCGAAATTTTGGGCTAAAAGTAGCGAAAGTAGCCCAATTTTGGGCTAAAAAGTAGCGAAAGTAGCCCAATTTTGGGGTAAAAAGTAGCGAAAGTAGCAAAATTTGGGGCTAAAAGTTGCGAAAGTAGCCCAATTTTGGGCTAAAAAAAAGCGAAAGTAGCAAAATTTTGGGCTAAAATGTAGCAAAATTTTGGGCTAAAAGTAGCCCAATTTCGGGCTAAAAAGTAGCGAAATTTTGGGCTAAAAGTAGCCCAATTTTGGGCTAAAAAGTAGCGAAATTTTGTGTTAAAAAGTAGCGAAATTTTGGGCTACAAAGAAGCGAAATTTTGGGCTACAAAGTAGCGAATTTTTTGCTAAAAAGTAGCGAAATTTTGGGCTACAAGTAGCGAAAGTAGCCCAATTTTGGACTAAAAAGTAGCGAAAGTAGCGAAATTTTGTGCAAAAAAGTAGCGAAATTTTGGGCTAAAAGTTGCGAAAGTAGCCCAATTTTGGGCTAAAAAATAGCGAAATTTTGGGCTAAAAGTAGCCCAATTTTGGGCTAAAAAGTAGCGAAAGTAGCGAAATTTTGTGCTAAAAAGTAGCGAAATTTTGGGCTACAAAGTAGCGAAATTTTGGGCTACAAAGTAGCGAATTATTTGCTAAAAAGTAGCGAAATTTTGGGCTAAAAGTAGCGAAAGTAGCCCAATTTTAAGCTAAAAAGTAGCGAAATTTTGGGCTAAATGTAGCCCAATTTTGGGCTAAAAAGTAGGGAAAGTAGCGAAATTTTGTGCTAAAAAGTAGCGAAAGTAGCAAAATTTTGGGCTACAAAGTAGCGAAATTTTGGGCTACAAAGTAGCGAATTTTTTGCTAAAAAGTAGCGAAATTTTGGGCTAAAAGTAGCGAAATTTTGTGCTAAAAAGTAGCGAAATTTTGGGCTAAAAGTTGCGAAAGTAGCCCAATTTTGGGCTAAAAAGTAGCGAAAGTAGCGAAATTTTGTGCTAAAAAGTAGCGAAATTTTGGGCTACAAAGTAGCGAAAGTAGCGAAATTTTCGGCTACAAAGTAACGATTTTTTTGCTAAAAAGTAGCGAAATTTTGGGCTAAAAGTAGCGAAATTTTGTGCTAAAAAGTAGCGAAAGAAGCGAAATTTTGGGCTAAAAGTTGCGAAAGTAGCCCAATTTTGGGCTAAAAAGTAGCGAAAGTAGCGAAATTTTGGGCTAAAAGTAGCCCAATTTTGGGATAAAAAGTAGCGAAATTATGGGCTACAAAGTAGCGAATTTTTTGCTAAAAAGTAGCGAAATTTTGGGCTAAAAGTAGCGAAAGTAGCCCAATTTTTTGGTAAAAAGTAGCGAAAGTGGCGAAATTTTGTGGTAAAAAGTAGCGAAAGTAGCAAAATTTTGGGCTAAAAGTTGCAAAAGTAGCCCAATTTTGGGCTAAAAAGTAGCGAGAGTTTGGGCTAAAAAGCGAAAGTAGCGAAATTTTGGGCTAAAAGTAGCCAAATTTTGGGCTACAAAGTACCGAAATTTTGGGCTACAAAGTAGCGAAATTTTGGGCTAAAAGTAGCGAAAGTAGCCCAATTTTGGGCTAAAAAGTAGCGAAAGTAGCAAAATTTTGTGTTAAAAAGAAGCAAAATTTTAGGCTACAAAGTAGCGAAATTGTGCTAAAAAGTAGCGAAATTTTGGGCTACAAAGTAGCGAAATTTTGGGCTAGAAAGTAGCGAAATTTTTGCTAAAAAGTAGCGAAATTTTGGGCTAAAAGTAGCCCAATTTTGGGCTAACAAGTAGCGAAAGTAGCGAAATTTTGGGCTAAAAAGTAGCGAAATTTTGGGCTACAAAGTAGCGAAATTTTGGGCTACAAAGTAGCGAATTATTTGCTAAAAAGTAGTGAAATTTTGGGCTAAAAGTAGCGAAAGTAGCCCAATTTTGGGCTAAAAAGTAGGGAAAGTAGCGAAATTTTGTGCTAAAAAGTAGCGAAAGTAGCAAAATTTTGGGCTACAAAGTAGCGAAATTTTGGGCTACAAAGTAGCGAATTTTTTGCTAAAAAGTAGCGAAAGTAGCGAAA
The DNA here is from genome assembly GCF_040958095.1 of Procambarus clarkii. Lineage (NCBI taxonomy): Eukaryota > Metazoa > Arthropoda > Malacostraca > Decapoda > Cambaridae > Procambarus > Procambarus clarkii. Next base: position 14,438,383 of record NC_091176.1, on the reverse strand, counting down.
TTTTGGGCTAAAAGTAGCGAAATTTTGTGCTAAAAAGTAGCGAAATTTTGGGCTAAAAGTTGCGAAAGTAGCCCAATTTTGGGCTAAAAAGTAGCGAAATTTTGTGCTAAAAAGTAGCGAAAGTAGCGAAATTTTGGGCTACAAAGTAGCGAAAGTAGCGAAATTTTCGGCTACAAAGTAACGAATTTTTTGCTAAAAAGTAGCGAAATTTTGGGCTAAAAGTAGCGAAATTTTGTGCTAAAAAGTAGCGAAAGAAGCGAAATTTTGGGCTAAAAGTTGCGAAAGTAGCCCAATTTTGGGCTAAAAAGTAGCGAAAGTAGCGAAATTTTGGGCTAAAAGTAGCCCAATTTTGGGATAAAAAGTAGCGAAAGTAGCGAAATTATGGGCTACAAAGTAGCGAATTTTTTGCTAAAAAGTAGCGAAATTTTGGGCTAAAAGTAGCGAAAGTAGCCCAATTTTTTGGTAAAAAGTAGCGAAAGTGGCGAAATTTTGTGCTAAAAAGTAGCGAAAGTAGCAAAATTTTGGGCTAAAAGTTGCAAAAGTAGCCCAATTTTGGGCTAAAAAGTAGCGAAAGTTTGGGCTAAAAAGCGAAAGTAGCGAAATTTTGGGCTAAAAGTAGCCAAATTTTGGGCTACAAAGTAGCGAAATTTTGGGCTACAAAGTAGCGAAATTTTGGGCTAAAAGTAGCCCAATTTTGGGCTAAAAAGTAGCGAAAGTAGCAAAATTTTGTGTTAAAAAGAAGCAAAATTTTAGGCTACAAAGTAGCGAAATTGTGCTAAAAAGTAGCGAAATTTTGGGCTACAAAGTAGCGAAATTTTGGGCTAGAAAGTAGCGAAATTTTTGCTAAAAAGTAGCGAAATTTTGGGCTAAAAGTAGCCCAATTTTGGGCTAACAAGTAGCGAAAGTAGCGAAATTTTGGGCTAAAAAGTAGTGAAAGTAGCGAAATTTTGTGCTAAAAAGTAGCTAGAGAAGGGAAATTTTGACCTACAAAGTAGCGAAATTTTGGGCTACAAAGTGACGAAAGTAGCGAATTTTTTTGCTAAAAAGTAGCGAAATTTTGGGCTAAAAAGTAGCAAAATTTTGGGCTAAAAAGTAGCGAAATTTTGGGCTAAAGGTAGCGAAAGTAGCCCAATTTTGGGCTAAAAAGTAGCGAAATTTTGGGCTAACAAGTAGCGAAAGTAGCGAAATTGTGCTAAAAAGTAGCGAAAGTAGCGAAATTTTAGGCTAAAAGTAGCGCCTGTTACCTAGCAGTAAAATATGTACCTGGGTGTTAGTCAGCTGTCACGGGCTGCTTCCTGGGGGTGGAGGCCTGGTCGAGGACCGGGCCGCGGGGACACTAAAAGCCCCGAAATCATCTCAAGATAACCTCAAGATAGCGAAAGTAGCGAAATTTTGGGCTAAAAAGTAGCGAAATTTGGGGCTAAAAGTAGCAAAAGTAGCCCAATTTTGGGCTAAAAAGTAGCGAAAATAGCCCAATTTTGGGGTAAAAAGTAGCGAAAGTAGCAAAATTTTGGGCTAAAAGTTGCAAAAGTAGCCCAATTTTGGGCTAAAAAGAAGCGAAAGTAGCAAAATTTGGGGCTAAAAAGTAGCGAAATTTTGGGCTAAAAGTAGCCCAATTTTGGGCTAAAAAGTAGCGAAATTTTGGGCTAAAAGTAGCCCGATTTTGGGCTAAAAAGTAGCGAAATTTTGTGCTAAAAAGTAGCGAAATTTTGGGCTACAAAGTAGCGAATTTTTTGCTAAAAAGTAGCGAAATTTTGGGCTAAAAGTAGCGAAAGTAGCCCAATTTTGGGCTAAAAAGTAGCGAAAATAGCGAAATTGTGCTAAAAAGTAGCGAATTTTTTTTGCTAAAAAGTAGCGAAAGTAGCGAAATTTTGGGCTACAAAGTAGCGAAAGTAGCGAATTTTTTGCTAAAAAGTAGCGAAAATAGCGAAATTTTGGGCTAAAAGTAGCGAAAGTAGCCCAATTTTTGGCTAAAAAGTAGCGAAAGTAGCGAAATTTTGGGCTAAAAAGTAGCGAAAGTAGCGAATTTTTGGGCTAAAAAGTAGTGAAAGTAGCGAAATTTTGGCCTAAAGTAGCCCAATTTTAGGCTAAAAAGTAGTGAAAGTAGTGAAATTTTGTGCTAAAAAGTAGCGAAATTTTGGGCTACAAAGTAGCGAAAGTAGCCCAATATTGGGCTAAAAAGTTGCGAAAGTAGCGAAATTTTGGGTTAAAAAGTAGCAAAATTTTGGGCTAAAATAGCGAAAGTAGCCCAATTTTGGGCTAAAAAGTAGCGAAAGTAGCGAAATTTTGGGCTAAAAGTAGCAAAAGTAGCCCAATTTTGGGCTAAAAAGTAGCGAAATTTTGGGCTAAAAAGTAGCGAAATTTTGGGCTAAAAAGTAGCGAAATTTTGGGCTAAAAGTAGCAAAATTTTGGGCTACAAAGTAGCGAATTTTTTTGCTAAAAAGTAGCGACATTTTGGGCTAAAAGTAGCCCAATTTTGGGCTAAAAAGTAGCGAAAGTAGCTAAATTTTGGGCTAAAAGTAGCCCAATTTTGGGCTAAAAAGCAGCAAAAGTAGCGAAATTTTGGGCTAAAAGTAGCCCAATTTTGGGCTAAAAAGTAGCGAAAGTAGTGAAATTTTGTGCTAAAAAGTAGCAAAATTTTGTGCTACAAAGTAGCGAAATTTTGGGCTACAAAGTAGCGAAAGTAGCGAAATTTTGGGCTACAAAGTAGCGACATTTTGGGGTAAAAGTAGCCCAATTTTGGGCTAAAAAGTAGCGAAAGTAGCTAAATTTTGGGCTAAAAAGTAGCAAAATTTTGGGCTAAAAGTAGCCCAATTTTGTGCTAAAAACTAGCGAAAGTAGCAAAATTTTGTGTTAAAAAGTAGCGAAATTTTGGGCTAAAAGTAGCGAAAGTAGCCCAATTTTGGACTAAAAAGTAGCTAAAGTAGCAAAATTATGCTAAAAAGTAGCGAAATTTTGGGCTAAAAGTTGCGAAAGTAGCCTTATTTTGGGCTAAAAAGTAGCGAATTTTTGGGCTAAAAGTAGCCCAATTTTTATGCTAAAAAGTAGCGAAAGTAGCGACATTTTGTGCTAAAAAGTAGCGAAAGTAGCAAAATTTTGGGCTACAAAGTAGCGAAATTTTGGCCTACAAAGTAGCGAATTTTTTGCTAAAAAAGTAGCGAAATTTTGGGCTAAAAGTAGCGAAAGTAGCCCAATTTTGGGCTAAAAAGTAGCGAAATTTTGTGCTAAAAAGTAGCAAAATTTTGGGCTACAAAGTAGCAAAATTCTGGGCTACAAAGTAGCGAATTTTTTTGCTAAAAAGTAGCGACATTTTGGGCTAAAAGTAGCCCAATTTTGGGCTAAAAAGTAGCGAAAGTAGCTAAATTTTGGGCTAAAAAGTAGCAAAATTTTGGGCTAAAAGTAACCCAATTTTGGGCTAAAAAGTAGCGAAAGTAGCGACATTTTGCTACTTTTTAGCAAAAAAATTCGCTACTTTGTAGCCCAGAATTTTGCTACTTTGTAGCCCAAAATTTTGCTACTTTTTAGCACAAAATTTCGCTACTTTTAGCCCAAAATTTCGCTACTTTCGCTACTTTTTTAGCAAAAAATTCGCTACTTTGTAGCCCAAAATTTTGCTACTTTCGCTACTTTTTAGCACAAAACGTCGCTACTTTCGCTACTTTTTAGCCCAAAATTGGGCTACTTTTAGCCCAAAAATTTGCTACTTTTTAGCCCAAAATAAGGCTACTTTCGCAACTTTTAGCCCAAAATTTCGCTACTTTTTAGCACAAAATTTTGCTACTTTAGCTACTTTTTAGTCCAAAATTGGGCTACTTTCGCTACTTTTAGCCCAAAATTTCGCTACTTTTTAGCAAAAAGTAGCGAAATTTTTGGCTAAAAGTAGCCCAATTTTGGGCTAAAAAGTAGCGAAATTTTGGGCTAAAAGTAGCCCAATTTTGGGCTAAAAAGTAGCGAAATTTTGTGCTAAAAAGTAGCGAAATTTTGGGGTACAAAGTAGCAAAATTTTGGGTTACAAAGTAGCGAATTTTTTGCTAAAAAGTAGCAAAAGTAGCTAAAGTTTGGGCTAAAAGTAGCCCAATTTTGGGCTAAAAAGTAGCGAATGTAGCGAAATTTTGGGCTAAAAGTAGCAAAAGTAGCGAAATTTTGGGCTAAAAAGTACCGAAAGTAGCGAAATTTTGGGCTAAAAAGTAGTGAAAGTAGCGAAATTTTGTGCTAAAAAGTAGCTAAAGTAGCAAAATTTTGGGCTACAAAGTAGCGAAAGTAGCGAATTTTTTTTTTTGCTAAAAAGTAGCGAAATTTTGGGCTACAAAGTAGCAAAAGTAGCCCAATTTTGGGCTAAAAAGTAGCGAAAGTAGCAAAATTTTGGGCTAAAAGTTGCGAAAGTAGCCCAATTTTTGGCTAAAAAGTAGCGAAATTTTGGGCTAAAAAGTAGCGAAATTTTGGGCTAAAAGTAGCCCAATTTTGGGCTAAAAATACCGAAAGTAGCGAAATTTTGAGCTAAAAGTAGCGAAAGTAGCCCAATTTTGGGCTAAAAAGTAGCGAAATTTTGGGCTAAAAAGTAGCAAAATTTGGGGCTAAAAGTAGCCCAATTTTGGGCTAAAAAGTAGCGAAATTTTGGGCTAAAAAGTATCGACATTTTGGGCTAAAAGTTGCCCAATTTTGGGCTAAAAAGTAGCGAAAGTAGCAAAATTTTGGGCTAAAATGTAGCGAAAGTAGCAAAATTTTGGGCTAAAAGTAGCCCAATTTTGGGCTAAAAAGTAGCGAAATTTGGGGCTAAAAAGTAGCGAAAGTAGCAAAATTTGGGGCTAAAAAGTAGCGAAAGTAGCCCAATTTTGGACTAAAAAGTAGCGAAAGTAGTGAAATTTTGGGCTAAAAGTAGCGAAAGTAGCCCAATTTTGGGCTAAAAAGTAGCGAAAGTAGCGAAATTTTTGGCTAAAAAGTAGCAAAAGTAGCGAAATTTTGGGCATCCTGGGTGTGGCAGGTTATGACTACATAAGTCTTGTAGTGCACTAAACAGTTGAATGGGAAGAAGTGTGGGAACACTGAGCAAGAGGTGAGGGGGGAGGATGTAGAAATGGAGAGAGGTAAGGGGGGGTTATGGAAAAGGAAACCAATTGATAGCAAGTGCAGGGAGGTTTAGAACAGGAAGAAAGGGTAAGTTAAGACATGTTATTCTTACCTGTGATTGATTTCGGACTGATAGAAAAGGCCATTGATCCAGAACTTAGCTTCGCCTATTCCCCCAATTTCATTCACTGTTCCCTTTTCAGCTAGAGCTGTCAAGTCACTATAGATAACCTCTCGGTGTATCATCACAACACACTTATCTGTGAATTGCGTTAACAAAAAATAAAGGCATGCATCAAAACGCGAACAATACCAACAGGGATACGACTAGGATGAAATAGTTGCATTGACACTTGGATTAAAATAAGACACGAACACTGGCAGCAAAAGCAGTGACAGAAAGTTTGCTCGTAAGTTTCAGCATCATTAGCTGTTGGAGCACTGGCCGTGTAGCTAACGGAGAAAGCAAATGCAGACGGGATAGTCATGTCAAGAGTGGCAGCAACAAGGAGGGCCCGTCGAGGTCTCATATCGGGTTGTGTGGACTGACTCGGGCTGGACCGCGTCGGCCACAGCCTCACCACAGAAACTAGAGACTTTGCCACATGAACTGCCACGTTTTTCTTCCCACTCAGAATCTTGAACATTTGTTTAATGTTATAGTACCCATGCTGACTTATTCCACCCCTTTCCTGCTTATTACTGGGCAGTAAGTACCCAGCCTGTCGAACAAATGATGTAGATAATTATTTGGGGTAGTTTGCCAAATATTGGAGTGACCCCAATCATGTCCAGCATTAGTCATTTATCAGCAACATTAAATTTTGCCTATGTGACTCCTGAAAGTAAGACCGATATCTTAAGTAACAAATTTAACAAGGATTATGGCTATGAATAACCATCAGGTTTTAACTTAAGTCTTGAGGAATAATTATTGATACAATCATCAGTAGATAAATGTTTATATAATGTACAAAATGAATAATTTTAATAGTCTATAGTGACATACCAAACCCAACGAAAACTAAATGTTACTTATGTGTTGATATTGGTAAAGTTACTTTCGAACAAAATTCTTCACAGAAGCAACATCTTCATAACTGATGGGATTGCATGCCTGGTGACAAACAATAGTGTCGTACAAACAATGCATTTAATTAAGTTTACTACATAACTTAATTGTAACAGAGGACAGTTCAGGAAGAATTCAAATACAGTACTAATCTAAACAGTGACAATTTGTTCTTCACAAATTGATTAAATACATTTTTCATAACTAAGACATTATAAACATCATTGAAACAAGTGACACTCGCAGTTCAATGTAGGCTCCGTCACCATAGCAAAACAAAGTAGAATTACAATAGTTCAAGAAACAAATTCAACGAGACAAATGAAATGAATGCAGCAGATGCGTGCAAGACTTGTACAGTCTCACGTACACAAACCATTCTATACTCTCAACATCTATACACATCAGCCATAACCAGTTGCCAGCTAATCATGTCTCATTCATTCCTCCTTTTAAAACATACATCCATTCTAACATGGTCACTCAATTTACACTTGCATAATTCATAATTTCACACATTTGCATGCAGCCCACACACACACCATTATTATTATTATTATTATTATTATTATAATATATATATATATATATATATATATATATATATATATATATATATATATATATATATATATATATATATAATATATATATATATATAATATATATTGTATGCATGCGAACAAGCCTGAATGGTCCCCAGGACTATATGCAACTGAAAACTCACACCCCAGAAGTGACTCGAACCCATACTGCCAAGGAGCACTCTGCTAAACCTTAACTTGTTAAGGGATTCTGCACGCCAGCAGAGTGCTCCTGGCAGTATGGGTTCGAGTCACTTCTGGGGTGTGAGTTTTCAGTTTTATTATATTATATATATCTCACACAGTATATATCAGTAGCCAGAACACACTTCTCGGTCTACTATGCAAGGTCTAATTTGCCTAATAGGCCGAGTTTTTATTAAAAAATGTCAATTGGTTTATTTGTATTATATTAAGAACCTAAATTATTGACTTAATTCTGTTAATTTAGGTTCGATCATATATCTACGTTAGTTTTAATTCAAATTTAAAAAAAATTAACTCATACATCATGAAAGTGATGTATTATCACTATCATTTCATAAGAAAAAATGTGAAAAAATATATAAATTCAAGAAAACTTGGCTTATCAGGCCTTGCATAGTAAGCAGAGTACTGCATTCTGGCTACTAGGTAATATTACATACACACACACACGCGCAAACGCACGCACACTGTATAACCATGTTTATGTAAGAAAATAATCACATAACTCACTTTCACATAATAGACACGTATTTCCAGATTTCTTACCTAGAAATTCAAATTAATGGGGTTCATATCAGTGGTCATTAACAAATCTTTGTAACTGGAGTACTAATACCCTCTTGAATGTGACCCATCAACAAGACAAGTCAGCAAAGTTGCATGCTTGATTTCAGTGCAACTTGTACCATCCTGTAAAGCAACGATGGGTTATCGTCGACTCATTCCAGTTTGATTGCTTCAGTAAGGGTTCCAGCGAGATGAACGACGTCTTGGTGTGACTGGACTAAAAACGTTGTCTCTGGCACCGGGACTAAGCGGGTCTCTTTTGGGTCCCTCTGGTGGCCAGTAGGGCGTTCTTGGAAGTGAGGGATGGAACTTTGACCCGGTGGGAGTTCTTGTAGGTGTTTCTCTCGATTCTTCGATTTGTGCTGCTGGTTCCTCACTTTGGAGGGGAGAACGATAGGGTCTCGGGCCACGGTACTGTCTTGGCCGGCCTGCTTGCTCGTACTGGTTCTTTTGAACCCAGCGTGGTGCTGGGCGGTGGGGGCCGATACCTGATCCTCGCTCTTGGTAGAAGTAAGGGTCATATTGCGGCGCCACTCGCCCGTGATATCGTTCGTCGTAGTACTGGCGTGCCTCGTACGGTGATGGTGCCTTTTGCTGTTTTGGTAATTCCTGGGGACTTTGTCTTGGCGAAGCTCCTTTCCAGGGTGCCCAACCCTCTCTTCTTTCGCGCAGGTTGCCCGGGGAAAGACTCCACCTTCTAGCTGGTTCTTTGGACCAGGGGCTCCATTCTGCCTCATTGTTGCGGTTCTCCCAGTTGTTGCTGTGGGAGGCAAAAAAAAAAAAAAACTTTAAAAAATCGCTAAAAATCATGGTCTCAAGCATATTTAACATTAGTGTTTACTCATTGGCTACTAATGAACAGTAGTTCTCAACGTGGAGAAGACAAGGAAACTAACCAAATATAAAGTGATTTGTTGAGAAACCAATCAACATGGTCCTGAAAACGACTCCCATTAAAACTGCATTTATTACTGATAGACACAGCCCTCTCATTAACTTCAATAGGTGTTCTCTATGCTCACTTGCGATAGAAAAATTATTCCAATAAAACCATTTGGTTGAAACTATGCTTATTGGTTTGTCTATCTGTGCACAGAGTCGATCCGCTGTGGGGTTGGGAGAACCCCACGGTTCAATTTACAAAATTGAATCATTGCACAACCATTGTTCAAAAATCAAGATACAAGATAAAATTGGTTCAGAGCCCAATCACAAAGTTTATTAGAAGAAAAAAAATACTAGTTCCTAATTTGTAATTCAAACTTAAAAGGGTGAAAATATTTTAACTGCATAAAAGTTTTAATAATGCTCAGAAACAAGCATTAACAATCACTTATTAATCAACGCAGATTATGTCAGGAAGGTTATAGTTTTTATAACGGCTAAGAACTTGTACTATCTGCATGTATTGTTGTGCTGCGAACTACAACAAAGTGGTTGTAGCTGAATGTATTGTGAAATTTATATTGTTACTTCTTGTTATTGCTTGAATTATAACACAACCTACAAATATGAATGACGTGAAAGTATAGTTGGCTTTGAACTCGACTCATAATCGGGAATCCTGGGTTCGATTTCCGGCGGGACAGAAATGGTTGGGCACGTTTTCTTTTACCTAATGCCTCCGTTTTCCTAGTAGTAAATAATTACCCCTGGAGTTAGACGAATGTTTCAGAGTTTACATTCTAAGGAGGGTCAATAGTGTTGGTTGGATACCCAACCAACACATCTCAATTTCTTACTATAAATAATTTTTTTTAACCACAAAGACAGACCCAAAAAAAAATATGGGAGCTAAATTAAAACTGTAGCAGCAGACTGGGTTAATGTGCACCGATTATATATAGTTCACACATTAATGACATAAATCATGCTCACTTTTCTCGTATTACATAATAACGTATTAAAAAATCACACGACAAATAAGTCACTTCAAGACCTTATGCCAAAAATATTTCACTTTTAACTGCCAAAATGTGACAAAAACTATCATGCAGAACATTACATAAAAAGGACCAGAGGTAAGGCCAACACCACACGAGTCGCACTAATCACTGCTTGAGAAATGGTGTAGAACAGAGAGGAGTTACGCGTGTGTGATTAAAACACGAAGAATGGAAAAAAAAAACTAACTGCGTATGGAAAACAGATCAATAGAACAAAACCAAAAGGAGAGAAGCAATATTAAAATGATATGCACCTGGATATCAGGATGGGGTTCTTATACTCCAAACCTCGGCCATGTTTGACTTGTGAGAGCTTGGTTCAACGGGCTGTTGCTTGGCGCAGCCCGCAGGCCCACATAACCACCACAGCCTGGTTTGTCCAGCACTTTTTGAAGAAAACTATCTAGTTTTCTCTTGAAGATCTCCATGGTTGTTCCAGCAATATTTCTTATACTCGCTGGAAGTATGTTGAACAACCGTGGACCTCTGATGTTTGTGCAGTATTCTCTTATTGTGCCTATGACACCCCTACTCTTCACTGGTGCTATTCTGCATTTTCTTCCAAATTGTTCACTTCAGTATATTACTTTAATGTGTAGGTTTGGGACCTGACACTCCGGTATTTTCCATGTGTGTATTATTTAATATCTCTTGTCCCCTTTCTAGGGAGTACATTGAAGAGCTTTCAGACGATCCCAATAATTTAGGTGCTTTATCATGTCAAGGTATATGTTCTCTGTATTCCCTCTATTTCAGCAACCTCTCCTGCTCTGAAGGGGAAGTGAGTATCGAGCAGTATTCAAGACGGGACAGCACAAATGATTTGAATAATACAACCATTGTGATGGGATCCCTAGATTTGACGGTTCTTGAAATCCATCCTATAATTTTTCTGGCAGACGCAATATTTGCTTGGTTATGCTCTCTAAACGTTAGGTCGTCAGACCTCATTATTCCCAAATCCTTTACATGCTGCTTTCCTAGTATGGGCACATTTGATTGTGTTTTATACCCTGGATTTTCTTTAAGGTCCTCATTTTTGCAGTACCTGGAATTTATCACTGTTAAACCACGTAATTTTCAGTTCCCCAGTCGAAAATTTTAATAATATCTTCTTGTAGTTATTCAATGTCGTCAGCAGAGATAATTTTCATGTTAATTTTTGAATCATCTGCAAAGGATGATACGAAGCTGTCACTTGTATTTTTGTTTTTGTCTATATCTGATTTGGGAATAAGGAAAAGCAGTGGTGCAAGGACTGTACCTTGAGGTACAGAGCTTTTAACTACCTTTTTATTTGGTTGACTGTTACTTTGTTCTGTTAGACAGAAAATTTAATATCCATCGACTTACTTTACCTGGTAATTCCATTGAGTTCATTTTGTGTGCTATCACTCCATGGTCACATTTATCAAATGCCTTTGCAAAGTCCGAGTACTTTGTGCAGATGAGTCACAATAACGTGGCACAAAAATTCGTGTACTTTGTTTTTTCTTCTAATGACTCGGTGATTTTGTTGTAGTTGTCAAGTAGCTACGAGAGGCATGATCTTGCCACTCTAAATCAATATTGGCCTGTGTTGCGAAGGTCATTGAAATTCAGGAAACTGGTGACCCGACTCCTGATCATGCTCTCAAATACTTTTATGTGGGACGTTAGTGCAACAGGTCTATAATTCTTAGCCAATGCTTTGATCCATTCCTTATTTAGAGGAGCTATGTCTGCTGATTTAGGCGCATCTGGTATCTCACCCGTGTCCAAGCTCGTCCTCCACACTGTATTGAGTACACCAACCCTGATATACCAGTGCCCAGACTTAAGGCACAACCCTTAGTTTCTACATACTTGTAGTGTCCTAATACAAAATGGCGAGGAGGTGCGTGAGGTACCAAGTGGAGCTGAAACAGAGGGAATACAGAGAACATATACGGCACGCATAGACGCGATAAAGCACCTAAATTATTGGGATCGTCTCAAAGCCCTCCAAATGTACTCACTAGAAAGAAGACGAGAGAGAGATATCAAATAACATACACCTGGAAGATACTGGAGGGCCAAGTACCAAATTTACACAGTAAAATAACAACGTACTGGAGTGAACGATATGGAAGAAAATGCAGAATAGAACCAGTGAAGAGCAGGGGTGCCATAGGCACAATCAGAGAACACTGTATAAACATCAGAGGTCCCCGGTTGTTCAACACCCTCCCAGCAAGCATAAGAAATATTGCCGGAACAACCGTGGACATTTTCAAGAGGAAACTAGATTTATTCTTCCAAGGAGTGCCGGACCAACCGGGCTGTGATGGGTATGTGGCCCTGCGGGCCGCTCCAAGCAACAGCCTAGTGGACCAAACTCTCACAAGTCAAGCCTGGCCTTGGGCCGGGCTTGGGGAGTAGAAGAACTCCCAGAACCCCATCAACCAGGTATCAACCAGGTACCAGGTAGGAGGAGAATCCCCCCCCCCCCTCCAACAGTCCACTAAACGTTAGAATAAATGAAACTGTAGGAGGACCGTTGGCCCATACGAACCAGCTCCTGTTTATATGCACGGAAAGAAATGCAGCAAAGAACCAACGAGGAGTAGAGGTGCCATAGGTAAAAATCTGAGCTCTGTATTTACAACAGAGGTCCACACCTGTTTAATACCCTCCCAACAAGCATGAGAAATATTGCCAGAACTAAGGTGGACTTCTTCAAAAAGCAATCAAAAAGCAACAACAACCTGTTGGACCATGTTAGAAGCCTGAAGCCCGGCCAGAGCTCAGAAGCCCCCACACTCGGGGAGTAGAAATACCTCCAAAACCTTCTCCAGGTATGAACTCATTTATATAAATACAAATTATTATTATATTATACATGAAATACATTTGAAACATTATACATTGGATTTTGTATTCATAGGCACACAATGTAGATAATATAAAGCAAGGAATATGCAGAGCGCTGAAACAATCCATCATGCTCACATCAATTGTGTAACCCGATAATTTGTTCCCTAAATGAACATCCCTGTCTCCAAACCAATATTTATTCATGTCTTTCCCAAATCTAACTTATCCAATTTATATCTATTATTTCGAATATCATTTTAAATTGATATATTTAAAATATTTCTCTCTCTCATCCATTTATATACTTTCATCATGTCACACATTCTCTAGTAAGACGAGTAAAGGGAGAATTAAGCTTTTATCTTCATAAGAATTGTTTCCAAGTTCTACAAAATTTGCAAATCCTGTGTAAATCATTTATAAAAATTAAACAAAAAGAGGCCTCAAGACAGAACCTTCAGAAAAACACATTACAAGTTTCTCACTTAGTCCTGAACCCCATTTATGCTAACTTTCTGGTTTCTTTGAAATTACTAGACTATAATCCAATTTGGGATAAGCCCTACACCCCACCCCCACCAAATACCATCGGGTTTCTTTAATTTTGTAATAAACCTTGTGTTGCACAGTATCAAAGGCCATGCTAAAGATACAACGTCACAATCCTTCTCGCTATAAACTGCTTCAAATATATTGGATAAAGAATGGCAGTAAATGTATTCAATATGAGCAATCCTTAATAAAACCATGGTAATAATACTGGATATTATTTTATTTGGTTTCTCCAACCTGTCCATTGAACCTATTGGTAAATCTTAAAAGATCAATATGAGGCCATGTTTGGCACCCCCAATAAACAACATACCAGAAGCATACCTGGAGAGGGTTCAGAGAGTTTTTCAACTCCCGGAGCCTGGCCTGGGGCCAGGCTCCCAATGCCAGGCTTGACTTGTGATAACTTGGTCCTGCAGGCTTGGAGCGGCCCACAGGCCCACATACTCACTACAACCTGGTTGGTCCAGCACTTCTTACAAGAACTTGTCTAAATGCCTCTTCAAGACATCCACCTTTGTTCCGGCAATATTTCTAATGCTTGCTGGGAGGGTGATGAACAGCCGTGGACCCCTGATGTTCAAACAGTGCTCTCTGATTGGCACCTCTACTCCACACTGGTTCTATTCTGCATTTCCTTCCGTATCTTTTGCTCCAGTATGTTGTTATTCTGTGTAAATTTTGGACCTGGCCTTCCAGTATCTTCCATGTTTATGGTATTTAATACCTCTCTCATTTCGTTTTTACATTTCGTTTCTCTCTCATGGTCGGATATTACCACAAACTCGGAAGACTTTGAAAGAGAAATTGACAATATGCCTGTGCACTCGGCTCCTGGGCCTGACTCGTGGAATTCAATATTCATAAAGAAATGTAAAGTACCAGTAGCGAGAGCACTCAGCGTAATATGGAGAAAGAGCCTGGATACAGGGGAGATACCAGCAGCACTTAAATCTGCAGATATAGCTCCGTTGCACAAGGGGGGGGGGGATAAAGCCTTGACAAAAAATTATAGGCCAGTTGCACTAACATCACACATAATAAAAGTGTTTGAAAGAGTGATTGAGAATCAAATTTCTAGTTTTATGGAAAACAATGAATTGCACAATCCAGGACAACATGGATTTACAGCGGGACGATCCTGTCTGTCACAGTTACTCAACCACTATGACAAAATCACAGAAGCCCTAGAAGAAAAGCAAAATGCAGATGTTGTATGCACAGACTTTGCAAAGGCGTTCGACAAATGTGACCATGGGGTGATAGCTCACAAAATGAGGTCAATAGGAATAACTGGAAAAGTAGGACACTGGATACTCAATTTCCTGTCGAACAGAACACAAAGAGTAACAGTCAATCAGATAAAATCGAGTCCAAGCGATGTTAAAAGCTCTGTACCTCAATGTACAGTCCTTGCACCGCTACTGTTCCTTATTCTCATATCTGATAGACAAAAATACACGTCACAGCTTCGTGTCGTCCTTTGCAGATGACACAAAAATCATCATGAAAATTACCTCTGCTGAAGACATTGAAAAACTACAAGCAGATGTCAACAAAGTTTTTGATTGGGCAGCAGAAAATAACATGATGTTTAACAGTGATAAATTTCAGGTACGGCAAAAATGAGGATCTGAAACATAATACAGGGTACAAAACACAATCGAATCTTCCCATAGTAGAAAAACAGCATGTCAAGGATTTGGGAATAATGATGTCCGACGATCTAACGTTTAGGGAGCACAACCAAGCAAATATCGCGTCAGCCAGAAAAATGATCGGATGGATTACGAGAACTTTCAAATCCAGGGATCCCATCACAATGGTTGTACTCTTCAAGTCACTTGTGTTGTCCCGTCTCGAGTACTGCTCAGTACTCACTTCCCCCTTCAGAGCAGGAGAGATTGCTGAAATAGAGGGAATACAGAGAACATATACGGCACGCATAGACGAGATAAAACACCTAAATTATTGGAATCGTCTCAAAGCTCTCCAAATGTGTACTCTAGAAAGGAGACGAGAGAGATACCAAATAATATACACATGGAAAATAATGGAGAGTCGGGTCCCAAATCTACACAGTAAAATAACAACGTACTGGAGTGAACGATATGGAAGAAAATGCAAGATTGAACCAGTGAAGAGCAGAGGTGCCATAGGCACAATCAGAGAGCACTGTATAAACATCAGAGGTCCGCGGTTGTTCAACGTCCTCCCAGCGACTATAAGAAATATTGCCGGAACAACCGTGGACATCTTCAAGAGAAAACTGGACGGTTTTCTAAGAGAAGTTCCGGATCAGCCGGGCTGTGGTGGGTATGTGGCCCTGTGGGCCGCTCCAAGCAACAGCCTGGTGGACCAGACTATCACAAGTCAAACCTTGCCTCGGGCCGGGCTTGGGGGAGTAGGAGAACTCCCAGAACCCCATCAACCTGGGTATCAACCAGGTATAGAGTACACTTTGAGACGATCCCCCATACCTCTGTACCGTTACATAATGGTCATACAACCTGGGATTCCACTGAATCCAGAGTGTATGGCAGTCACATGTAAAAACTTTGACTGGCCTTCAGACGTCCTGTGGATTCAGTGACATCCCAGGGTGTATAACCATGTCACTGTACAGAGATAAGGTGCATGGCTGGGAGTATTCGCTGGTTAAAGTTACTACTTGCTTGATACCTGCTTGATGAGGTCCTGGGAGTTGTTCTACTTGCTATCAATTTTCTCATGGTCCATATTGCTAATGATATTCCTGAGCCTGTATAGCAACATCTCATTTTATTTTCGTTATCTTTAGCACGAAAAGTCCTGTCCAGATACCCTGCCTGGAACCTACATCTAAATCAGTGTGATTACTATATATCCTTTTGTTGGCCAGCATACCTGGAGAGGGTTCTGGGAGTGCTTCTACTCCCCGAGCCCGGCCCGAGGCCCGACCGCCTGGAGACTGAGCTATCATCTCGCAACACTCGTCCTCCAGGGCAGAGAAGGCATTTGAAATCCTTACAGCAGGAGCAACTAATCTATAAAAAAATGGACAGACACCACCAAATAACAGGGAGGCTGATACTGTTAGTACGGTACCAGCAATGAAATTAAACATCTTGATTTGAATATAGTTAATATAGTATTCGATAAAATCTTGCCACAGCTCCGAAGGATACCTGATCAACCAGGCTGCGAGCACCAACGTCTAATAGCCTGGTTGACCAGACCACCAACCAGGAGGGCTAGTTACGTCGAGACTGGCCTGCATGGAATATTGATACCCAAAGCCAACAACTGGTAGCCACACGACTGCAGAAGATGCAAACTGACTGAAATATGAATGGAGGAATTATGCCCCCTTCCCCTCAGAAAAGTACTTTATAAAGTTATAAGAAAGGATCCCAAGAACAGAACACGATGATCTGGAAACAGCTACCCGAGTTAGAAAGTAAAATGTTCTAGGAATCAACAATGCCAAATACAATACTGGAACACGCATGAACAGACCAACACTGTGCAGAAGCCTGCATAGCATGTTAGGCAAACATGTGAGCAGCAATGGCGAACCTTGAACACTATCTACACGAGACCAGTACTGGAATATGCGGGTTCTGCAAGACATAAAAAGTACAAAAAAGACTTTATAATAGAGAAGAGAGAGGGAGCATGATCACAACATTTTGTACAAGATTCTTAGGAGGACTTAATAGGCGTAAACAGAGACGAGATGTTCAGATGTGGAAGAAAAATCCCGGGCATGTAAGGAAGCAGTTATTTTGTGTGAGAATACCACCCATCCTCCCGTTTAGATAGCAGTTTATGTGCACCACAGTACAAAGATTGACGTTCTAAGCAATTAGATAGTAGAATTTTGTACTATACACTTAATAGTCCGAAAAAATGAAACTAAAAACAAGCATATTTCTAGGCCTAGTATAGCACAGATATGTACTATATTAGGCCTCGGATATCTTTTATTAGGCCTTGGACAGTTAGGTTAGTTTGTCTTTGCAACATCAATAGCAAATCTTTTCCAGTTTGTCCAAATTCAATAGTGCCGATTTATACTTTCTAATTACGTTGTACGTCAGTCTATGTACTATGGTCCTCATCATTACTATAAGTACCACCAAAACAGGAGGATGGACTGGAGAATAATACTTGAATTTAATGAGATAGGTGAAGAGTTAATCACGGCTAACTATTTGCAATTATAAAAGCAAGTATGATAAAAACAATAGTGTCTGGCGTCATTGTATCACGTGACTGACAACACAGTAAGGTGAGGTTCTTCGAGCAGGGACTCTGCCGAGCAAGCACACCTCTGAGTACGTGTCCTACCGAAGGCTCCAGAGTCGTAGATGCCCTTAAACGAGCTTCCTCTAGAGTCACCTCCTTGAGAGTTTCCACTCAGGGCCACGGGACCCTCCGGTAGTGCCCTGGGTCCGAGTCCGAGTCTCCAAAGGACCTCCTCGGGTGTTCTCAGCACTGTCCCATGGTCAGCAGGGAGAGAGAAATCGACTGTAAATGTCATTCTGTGCTGCCTTTCTTTCCTCTTAACTCTCTTCCCTGACCCCCCCCCCCCCTTTTCTCCACCTCTAGGAAAAGGTACTTGTGGAGAGAGAACAGAAAAATTGGAAAATAATGATTAATAATAAGAGAAGCGATAATATACATACGGAAGGGGAAGGGGGTTATTGAAATAATCAAACTAATCACTTGCAATAATAATGGAATATATTAGTTTATTCCATTAATCTGTATTTTTATCATTTTAAATAGAACTTATAATTCAATGATTATAATTTCTGCAGCGTACATAAAGATTACTACTGGTTTCTTAAGGTCTCCTTTAGGCCTAGAATTAATTATTAAAACACCTTTTTTAACGTCTTAAAACAAAACGTAGTAATGTGTACGTTCTCGGCAATTCAATTTAGGTTCATCCATCTAATTAAGAACACTTTTGCAACCATTCGCCCTCGCCCACAGGAACTCGTGCCTACCTTCTCATTGACAGTTGAGAGGCGGGACCAAAGAGCCAGAGCTCAACCCCGCAAGCACAGGTATACCAAGGCACCACCACGAGACCTTAATTAAACCACCAAAGCGCCCAACCGCGGTGATGCGGTTACCAACTGTACCTTTGGGAATAGTTGAGGGGAGGTCTCCTGCTGCTGGCGGGGCCCCGGGAGGAGTTGGGGGTGAGGGAGGTGGTTGTGGGGACGTCGGCGGGCACCACGTCCTTTATCCACCGTGCCTGACGCAGGTCCGCCAAGTAGTTCTCCCGTTCCTGCACGTGGCCGCGGGCACTGTTGAAATCTGTAGACAGGAAAACAGAGATGAAGAAACGACGGAACAGCGTTAAAAGTCAATACAACGTCTCGGGTTTTGACGAAGACTTAAATTGTTTATAGATTGAAATGCGCACGCACGCGCGCGCGCGCACACGCGCGCGCACACACACACACACACACACACACACACACACACACACACACACACACACACACACACACACACAGAGGGGCCTCGCAGCTGAATGGACAGCGCTCTGGGGTCGTAATCCTAAGGGCCAGGGTTCGATCATAGGCACAAACAAATAGGCAGTTTATTTCACTCTGTTGCTCCTGTTCACCTAAGAGTAGATAGGTACATTGTAGTTAGAAAGCTGCCACGGGCTGCTTCTTGGGGATGTGTGTGTGTGTGTGTGTGTGTGTGTGTGTGTGTGTTAGAAATATATGTAGTATAAATAATAGAGGAAAACTAAATGTTAGAAAAGCGGAGTCCAAGAGCTAATGGCTCGATTCTGCAGATACAAACAGTAAATACACACACAGGTACAAGGGATGAGATATGAAGAGCGACTGAAGGAACTGAACTTGACGTTAGAGGAAAAAAAAAGATAAGATGCTCAGATGAGTCAGAGAGATGTTAGAAGTTTTCTTTTAGTGTGAGAGTAGTGGGGAAATGGAATGAACTGAATGAGCACATTGTGGAAGTTCACTTACTATTCATTTAAACTAGTTTTAAACCTAGGTATGATAGAAGAACACGAGTCATTGCTTTTAACAACAGGCGGCATCCAAGAGCCAACACTCTGCAGGCACAAATAGGTGAATACATACACACGCGAAAGGTGGCAAGTAGGAAGGTGAAATCTAATATATAACCAAATCGTTCCGTGCCCTTCAGTCTAGGTGAACTAGAGTCAGGAGCCACCTGCCAGATACCTGGTTGATGGGGTTCTGAGAGTTCTTCTACTCCCCAAGACCGGCCCGAGGCCAGGCTTGACTTGTGAGAGTTTGCTCCACCAGGCTGTTGCTTGGAGCAGCCCGCAGGCCCACATATTGAATATGGTACACCATATTTGTGGTGGATATCACCAAGAACTACGAGTTGGACATAAACCTTCACCTATTATATACTAAACTACCAACAATTTCGAGACGCTTATCTCTGCAACATTGTTTACACGGAAGCATCTACAGATCCAGCACAAGGGGTGACCCGTTACCAAACTCGCAGGATGGGGAAAAAGACCACACAGCAGCAGCGTGCTCAAGGACCCAATAAGCTTTGTGCTTTAAGAAGCAACTTCTAAGGGAGGACAAATAGGCAACAATCCACTTCTACGCTGGTAGAGGCTAGACCAGGTGTCCGGGCCGGCCACGGTGGGAGGCCAGGTGTCCGGGCCCGCCACGGTGGGAGGCCAGGTGTCCGGGCCCGCCACGGTGGGAGGCCAGGTGTCCGGGCCCGCCACGGTGGGAGGCCAGGTGTCCGGGCCCGCCACGGTGGTAGGCCAGGTGTCCCGGCCGGCCACGGTGGGAGGCCAGGTGTCCGGGCCGGCCACGGTGGGAGGCCAGGTGTCCGGGCCGGCCACGGTGGGAGGCCAGGTGTCCGGGCCGGCCACGGTGGGAGGCCAGGTGTCCGGGCCGGCCACGGTGGGAGGCCAGGTGTCCGGGCCGGCCACGGTGGGAGGCCAGGTGTCCGGGCCGGCCACGGTGGGAGGCCAGGTGTCCGGGCCGGCCACGGTGGGAGGCCAGGTGTCCGGGCCGGCCACGGTGGGAGGCCAGGTGTCCGGGCCGGCCACGGTGGGAGGCCAGGTGTCCGGGCCGTCCACGGTGGGAGGCCAGGTGTCCGGGCCGTCCACGGTGGGAGGCCAGGTGTCCGGGCCGGCCACGGTGGGAGGCCAGGTGTCCGGGCCGGCCACGGTGGGAGGCCAGGTGTCCGGGCCGGCCACGGTGGGAGGCCAGGTGTCCGGGCCGGCCACGGTGGGAGGCCAGGTGTCCGGGCCGGCCACGGTGGGAGGCCAGGTGTCCGGGCCGGCCACGGTGGGAGGCCAGGTGTCCGGGCCGGCCACGGTGGGAGGCCAGGTGTCCCGGCCGGCCACGGTGGTAGGCCAGGTGTCCCGGCCGGCCACGGTGGTAGGCCAGGTGTCCAGGCCGGCCACGGTGGTAGGCCAGGTGTCCAGGCCGGCCACGGTGGTAGGCCAGGTGTCCAGGCCGGCCACGGTGGTAGGCCAGGTGTCCAGGCCGGCCACGGTGGTAGGCCAGGTGTCCATGCCGGCCACGGTGGTAGGCCAGGTGTCCATGCCGGCCACGGTGGTAGGCCAGGTGTCCCGGCCGGCCACGGTGGTAGGCCAGGTGTCCCGGCCGGCCACGGTGGTAGGCCAGGTGTCCCGGCCTGCCACGGTGGTAGGCCAGGTGTCCCGGCCGGCCACGGTGGTAGGCCAGGTGTCCCGGCCGGCCACGGTGGTAGGCCAGGTGTCCCGGCCGGCCACGGTGGGAGGCCAGGTGTCCCGGTCAGAGCACGGAACACCAACGGAGGCGTCGTACACCAGGAGGGAGAGTTATGTCGGCTTAAATCACTGGTACAACAATAGCAGGAGCTGAAGAGATCTGTGCCGGAGTTGATCACGCTGACACGAGGCTGGACACGTGTGATGGCTATCATGATGCACGGCCAGCCCACCTTCAGCGTCTTCTGCACCGCCTGCGGCAGGTGGCTACCACATCTGCCTCCCAGGTACAGTCAAACTGGTGCTCCATCCTTAAAGTTAGCAGCCTACAGCGGTCCAGCAGTTAGCAATCTTTGGCGTCGTGTGGCTCTACAACATCCTGCTATGTTGAGTTTACCTCAACACTATGTTGAGGTGATCAACATGGTGTTGCGTGTTGCTAACTGGCTCCGGGAGTTCCATCTCTTGGTCCCTGGCTTACAACTCTTGGTTAACGGTTACAACACACTACCTCCCAGTCACCACAGCTGAGAAATGCCCGACACGCCACTGAAACATTACAATTGTAAAGCTCGGTAACGCTATCCAGTCCTCTAACTCAGCACCTTAATTCACTTCGTCACTCTCGTGGAAGCTCTCTGGACCTTCTCAGTTATATTATTCGGCAGCTCGAGATGCGGCCTCTATAAATTGGGATGCCGTATATTCCAGCACTGGCCTCAGTGTATAATAACGCTTTAATCAGATTTCTGCCAGCGTCGCGCGCGCGCGCGTGTGTGTGTGTGTGTGTGTGTGTGTGTGTGTGTGTGTGTGTGTGTGTGTGTGTGTGTGTGTGTGTGTGTGTGTGAGAAAGACGCCAACTCTTAGGTTACTATTTTCAGAACTTCTCCTCCCCGGGTTGTACTGTTCCTCTAGGCTCTTGTTATGTTCTCACCATTACTACTTTGCATTCATCTTGGATGAATTCCATGTGTTGAGGTGTAAGAGCGAGGTGATGGAGGCCAGGGTGTGCGCGCCACGGGGCGAGGTAGCAGGCTCACGTCCCATATGATTGGCAATAAAGCCATTGTGTTCCCAATATACAAGGGGAACACGGAACCAGTTTACTTAGTACCTAGAAAACCCTAGAAAATACCAAGAAAAACGTATTCAATTCAAAGCATAAGAAATATTGTCGGAACAACCGTGGACATCTTTAAGAGGAAACTAGATTTATTCCTCCAAGGAGTGCCGGACCAACCGGGCTGTGGTGGGTATGTGGGCCTGCGGGCCGCTCCAAGCAACAGCCTGGTGGACCAAACTCTCACAAGTCAAGCCTGGCCTCGGGCCGGGCTTGGGGAGTAGAAGAACTCCCAGAACCCCATCAACCAGGTATTCAAGAGTGTGGACAGAGTAAGAACAACAGAAGGTAGCGTAAAAGACAATAAGGGTTAGACAGCTCTTAACAATGACATGCTTTCTGAGCTCTCTGACTCGTTTACGTATCTTGATAATCTATTAGAGCCGTGTATGCCGTGATCATGTACCCCTCTGTTTCCGTTTACCTTCAGTTTGGCGAGGTATGGTTCACAAGCCTTTCTGCATGTGTTTGGAATACATTGTTTGGTGCTTTTTAAGTGGGGGGGGGGGGCTGCATACAAGAGAGCAGGTCTCACGTAGGTAGTACATAGCTCCTAAGGTTTATGAAGGCTACACGGACGTTAGCCAGTTTCGAATAATGTACTTATTACGTTTATTTGAAGGTTATTCTGTATTTTATGAAGGAATGTTTCCTCTTCAATTTGTACTGTTTTGTGCGCGCGTGTGCGCGCGTGTCTCATGAAACAAACATGTGATAAATGTTCCAGGAAGGAAACAACTGTAAGTGTTATTATTGGAAGCCCCTCCCCCCCCCCCCCCCCGCTACACACACACAAGAACAACACATCAGCTCACCTGTTATAGCTTGATCCGGACTTATACCAAGCTGCTGTATCATGTACCTGGAAAATATAATAATAATAATAATAATAAATAATAATAATAATAATAAAAATAAAAATAATAATAACAGGAACACGATCAGAGAGGTGCATGAATATCAATCTATTCCCCCCCCCTTCCTCCCCGAGCAACAGGCACTCGTGTCTATTACAGACAATTACTACAGGTGACAATAGATAGGCATCGACAAGATTGTCCTCACACCAAACAACCACCACTAGCACTCAATAACATTTACTCCTAGTGTCTGTCTTTGGCCCTAAAGCTGTATTTGCCCCCCCTTCTGAATATCAAACATTTGCAACAATTTATGCACTTGAAGAGCTAGACGATCACATGAATAAAGTGATCTACAGAAGGTCTGTTGACACGTACATTCAAGACAACAACTCTTGATATCCATCCCAACTCTTTTACATTATATATATTATATATATATATATATATATATATATATATATATATATATATATATATATATATATATATATATATATATATATATATGCTAAAGCTATTAACTGTACAGGAAGAGTACTCACCTGCAGATGATGTAGCCGGAGCGGTTGATGCCGTGGGTGCAGTGGACGCCAATCAGCTTCTCTGTGGAACACACACACCTCCAGTTACTCAACGGTCACACATTTAATACAGGAGGACAGTAGTATTAGCAGCAGTAATGAAACGTCCACTAAAACAATGTGTTGTGTGGAGTACAGTCCAGGTGATGACGCATGGGGGCGTCATCACCACACACAACAACACACCTACACACACACACACCTGATGATCTCCACCCCAGAGAGGGGGTGGGGGCGAGGGGGTGAGGGAGGGGTGATGGAAGTCATTAAGGACAACCCTCCACTTACACAACACAATCAGCCTATATATGCCACAGAACAAGCTTGGCACTGACACTTTACCTGTGTTGGTTCAGCCCGTCCTCTCCAGTTGCCACAACGGAGAAGGGAAGGGAATTGTCGGGAAAGCGCCAAGCCATTACGACTATATAGCACTGGGAAAGGGTCAGGATAAGGATTTGGAATGGGTCAGGGAGGGAAGGATTGGTGCCCAACGACATGGACGGTCGGGGATTGAATGCCGACCTGCATGAAGAGAGACCGTCGCTCTACCGTCCAGCCCAAGTGGTTGGAGAAAATGGTGTATTAATACGCTCGAACCTAACCTAACTAGTCGCTTAGAAAACGTGAATGCTTGTAAGACGATGATTTATAGTACCCCTTTATTTGTCCGTTGGGGGAGTTTGACGCCAAAATGCGGTGCAGTCTGTGAGGTGACCAGCCTGATTGGTTAACGAGAAGCACCTTGGCAAACCTTTAATGTTGCATACCTATTGCACCTCAGCTTTTTAGTGGAGCTATTTTGCACATCCTGCCATGCCTCCAGCTTTAATATGGAGTTATTTTCGTGTGCAGATTTGGAACCGGTCACTAATATAATCCAAGTGGAAATTATTATATATATTCCTCTCCTGAATGCTAGTTCTTATATACTGTCAATTAAAGTGACATTTGGGACAATACGAGTGATCCAGTTTTGACTGAGTTATATCTTTACACCACTTACAAGTGTATGCTAGATAGATGACTTCTAAAGATAATCACGAGAAGAGTGCAAAGTCAATGTTACTATATAGCACTATAGATGGAGTATGGGGACGGTGTAGGAAGAGTGCTCAACCACTGGGACCGTCGGGAATCGAACGCCGATCCCGTCAGGAATGCAGCTATCGTTCTACCGACCAATCCAAGTGGCTGGACAATAGTTTCTGAAGTTAAACCAAATGAGTGAGGTTTAGGGAAGGAGAGGGCAGGCCCTGAAGACGGTGTGCGAGTGAAGGAAGGCAGCCTCACACGTCAAGCCTGGCCCCGAGCCGGGCTACGGGAGTAGAACAGCTCCCAGATTCCCATCAAGCAGGTACAATTCTAGGTACAGCCATGAGCCAGATACAGGAGCACCTGGGAGTGGACGTAACGCCAGACTCGGCATCACAGGAGTACAAAAATAACATTGGCAAACATAAGAATGGTATTTAGTCTTGACCCACAACCAACGCTCAAGCGTTATGAACACATTACGTCCTCAAGAACAGCTTAATCAACAGTGGATTAAATATTGACGTGTTTGTGGTGGAAACAAGTCATATATGTGCTGATTGAAACCCGATTATGTTTGAACATAAGACTTGGGAAATACTTCACTCGTATCCACCTCGTAGTGTAAAGCAGCCAAGCCGGTCTAACCAAACTACATAGCCTTGGTCTGTGTAAAAATACTAACCCAAGCCCCTAACCTGACCAGAGTATAAAGCTCCTTATAAAATGCAAAACCAAAGACATAATTCAAGTCAATTCAAGACATTAACAAGTCAAGCCTGGCCTCGGGCCGGGCTTGGGAAGAACTCCCAGAACCCCATCAAGCAGGTATGGAGGCGTCTATACCTAGGCCAAGCAAATGAGAGCCATAAGAGTCGGAGGAGTCGTTTATGAAGACATAAAATATGGGAATCAGACCTATTCAGAGAAGGAAGCGACAGGGTCAAAGATCTTGGAATGATAATGGCAGAGGACCTAACGTTCAATGTAGACAACAACGCAAAGCATCAACAGCAAGAGGCGGGACCAATAGCCAGAGCTCAACAATTACAGACACAACTAGGCGAGTACAGCCAGGAATAAGGGTGGATAATGAGAATCTTCAAAACAAGGACTGCCACACTCGTACTTTTTTTTTTTAATCAATGGTGCTATCTTGATTGGACAATTGGCTCAGTTCTCAAATCCCGTATCAAAGGTGGCGAGATCGCAACAGCAAGAAAACATGTATAGATCCCTTTCTACCTGCATGGAATCAGCGAAGCACTTAAAACTACAAGTACTGCCTGAACGCTCACAAACTGTACTCCCTGGAATGGATAACATCGTAATATACACATGGAAGTTCAGGTGACAAACCTGCACAATGAAATTAGAACTGAAGGGAGAAGTCTGACGAAATGTCATTAAACCTGTAGTGCAACGGTGTAAACATCAGAAACGTCCTACACCTCAATCACCTGCACACAAATACGAGACATATAGCTGGAACGACAGTAGAGCTTTCAATAATGAGAACTTGACAGACTTCTGCACGAGATACCGACCAGCCTGGCTGTTGTGGCTGCGACCCTGTGAGCTACAAAAGACAAAGGTCACAGTCGGGGGCAATTACCGAGGCTGGCCCCATCCTATCCTGGCCGGGAAGGACCGACTGTTGTGACTATCCTCTCAACAATAGGGGGGAGGGGGGTAGAAATAGCCTAAACTACTCTATCCCTTTGAGATGTATATCTTTCAATAAACATACTTGAACTTGACCTTGAACTCTCAACAGTCAAATCTTAGCAGCAGCACCCCAATTCTTAACAGTAGGCCTCTGCTGACCCAGCAGTGATTGGGTACAAGGGTGTTAAACGACTGGTATTCAAGGGAAATTAGCGAGTAAGGCTTACAGTGATCTATGGGATTCCAAAGTGATAAAAAGTTGGATTTGGGTGGAAGGGTGGGGGGTGGGGAGGAAAGGAGAGAGGGATAAAGGAAAGAGGGGCAAAGAAAAGGTTGGGGGGGGGGAGCAGAAAATGGGGATGGGAAGGGAAGAATAAATGTAGAGGGAGGAAGAAGAGAGAAAGGGAAAGAAGAGGGAGAGGGGAAGAAGGAAAGGGGGGTAAGATGCAGCGTCATGGAGTGCGCACTTTGACCCTCCCCCCCCCCTTTACACCCAACTGCGTAGGCCCCCAGATAACACTCCCCCCCCCCCCCCCAAGATGACAACTATCACGTCTTATCGTCCATATACCTGCTTTACAACCCCCCTCGCCTCACATCATAGTGGTTGGATTAATCACCAGTCAACAAGCCTTACTGGACGGTCAACTATCCACCAAGTTGTTAAGGCTTGGTGGTTGATGGTCTCTGCGGGACAAGCAGGTCGTTAACGTCTCCCCACAGAAACCGTGACCTATTCAGGAACTGTCACGGTCTGGGTAATGAGAGCCTATTGAGAAACGGCACTCTTCAAGGCACTGGTGGTCAAGCAGCGTCTGGAATGCTGTGCTGTGCTCGCTTCCCCCTTCCCAGGAAGGCAGGACATCCACAATGTGATCAAAGAAACCAGATACAGACGTGAAATATGTTTATAACAAGCTACATGAAGAACACATTAGGAGCGGGTAACCCTAACCTATGAAGTAAAATCATTTCTTTACAATGAAACATGATATACTTTGATGTCAGCCAGCAACCCATACGAGACAACCAGCTAATCACACAAGCCAGCCAACCTACCAGCACGCCAGCCAATCAACCTACCTACCTACCAGCACGCCAGCCAATCAACCTACCTACCTACCAGCACGCCAGCCAATCAACCTACCTACCTACCAGCACGCCAGCCATCCTACCTACCAGCACGCCAGCCAACCTACCTACCAGCACGCCAGCCAGCCAACCAACCTACCTACCAGCACGCCAGCCAGCCAACCTACCTACCTACCAGCACGCCAGCCAACCTACCTACCAGCACGCCAGCCAACCTACCTACCTACCTACCTACCAGCACGCCAGGCAACCTACCTACCAGCACGCCAGCCAACCTACCTACCAGCACGCCAGCCAACCTACCTACCAGCACGCCAGCCAACCTACCTACCAGCACGCCAGCCAACCTACCTACCAGCACGCCAGACAACCTACCTACCAGTAAGCCAGCCAACCAACCTACCAGCAAGCCAGCCAAGCAGCACCAGTGCCTGGTGAGGGTTGCCCTGTCCACACAAGACAATCCGTCATCTCTGGCCTTGGGGGGGGGGGGCGAGGACGCACGTGACTCAAGGGCAAGACTCCCTGTAGGAAAGTTTGTGCCTCACACTTCGTCAGGAAGGTGTTAGTTTAATGATTCAGAGACGAGGCCACGTGGGATGTTGAATGTGTTACAGATGTTGACTGCGCTAGGAAGATGTTGGCTGCGTCGGTGGAATGTTGGCTGGATCCGGCGAGACCGGGTGGCTGTACCGGGGTTGTGACTGGTTAGTGATTCAATGACGTTGACTGAAACTGGAAGACTGTTGACAGTGGAGCAGATTACCCCCAGGACTGGACGACGGTTGTGCCAGGCACACCATGCAACTGTGGACACGAGCCACAGATTGAACGATTGAAAACATACCAATTATATATATATATATATATATATATATATATATATATATATATATATATATATATATATATATATATATATATATATATATATATATATATATAATGTGTGGAGAGAGAGAGAGAGAGAGAGAGAGAGAGAGAGAGAGAGAGAGAGAGAGAGAGAGAGAGAGAGAGAGAGAGAGAGAGAGAGAGAGAGAGAGAGAGAGAGAGAGAGAGAGAGAGAGAGAGAGAGAGAGAGAGAGAGAGAGAGAGAGAGAGAGAGAGAGAGAGAGAGAGAGAGAGAGAGAGAGAGAGAGAGAGAGAGAGAGAGAGAGAGAGAGAGAGAGAGAGAGAGAGAGAGAGAGAGAGAGAGAGAGAGAGAGAGAGAGAGAGAGAGAGAGAGAGAGAGAGAGAGAGAGAGAGAGAGAGAGAGAGAGAGAGAGAGAGAGAGAGAGAGAGAGAGAGAGAGAGAGAGAGAGAGAGAGAGAGAGAGAGAGAGAGAGAGAGAGAGAGAGAGAGAGAGAGAGAGAGAGAGAGAGAGAGAGAGAGAGAGAGAGAGAGAGAGAGAGAGAGAGAGAGAGAGAGAGAGAGAGAGAGAGAGAGAGAGAGAGAGAGAGAGAGAGAGAGAGAGAGAGAGAGAGAGAGAGAGAGAGAGAGAGAGAGAGAGAGAGAGAGAGAGAGAGAGAGAGAGAGAGAGAGAGAGAGAG
>NC_091176.1:14408250-14409433 GCF_040958095.1 Procambarus clarkii | reverse complement strand
CCAAAACTGACCTCGGCGCACAGGTTACAAACGTGTTTATTACCTGTAACCTGTTATTTTAATGTTTAATTTCTAGTCGTTTTATATTTGCTGTTTTATTTGTGGATAGTTCATGGGAATGATAGTTTTAGTACTGTCAGATTTTACCTTTCAATTCCCTAGATCAAATTTATTTACGTAGATAAGGTTTGTCAGCTTAATGGGCTGAAAACGTTGCAGGCGTATGGCCGTGTGACGTGGGCACGGCTTGTCAGCTTAATGTGCACGCCAGTGGCCGTACACGCAGCGCGCCAGGTATGGTAACCCCGGGAGACACCGTGATTGGCTGACTGGTTACAGAGACATATATTATTGAAGAGTCAGCGTGTGGGTAATAAACTTGGCTGTACTTGTCTCACTCCTGACATGCACTTAGATATTTAGTGGTGGGGTGGGTGGGCAGGGCGGGCTCGGGGCCCCTATTATGATCGCCACATAATAGGTGCAGGAGGCTCGGTCTTTGGTGCGCTGGGTCTTGGCTGGTGTGGGGTCTGGTGGCTTGGCTTGATTGGCTTTTCCAGTGAAAAGGAAAAGCAGCAGTGAAGCGTTTCTTCACCCCCCCCCCTCCGTCACACCCAGGCATCACCTTCCCACGCCGGCCACTCCCTACGGCCAAGTGTTGTACAACTCGCTAAGTGTGTGTTGTGATTATTCACACTATGCAGTAAATATTTAATATTAACAAATATAAATAAAACTAAAGTTCTTTAAGTGAAGATTTTATACACTAAAATTTTTTTTGAACTATTTTAATCAAATTTTATTTGAATTACTATTATTATATTATATTATGAACATAAATTATTGAATTATGTTAGTTTAAGGTAGGTTATTATAGGTTAGGATAGGTTAGGTAGGGGTTGGTTAGGTTCGGTCATATATGTCAATTTTAACTCAAATTAAACAAACCGAACGCATACATAATGAAATGGATAGCTTATCATTTCATGAGAAAAAAAATTATAAATTTTGTAATTGTGCAGGTTTGGAACGTTGAGCCATGTGAGGGCCCAACCACTTGGGCTGGACGGTAGAGCGATGGTCTCGTTCACGCAGGTTGGCGTTCAATCCTCGACCGTCCAAGTGATTGGGCACCATTCCTTCCCCCGTCCCAGCCCGGATCCTATCCTAACCCCTTCCAAGT
>NC_091176.1:14383250-14403250 GCF_040958095.1 Procambarus clarkii | reverse complement strand
CGTCAGGTGTAATAGGTCGTCTGAAAAACAAAAAGAAAAAAAAAACATCAGCCAATCAACTAACTTTGAAATTGAAATTTGCTAGGTTGTGTTGGATGATTTGTGTAAAGCAAAACATCTTTTTTTTTTTTTTAGAGCCTAGAACAGAATTAGCAACACAGGTCAAGGTCGGAGATGTGGAACAGCTCCATAAAAGGGTAAAGTCTTTCTAATCATACCAGGAATGTGAGTGGGGGGGGGGGGGGGGGAGGCCAGGACGGAACTGCAGCGTTGAATTGTCCCGGGCTGGGTCATGTTGAGCCCTAGACCTCTTGACCCCCCTCCACTCCCCCATTAACCCCCCACCCTACCTCCCCCCTCATTAGAGAATTCGTATATATTTAGTGTGTTATAAGGGCCCGAGATGTGGGCTTGTTCCTCCGTGCTGGGGGTCTTCCTCAACATTTTGAAACAAAGCGGCGACTGCTTCATGTATGGGTGGTGTTGGGTGACGCTATGACATGTATGGGTGGTGTTGAGTGACACTATGACATGTATGGCTGCTGTTGGGTGACGCTATGACAAAGCCAAGTGTCTCAGGAAGAACTATGAATATTACCAATGATACCAACCATTGTATCGTCACAACTGCATCTTACGCAACGGGTCAAAAGGGAGACATTCCCTTCAGCCTCCCCTTTTCCTGTCATATATGTCATCTCCCGACCTGGCGCCCCCCGCCCCCCAGGCGTGCCGCCCCCCGCCCCCAGGCGTGCAGCAGTACGCCCACGTTCCCCAGCCGGGCTGCTCGCCACGAGGACTTAGGCGTATGTGCATAACTGGCATATTAATGAAACGTTAGCTGACATAAACGTGGCGGGTGATATATGGGCGGCCGTGATGAGTGTGACGTGAGGGTGGCGACGCCCATCCCCAAGGCCCGCCCACCTGAGCCCGCCCGCACCACGGGCCCGGTACTTACAGGCGCCCCTGGCTTATAGTCACCCACCACCCACACGGTGGCCACGTCCCAAACTTGTTCCTTCCATACAATAGCCAGATACCAAGCTTATAATCCTATACGTTCGTCCCATGCAATCCCTACGTCTCAAGCTTGTAATTCCCCAGACTTCGCCCCCCCCCTTCAGTACCCTCCCCCCCCTTACAGAACCCTCCCCCCCCCAAACAATACCTTCCCCCCAACAATACCCTCCCCCTTCTACAATACCCTCCCCCTTACAATACCCTCCCCTCCCCCCCTACAATACCCTCCCCCTCCCCCCCTACAATACCCTCCCCCTCCCCCCCTACAATACCCTCCCCCTCCCCCCTACAATACCCTCCCCCTCCCCCCTACAATACCCTCCCCCTCCCCCCTACAATACCCTCACCCTCCCCCCTACAATACCCTCACCCTCCCCCCTACAATACCCTCACCCTCCCCCCTACAATACCCTCACCCTCCCCCCTACAATACCCTCACCCTCCCCCCCTACAATACCCTCACCCTCCCCCCCTACAATACCCTCACCCTCCCCCCCTACAATACCCTAACCCTCCCCCCTACAATACCCTCACCCCCTACAATACCCTCCCCCCCCCCTTACAATACCCTCCCCCTTACCCTCCCCCTCCAAGCTTACGATCAATCCCAAACACCGGCCTCCAGCACCTGTACTGCCCCTTGAACTACCTGCATCATTAACGCACTCCACCACCCCCCCCACCCAGCCACACACCTGCCTCGCCCTGCTAATTACCTCACAGCTACCACCTTGGTCTCGTCGTAGCGCGTCGCATTCTGACGTGAACGTAACCCAAGGTCAGACAGAGACTGGTGGTCAAGACAGTAGTAGCGGCTCGCACAATTTTGACAATGTCCCGTTTTCTGTTCGTGGGTCCTCTGGCAGGTTAGGTTAGGGCACTTTTATACGCCAGTTTCTTGACGTTGGGAACGCTCGCGAGGATCTGCTGCAGCTACGGCCCAAACTAACACCCACGGCGCTGGGTCATGTTGCCCCCCCCCCCCCACACCCCCCCCCCCCCCAAACAACAACGGCTCAGCACGCCAGATTTCAGACTAAATTGGCGCTTGTATATGCGTAGGGTAACTACAGCATGCGCACCGAAGCGTACAGATGGTGACGTTGATGAGGCCGCAGCGCGCATGCTTGTCGCGCAGATAGAAACATACACTCTATAAAACCCTCAGCCCGACAATGACACGGTAAACGAATAGGGGGTTATTTCTTTGTTGTCATTCATGCTCTTATAAAAATGTTTGCATACGGTGGGGGACCCCCTGGTGGCGAGACCAGGCGAGTGATTGGGCAAGTGGTTGGGGTGTCAGTGTGGCTGAAACACGGGGGGAGAGTTGCTCGGTATCTGGGGGGCGATAAAGAAGGTAATCCGGGGGCTTAATCTGGCAGAAGCGGCCTTGGTGGCAATCACGGTGTGGCGGCCCTCAGGTGACAGTTCTGGCGCCACCTGTGATATATACACCCCGGGGAGAGGGGGAGGGATGGGCTAATCCCAGCTGGCCTTGTAGGGCAGGTGGCTGGCAGTAGCCAGGTGGTATCTTTGTTGGTTTTGAGAGGTCACCACTCTGTTGCAATGTGATGTTACGGGTGTCAGTGGGAGGTTAAATGGTGACAATGACCTGTCACGTGGTATCTCCGGGAGTGGGAGTCAATTTATGTGCTGGCAGGTAGTGGGTGGCAGGTGATGGGACGCAGGGGTGCTGGTTAACGTAGGCGGGGGGGGGGGGGGGTTGCTGATATGGGTAGCGGCAATGCACGAGTAATCAGGGAATTGCGTTAACCTAGTGGAGGTTGAGAGATGCCTGGGGTTACCTGGAGAGGGTTCTGAGAGTTCTACTCCCCAGGCTTAGATACGGTAAAAATGAGGACCTTAAACAAAATACATGGAACAAAACGAAATAAAATCTGCCCATACTAGGAAAGCAGCATATAAAGCATTTGGGAATAATGATGTCCGACGACCTAACGTTTAGGGAGCATAACCAAGCAAATATTGCGTCAGCCAGAAAAATGATGGGATGGATTACGAGAACTTTTAAATCCAGGGATCCCATCACAATGGTTTTAGTATTCAAATCATTTGTGCTGTCCCGTCTTGAGTACTGCTCAGTACTCTCTTCTCCCTTCACTAACAGAAGAGATTGCTGAAATAGAGAACTTAAAGGATTCATAAACACGATAAAAGACCTATACCATTGGAATCGTCTCAAAGCTCTCCAAATATACTCCTTAGAAAGGAAACGTGAGAGGTATCAAATATACACATGGAAAATACTAGACGGCCAGGTTCCAAATCTACACAGTGAATTAACAACATACAGGAGTGAACGATATGGAAGGAAATGCAGAATAAACCAGTGAAGAGCAGGGGTGCCATAGGCACAATCGGAGAACTCTGTATTAACATCAGAGGTCCACGGTTGCTCAACATCCTCCCAGCGAGTATAAGAAATATTGCCAGAACAAACGTGGACATTTTTAAGAGAAAACTGGATACTTTTCTTCAAGAAGTGCCGATCCAACCGGGCGGTGGTGGATATGTGGGCTTGCGGGCCTCGCCAAGCAACAGCCTGTTGGACCAAACTCTCACAAGTCAAACGTGGCCTTGGGCCGGGCTTGGTGAAGAACAACTCTCAGAACTCCATCCAGGTACAATCCAGTTTATGATTTCGAACAGGCTATTGCTTGGAACGGCCCGCTGGACCACATATCCACTACAACCTAGTTGGTCCGGCATTTCTTGCAAGAACTACTGTGTTTCTTAATTACGTCCACCTTCGTTCCGGCAATATTTCTTATACTTGCTGGGAGGGAATTGAACAGCCGTGGACCTCTGATGTTCAGACAGTGCTCTCTGATTGTGTTTATGACGCCTCTACTCCCCACTGGTTCTATTCTGCATTCATTCCAAAGATTTATCTCCAATATGTTATTTTACTGTGCAAATTTGGGACCTGGCCCTCCAGTATCTTCCATGCATATATCATTTGATATCTCTTCTCATTTTCCAGAGTACATTTTGAGAGCTTTGAGACGGTCCTAATAATTTAGGTGTTTTATCGTGTCTATGCGTGCCGAATATGTTCTCTGTATTCCTTCTATTTCAGAAATGTCTCCTGCTCTGAAAGAGAAAGCGAGTACCGATGTGGGACAGCACAAGTACCATAAATAGTATTAACATTGTAGTAGGATTCCTGGATTTGAACGTACTCATAATCCATCATATCAGTGTGCTGGCTGCCGCTATATTTGCTCGGTTATGTTCAACAAATGTCGGGTCGTCAGACATCATAATTCCCCGAACTTCTGCATGTTTTCCTTCCATGAGTAGGTCTGATTGTGTCATGTACCCTGTATTTCGTTCAAGTTTTTAGTTTCTACCATAACCAAGTCCCTGGAACTTATCACTGTTAAACATCATGTTATTTTCCGGGCTGCCAAAGTCCACTCCTGATGCCCGAGGGCCTGGTGCTGATGAGAGAGGAGGCTGCAGTTCCTCTCACGATATGAGCAGTAAACGCTACCGTGTCAGCCACCACCTGAATTAAGCGCGCTCCTTCCTCCAGGCTCTTGGTATAATTTAATGAGATTTTGTTCCAAACACGTCGTAAATTTTATACCGGTTATCACAACGCTCGGAACACAATTTTTATTCAAATTTGTTTTCGATTGCTGGATGAGGCGGGGATATGAAATGGACACTTCTATTTATTTTACACATTCAATTTCTTTTCTTACAAGCGAGTGATCGATTGGAGTTCCGTTACGCTCACCCGATTAAATTATTTAACTGCAAATCCATAACTTCTCTCCGTGTGTGTGTGTGTGTGTGTGTGTGTGTGTGTGTGTGTGTGTGTGTGTGTGTGTGTACTCACCTAGTACTCACCTAGTTGTGCTTGCGGGGGATGAGCTCTGGCTCTTTGGTCCCGCCTCTCAACTGTCAATCAACAGGTGTACAGGTTCCTGAGCCTACTGGGCTCTATCATATCTACACTTGAAACTGTGTATGGAGTCAGCCTCCACCACATCACTTCCTAATGCATTCCATTTGTCAACCACTCTGTGTGTGTGTGTGTGTGTGTGTGTGTGTGTGTGTGTGTGTGTATGTATGTATGTGTGTGTGCGCGCGCGTTCGTGTGTGCGTGGGTGTGCGGCACATTCAAATGTAGTTGCTCATATGTTGTTGGGGGCATTTATCCCAGAGTCCCAGAGTCTTTTTATCCCTAATGTCCCAGAGAACACTGTATAAACATCAGAGGTCCACGGGTGTTCAACGTCCTACCAGCGAGCATCAGAAATATTGCCGGAACAACCGTGGACATCAAGAGAAAACTAGATTGTTTTCTTCAATGAGTGCCGGACCAACCGGGCTGTGGTGGGTATGTGGGCCTGCGGGCCGCTCCAAACAGTAGCCTGGTGGAGCAAACTCTCACAAGTCGAGCCTGGCCTCGGGCCGGGCTTGGGGAGTAGAAGAACTCCCAGAACCCCATCAACCAGGTATCATCTGAAACACACAAAAGTAAATTATATGAATGAGTGGGTAATTTTGAAGTGTTTAAATGTTATAAAATGTTATGGAATGTTGCGTGCGTGCGCGTATTTACTATTTGTATTTACGGCTTGTCTGTAGAAACGAGCTTATTGACTCTTGGACCCCGCCTTTCTAACCATCTATTTTTCCTCTAATATCTACTACATATTTTTCCCTGTGAGAGACGCGCGCGCGAAGCAGCCCATAGCAGCTGTCTTAACTACCAGGTGCCTATTTACTGCTAGGTGAACAGAAGCATCAGGGTGAAAGATATTCCCCATTTGTTTCCGCCTCGGTCTGGAATCGAACCCGGGTCCTTAGGACTACGACTCCCTAGCGCTGTGCACTCGTGTGTGTGTGTGCGCAAGTGAGCGTGCATACGCGCGTGCGCTCACCTAGTTGTATGTGCTGGGGAATAAGTCATGGCTCTTGTGTCCCGTCTCTCAACTCTTAATCGACTCGATGGTGTGGGGGGGGGGATGGATGGGAGTTTTATTGCCCATTTATTACTTATTTAAAGTTACAGGCAGAGAGTTATGTTGCCCTGTCTTCCTTGTATATGTTATCATAAATACTTGGTAAACTTCAGAAGTTTACCAGACACTAGCCCCACTGGGAATTTATTCCAGCACTCTATCATTGCTGGTAAAAGAAAAAGTACTTAATCGTATCCTTTCTGCACGTTCTGTAGTTTACAACTAAGATTTAAAGTTCTTCAAATACCTGGAATCATTCACGCCTTCCTGTCTGGGTGTGCGTGGTGTATGTCTTAAGGCACTTGACTGTGGTTGTCCCGGCTCCCAGACACGTGTGCCTGGACTCGCCAGTCTCGGGCTAACCCACTCCACCTGTTTACAACTCGAGCAATGAAAATGTTCTTGTTGACATCTCGGAAACTTTTGTGTGTGTATTCACCTAGTTCACCTAGTTGTGCTTGCGGGGGTTGAGCTCTGCTCTTTCGGCCCGCTTCTCAACTGTCAATCAACTGTTTCTACTACTACTACTATTTCCCCCCCCCCCCTCCCCACACACACACCTATAACCTGTTGATTGACGGTTGAGAGGCGGGACCAAAGAGCTAAAGCTCAACCCCCGCAAGCACAACTAGGTGAGTACCTACCTCAGGAAACGGCCCGTGACAGCTGACTAACTCCCCGGTACCTATTTACTGCTAGGTAACAGTTGCTTAGGGTGAAAGAAACTCTGCCCATCGTTTCTCGCCGGGGCCCGGGATCGATCCCGGGACCACAGGATCACGTGCCAAGCGTGCTGTCCGCTCGGCCGGCCGGCTCCCTCAAACACTTTGGAACCCAACAGGCGTGCCTCCAGGGAGGATCGAACTCCCGGCCTCTGGGTTATTAGACCAGCGCTCTATCCACTGAGCTATGGAGGCTCGAGACTGTGTGTGTGTGTGTGTGTGTGTGTGTGTGTGTGTGTGTGTGTGTGTGTGTGTGTGTGTGTGTGTGTGTGTGTGCTTGCATAGGGAAACACCCTCGACTACAGTGACCTCTTGGGTCATCTTTTTATGTATAACATAAATGAATCTGCATTTACGTGTCTCTCCTGACCTATATGGTGGGTCACAGAGCCCATTCCAGCAGCCTATTCCATGGTGAGGTCCTTATGGTCCCATGACAAGCTTATTTGCCAACTCTAGTAAACATTAAATAATGTATTGGAGAATATGACCCAGTTCCTCCTACTCACGGAGTTTCCACACAGGGTGTTCAGGAGTGGGGGCTTGTCATCTAGGCCGCAGTAACGGTAGCCAGCCTGATCTTGGCACTCTTGATGACTTCCTATTAGCAACCCCAATGTCAGCAACTGACACCCGTCTCACACCGCAGGCCCTCCGAATTGCTGTGGCTCTCTGCCTCGCTGCCCCAGTCCACACCGAATACAAGTGTATTTGCGGCGAGGCAGTGGCCGACAGGTACGGCTGAAGCTTACAAGGTCTGCTTGAAGCACGTACCTGTGAGGAGGGGCAGAAAGAGGACCACTCTAGAAAGAGAACGGAGACGACTGTACAGGAGAAGGAAAAAAATAACGGAAATGCTTCGGCAGACACAACTATCACAAGCAAGGAAAACAAGCCTAAGCAGGGAGATTGAGGAAATAGAACAAACGTTGAAGCGATCATATGAGTCTGAGGAAATGGAATTGGAACAGAAAGCTATACAAGAGATAAGGAAAAATCCGAAATATTTTTTCACATACGCAAAATCAAAATCCAAAACCTCGACCAGTATTGGACCGTTAATTACAAATGAAGGTACGTACACAGAGGACAACAAAGAGATTAGTGAAATTCTAAGAAGCCAGTATGAGGCTATGTTTAGCACACCAATAAACAACATGAAAGTTGATGACCCAGACAGCTTCTTTATGAATGACATTCAAGCTGCAGATAATATAACGGATATTACCACAAACTCGGAAGACTTTGAAAGAGAAATTGATAATATGCCTATGCACTCAGCTCCTGGGCCTGACTCATGGAATTCAATATTCATAAAGAAATGTAAAGTACCAGTAGCGAGAGCACTCAGCGTAATATGGAGAAAGAGCCTGGATACAGGGGAGATACCAGCAGCACTTAAATCTGCAGATATAGCTCCGTTGCACAAGGGGGGGAGTAAAGCCTTGGCAAAAAATTATAGGCCAGTTGCACTAACATCACACATAATAAAAGTGTTTGAAAGAGTGATTAGGAATCAAATTTCTAGTTTTATGGAAAACAATGAATTGCACAATCCAGGACAACATGGATTTAGAGCGGGAAGATCCTGTCTGTCACAGTTACTCAACCACTATGACAAAATCACAGAAGCCTTAGAAGAAAAGCAAAATGCAGATGTTGTATACACAGACTTTGCAAAGGCGTTCGACAAATGTGACCATGGGGTGATAGCTCACAAAATGAGGTCAATGGGAATAACTGGAAAAGTAGGACGCTGGATACTCAATTTCCTGTCGAACAGAACACAAAGAGTAACAGTCAATCAGATAAAATCGAGTCCAAGCGATGTTAAAAGCTCTGTACCTCAAGGTACAGTCCTTGCACCGCTACTGTTCCTTATTCTCATATCTGATATAGACAAAAATACACGCCACAGCTTCGTGTCGTCCTTTGCAGATGACACAAAAATCAGCATGAAAATTACCTCTGCTGAAGACATTGAAAAACTACAAGCAGATGTCAACAAAGTTTTTGATTGGGCAGCAGAAAATAACATGATGTTTAACAGTGATAAATTTCAGGTACTCAGGTACGGCAAAAATGAGGATCTGAAACATAATACAGGGTACAAAACACAATCGAATCTTCCCATAGTAGGAAAACAGCATGTCAAGGATTTGGGAATAATGATGTCCGACGATCTAACGTTTAGGGAGCATAACCAAGCAAATATCGCGTCAGCCAGAAAAATGATCGGATGGATTACGAGAACTTTCAAATCCAGGGATCCCATCACAATGGTTGTACTCTTCAAGTCACTTGTGCTGTCCCGTCTCGAGTACTGCTCAGTACTCACTTCCCCCTTCAGAGCAGGAGAGATTGCTGAAATAGAGGGAATACAGAGAACATATACGGCACGCATAGACGAGATAAAACACCTAAATTATTGGGATCGTCTCAAAGCTCTCCAAATGTACTCTCTAGAAAGGAGACGAGAGAGATACCAAATAATATACACCTGGAAAATACTGGAGGGTCAGGTCCCAAATCTACACAGTAAAATAACAACGTACTGGAGTGAACGATATGGAAGAAAATGCAAGATTGAACCTGTGAAGAGCAGAGGTGCCATAGGCACAATCAGAGAGCACTGTATAAACATCAGGGGTCCGCGGTTGTTCAACGTCCTCCCAGCGAGCATAAGAAATATTGCCGGAACAACCGTGGACATCTTCAAGAGAAAACTGGACGGTTTTCTAAGAGAAGTTCCGGATCAGCCGGGCTGTGGTGGGTACGTGGCCCTGCGGGCCGCTCCAAGCAACAGCCTGGTGGACCAAACTCTCACAAGTCGAGCCTGGCCTCGGGCCGGGCTTGGGGAGTAGAAGAACTCCCAGAACCCCATCAACCAGGTATCAACCAGGTACGGACGGCATGGCCTTCTCTGTCAAAGGACAGCATGCAAGACACTGCGAGGTTAATAACATTATTAAGAGGAAGAAGCCTTACCGCAGCCGGTTGTCCAGCAGAGAGAGAACCCCGTGTCCTAGTCCTCCGCAACTCTGAGGAGCTTGTCGGTCGCCCAGACGGGATCACGGTGAACCCGTGATCCCGTCTGAATGGGATCAATGAAGAATGGTAAGCAGTTGGTGTGGAACTGCACTTCTCTAACGGCTTCTCTAATGGTTTTGTTGAAGACATCATAAAAAGAAAAGTGAAACGCCATGCAACCTCTGAAGAGTCAACTAACACAACACATGTGCCCCCTATTAGACTATTCTACAGGAACTTCTTTTCGACGGCTCATAAAATGGAGGAAAGTGTCCTGAAAGATATTGCTGATAGGAACGTTATCCCTACAGACAAAAATCGGAAAATACAATTGACGATTTACTATAAAACCAAAAAAACGGCCAACCTACTCACGAAGAACTCCCCAGACACCAAGCATAACGCCTTGAAGGAAACCAACGTCGTCTAT
Organism: Procambarus clarkii; assembly: GCF_040958095.1. NCBI lineage: Eukaryota > Metazoa > Arthropoda > Malacostraca > Decapoda > Cambaridae > Procambarus > Procambarus clarkii. The sequence goes on along the minus strand of NC_091176.1, from coordinate 14,393,042 downwards.
GCCTTCAAATGCCCACTTGGGGACTGTAAACCCCAAAGAACTCGGTATATAGGCAAGGCAACAACGTCTCTTTCCAGGCGATTAACAATGCATAAAGAACAGGGCTCCATAAAGGAAAATATAATCTCCTCTCACAACCAGACCATCACCAGAGAAATCTTAACAAACTACACAGAAATCATCGACAGATACAGCGATAGCAGGAGGCTCGACATCTGCGAGGCACTACACATCAAAAAGTCAACACCAGCAATCAACAGCCAATTAATGCATAACTGTATTCTGCCCACTTCAAGACTCCGAGCCTATATATATATTTGTGTGTATATTATTATTATTATTATTATTATTTATTTTTTATATGGAGTGGTGTTTTAATTGTAAATTGTTGTTGTTGTTGTTGTTACAGGGGATCATGAGTAAGGTGAAGGAATGTGAATGGTTCAGCCCCCGGACCCTGATGGACCACTGTACCAACCTGGGGCTCGTCGTCGACCTCACCAACACCTCTCGCTACTACCAACCCGAGGTGAGTCTGTCTGTCTGTCTCTGTCTGTCTGTCTCTGTCTGTCTGTCTCTGTCTGTCTGTCTCTGTCTGTCTCTGTCTGTCTGTCTGTCTCTGTCTGTCTGTCTGTCTCTGTCTGTCTGTCTGTCTCTGTCTGTCTGTCTGTCTCTGTCTGTCTGTCTGTCTCTGTCTGTCTGTCTGTCTCTGTCTGTCTGTCTGTCTCTGTCTGTCTGTCTGTCTCTGTCTGTCTGTGTCTGTCTGTCTGTCTGTCTCTGTCTGTGTCTGTCTGTCTGTCTGTCTCTGTCTGTCTGTCTCTGTCTGTCTGTCTCTGTCTGTCTGTCTCTGTCTGTCTGTCTCTGTCTGTCTGTCTCTGTCTGTCTGTCTCTGTCTGTCTGTCTCTGTCTGTCTCTGTGTCTGTCTGTCTCTGTCTGTCTGTCTGTCTGTCTGTCTGTCTCTGTCTGTCTGTCTGTCTGTCTCTGTCTGTGTGTGTGTGTGTGTGTGTGTGTGTGTGTGTGTGTGTGTGTGTGTGTGTGTGTGTGTGTGTGTTGGATTATTAGTGTTCAATGTGGCCATTGTGATTACACAGAGTAAGAGTTTTTCAGGCTTAATAGTAATATTTCTCTATGACTTTTGATAGCTGAGAATTGCAGTTCTGTCCTCTCCATAATTCTTAACTTTTAAATCTTATAAGTGATAGGGCCTGATAGGGGGATACTTCTTTAGATTTTGTCAAGTTTACTTTTGTGTGGGAAGTTTACATGTGGTGTGTGATGTTGCTATTGATGTTAGGCAGTGTGGCCCCCATTGAATAGTAAATGACGAATAACAACACTTCGCTACACTTAGTGTAGTCATTCTCATAGGTGTATCATCTAGTTAACTAGTTCCTACAGTAGGTGTTCTCCTCTCCACACTGTATACTACAATTTCAAAATACACCCCAGTTATCCATACACAAGCGCACACCTCACCCATACAACCCACATACTCATACACAACTATCCCACCAAAGGTGTAATTTAAACAGGGAGAGTGATTAAACGGAGCAGGATCTGAATCGGTCCCTCCAGACTGTAGAAATGCAATTGAAACAGAAAAACAGAACAACAATTTTTGTAAATATTATTTGACATGTGCAAACTCAAAATGAAAAGCCCACCAGTTTTGGACCTGTACTTACAAGTGCAAGTTCATACACATTGATTGGGCAAGAGATTAGTGAATATTAAAAGAACAGTATTGGGCTATGTCTCTTAGCACCCTAATAAATTATGAAAGTTGAAGATCTGGACAGATTCGACATTGAACGGTGTCCAAAACTGACTATGTATATAACTAATATTAACATATTCGCATTAGGCTTTTGAAAGACATTGACAACATTTGCATACACTCGGGACCCCATCTCTACTCTTGGAACTTGATATTTATAAAGAAATGTACTAGTAATAAATAATAATAAATATATGTTTATTCAGATAAAAGTACATACATTCAAAATGTTACAAACGGAATGTTGGATCTCTTGTTGTTGGAGCGGGGAGCCGGTCGGCCGAGCGGACAGCACGCTGCACTTGTGATCCTGGGTTCGATCCCAGGCGCCGGCGAGAAACAATGGGCAGAGTTTCTTTCACCCTATGTCCCTGTTACCTAGCAGTAAAATAGGTACCTGGGTGTTAGTCAGCTGTCACGGGCTGCTTCCTGGGGGTGGAGGCCTGGTCGAGGACCGGGCCGCGGGGACACTAAAAAAAAAAAAAAAAAAAAAGCCCCGAAATCGTCTCAAGATAACCTCAAGAATCTCAAGATAACTATCGAAACCCAGTTAAGGTTTACACCCCCCCCCCACACACACACAACCCCCCACCCACTCCCACCCACCTACCTCCCTCTCCCTGCCCCCACCCACCTACCTCCCTCTCCCTGCCCCCACCCACCTACCTCCCTCTCCCTGCCCCCACCCACCTACCTCCCTCTCCCTGCCCCCACCCACCTACCTCCCTCTCCCTGCCCCCACCCACCTACCTCCCTCTCCCTGCCCCCACCCACCTACCTCCCTCTCCCTGCCCCCACCCACCTACCTCCCTCTCCCTGCCCCCACCCACCTACCTCCCTCTCCCTGCCCCCACCCACCTACCTCCCACTCCCTGCCCCCACCCACCTACCTCCCTCTCCCTGCCCCCACTCACCTACCTCCCTCTCCCTGCCCCCACCCACCTACCTCCCTCTCCCTGCCCCCACCCACCTACCTCCCACTCCCTGTCCCACCTACCACTATTGACTAAGCCATGTCTGTTGTACAGGTCCTCACCAGCCATGGGATCGAGCACGCCAAGGTGTTCACAGAGGGCAAGGTCATCCCCAAGAACGAGGTCGTCTACAAGTAAGTACACACACGCTCACTGATCTTCCCGCCTGGCCTTCCACCAACCAAGTAGTTGTAGTCGTGCCTCTTGTAGTCGTGTCTCTTGTAGTCGTACCTCTTGTAGTCGTACGTCTTGTAGTCGTACCTCTTGTAGTCGTGCCTCTTGTAGTCGTACCTCTTGTAGTAGCTGTACTAGCGGCAGTCGGAATAACAAGTGGTGCGTGGGTAACGTGCATTCACACGTTAACGGGAATATATAAACCTATACGTACCGTATTGGTTACCATGGAGATAAGGGGCCAGATACACGAAGCAGTTACGCAAGCACTTACGAACCTGCACATCTTTTCTCTATCTTTGGCGGCTTTGTTTACGATTATTAAGCAGTTAATGGGCTCCGAAGCACCACGAGGCTGTTTATAACAATAACAACAACAGTTGATTTGGGAAGTTTTCATAATTGTAAACTGTTTAATAAGCGTAACCAAAGTCGTCAAAGATTGAGGAGAGATGTACACGTTCGTAAGAACCTGCGTAACTGCTTCGTGAATCCGGCCCCCAGGAGTGTTTAATGGCAAACCTCACACTTAACGCTATCGATCACTGCGTCAAAATTTCAGACGCTTCAGTACAATTAACGAGCACCGTAATGTTGACGCTTCCTCCAGATAACAGCAGCTTCAATAGATCTTGGTGAGTTTCCCCAGGTCTACCCCTCTCCCCCCTCCCCCCTCCCCCCTCTCATGCACTGTCCTCTCTGAGTCTACTCCCCCCCCCTTACCTCCCCTGAGTGTTCTAGCGGTTATATGGTGGGTAGTTTAGCCACACTCACCGGAGGAAAGGGTTAGTGAATGTCACTTAATTGGCACTTAGCTGGCCGGGAGACGGTGGTCCCCCGTGGGAGGAGCGGAGACTGGGGTCACACACCTGTGCTAATTACCGGCTTACCGTCGCAGGGTTGTTGACCCCCGGGGTCAGCTCCTTCCTTATTGTCTCAAGCTTGATGCTAAACTACATTTATACTTTGTAATGAGTGTTGAGGAGTTTCATTGCGAGCGGTCGGATGTGTTTTGGGGTTATATATATATATATATATATATATATATATATATATATATATATATATATATATATATATATATATATATATATATATATATATATATATATATAATTAGTATATTTTGGTAGCAGTCTTTCCTGTAGACATATATTATTAAATATGACCGAAAAAGTAAGATTAATAATTCTAACACGAATTTTCTCAATCTTTCGTACATTTCTTTTCACTGTTGGAGGTAATTCAAAAATCAATTCTCCAAAAAAATAAAAATGAATTTTGGAGAATTGATTTTTGAATTACCTCCAACAGTGAAAAGAAATGTATGAAAGATTGAGAAAATTCGTGTTAGAATTATTAATCTTACTTTTTCGGTCATATTTAATAATATAAATATAAATATATATATATATATATATAATATAATATATAATATATCATATCATATCATATATCGACGACTAGCCATACTCAACACGCCTCCAAATGTTACTCCAGAGATCCCCAAGTTGGTGAAGTTTAAGGTTACCCGAGGCGAATGACCCGACATTCAGCTGTGGCCTTTAAGTTGTGTATTGCTGTCACTGACGGAGGAAATGCTGGACAGTTAACATGGTGGAAAAGGGTTACTGACCTCCGTCAAAATGAAATTCCTCTCGGCCCTGCTCAGGTGATTTTGGGCCTGGTGAAAGGAGTTTTACTTGTGGTTGGCGGTATTTCAAACACCCAGACGTTGGTTAGTGTCCTTGAGTAACACGTAAGGTGGAGGTGCGATGGTGATGCGGATTGTGACGTTGGTGTGGGGGGGGGGGGCTCAGAGCTGCAGGTAGCAGTGAAGGGTGGTGGATGTGTGTGTGAAGGCTTATTGGTGGTCAGATCCTGAACTACTCTGACCCACAGTGGACCTGTACCTCCGCCCACACCTTTACACACACTTGCCCACCCCACAATTCACCTGTGCTAACACCTACACCTCTACCCACAACCACCCACGTAGGTCGTTGCGCCAGCAGTGTGCGCGCTCGCTCGCTCGCTAGCAAGTGAGGTAAACGTGGGTTTCCGCGACCGTAGAGTTGTGTTGTTAGAGCCTAGCAGGCTTACTGGTCTGCCAGTGCAGACCGCTTATCACATGCCTCTGTATGACTAACCATCCTGTGTGATGGGGATTTTTTAGCATCACCTAGTTAGTTTTTTTTTTTTTTGACACTGTACTCCACTTCATATAGTCTAGGGTAGCTGCACTACCTTGCCTTGAGGTTACCTTGAGATGCTTCCGGGGCTTAGTGTCCCCGCGGCCCGGTCGTCGACCAGGCCTCCTGGTTGCTGGACTGATCAACCAGGCTGTTAGACGCGGCTGCTCGCAGCCTGACGTATGAGTCACAGCCTGGTTGATCAGGTATCCTTTGGAGGTGCTTATCCAGTTCTCTCTTGAACACTGTGAGGGGTCGGCCAGTTATGCCCCTTATGTGTAGTGGAAGCGTATTGAACAGTCTCGGGCCTCTGATGTTGATAGAGTTCTCTCTCAGAGTACCTGTTGCACCTCTGCTTTTCAACGGGGGTATTCTGCACATCCTGCCATGCCTCCTGGTCTCATGTGATGTTATTTCTGTGTGCAGGTTTGGGACCAGCCCCTCAATTATTTTCCACGTGTAAATTATTATGTATCTCTCCCGCCTGCGCTCAAGGGAGTACAGATTTAGGCTCTTTAGTCGGTCCCAGTAATTTAGATGTTTTACTGAGCGGATTCTAGCAGTAAAGGATCTCTGCACGCTCTCCAGGTCAGCAATTTCTCCAGCTTTGAAAGGGGCTGTCATTGTGCAGCAGTACTCCACTCTAGAGAGCACAAGCGTTTTGAAAAGTATCTTCATCGGTATAGCATCTCTAGTGTGGAAAGTTCTTGTTATCCAACCTGTCATTTTTCTTGCAGTTGTGACGGCTACTTTATTGTGTTCTTTAAAGGTAAGGTCTTCCGACATGAGTACACCCAGATCCTTTACATTGCCTTTTCGTTCTATGTTATGATTTGCCTGAGTTTTGTACGTGGTTTCTGTTTTTATATTTTCAATTTTTCCGTAGCGCATGAGCTGGAACTTATCCTCGTTAAACACCATATTATTTTCTGTAGCCCATAGAGAGACCTGATCTACATCTGATTGGAGGTTTGCCGTGTCCTTTATGTTGCCAACTCTCATAAAAATCCTAGTGTCATCTGCAAAGGATGATACAGTGCTATAGGTTGTGTTCTGGTCTGTGTCCGATATGAGGATGAGAAAAAGTACTGGAGCAAGCACAGTACCCTGGGGGACTGAGCTCTTCACGGTTGATGGACTGGATTTTATTTTGTTGACTATTACACATTGGGTTCTGTTAGTCAGGAAATTGTAGATCCATCTGCCTATTTTCCCGGTAATTCCTTTTGAACGCATTTTATGTGCAATAACACTATGGTCACATTTATCAAAGGCTTTTGCGAAATCTGTGTAAATTACATCAGCATTTTGTTTGTCTTCCATAGCATCTAATGCCATATCATAGTGGTCCAGCAACTGCGACAGGCAAGAGCGCCCTGTTCTGAAACCATGTTGTCCGGGGTTATGGAGATGCTGTGATTCCATGTATTTTGTGATCTTACTTCTTAGCACTCTCTCAAAAGTTTTTATGATGTGCGATGTTAGTGCTATCGGTCTGTAATTTTTTGCCTCTGCCTTATTTCCTCCTTTATGAAGTGGTGTTATCTCTGCTGTTTTTAGTATGTCAGGGATAACGCCAGTATCTAGGCTTTGTCTCCACAGAATGTGAAGGGCCTGCGATAGTGGTTTTTTACAGTTCTTGATGAATATGGAGTTCCAAGAATCCGGGCCTGGTGCAGAGTGCATAGGCATACTGTTTATGGCTTCTTCAAAATCTAGTGGAGATAGGGTGACGTCTGATATGATTTGATGTTGGTATCATATCCATGAAAAATTCATTTGGGTTATCAATCTTTAGTGCATTTATTGACTCGCTGAAAACAGAGTCGTACTGCTTCCTCAGTAACTCGCTCATTTCTTTGTTGTCATCGGTGAAAGTTCCATCTCCCTTTCGCAGGGGCCCGATACTAGATGTGGTTTTTGATCTTGATTTTGCATAGGAGAAAAAATATTTCGGATTTCTCTCTATTTCACTGATGGCCTTTTGCTCTCTCTGCCTCAACTGGGTTTTGTATGATTCTTGTAGCTTGAGTTCAATTGTTTCTATTTCTCTACCTAACCTTCTTCGCCGTTCTTGAGATAGGGTGCGACTCTCAAGTTGTTCCGCGATAATAATGCAGATGTACCTCATATCTTAATAATAAAAAAAAAAAAAGGCTTACTGGTAAGAATATTGGTATCAATATTAAATATGCTAGTCTATTCTATATGATGTTCGTTAGATCTCTCGTTGATTATAATGCTCTGCACTTAATTAATTTCCCCTCCTCTGTGTTGGACAAACTTGAAGTAGTACAGAATGAGGCCATGAGGATAATTCTTGGTGCCCCAAGAGGCACAAGAATCATCAACATGAGGGAAGAACTGAAGCTTCCAACCATACTAGAGAGAATCATGCAAGTCAACACAACCTTTTGCCTTAAAGTCATGAGAGACCCTACATCTCCTGCATTGCTCAGAGACAAATTATTTAGTGCTGTTAACACCTTTTGACTGGTGCCGACATACCAACTCACTCCTTTTATGATAATTGGCTGAGCAACAATGCCTACAATCTCATTAAACTTAACATTCCTTTTAAGTGCAATCTACCTGTCTTTGATATTCCTCTTTATTTATACCCCACCATTCAAGTATCATACACACCTGTCACCAAGAAAGGTAATGAGAATCTTGCTCTTCTCAAAGCTGTCACTCTTGAAACAATTGCCTCCTCCATTGAGAGTTTAAGATCTCACGAGCACTGTGTCTACACCGACGGCTCAGTCCAATCCTCTACCGGACGGACTGCAGCGGCATGTAGGTTTTATAGAAATAATATTTGCACAAAGACTGTCAGTGTCAGGTTAAACAACTGGCTGACCTCCACACAAGCAGAACTAGCAGCATTACATTTAGCAACCAGTACATTAAAAAACATTGGAGGAGGAATAATATTCTGTGATTCAAAGTCTGCTCTTCAAGCAATCGAAAACTTCTCTTGGAAGATCGACAGCAAGAACCTCATACTCCCAATTATAAATGACCTAATTGATGCACAGAGTAAAGGGTCTCGAATCTCCTTTGTATGGATACCTTCACACATAAATATAACCCATCATAATGAGACAGACATTGCAGCCAAATTAGCGTGCAACAAGTTTGAAGTTGAATTAGATCTAGGTATCCCCATCTCTGCTGTCAAAACTGTATTGGTCCAAACATTCAGATCTGATAGGAAAGAAATTACCGACTCCCAACGACCTGAAAGTACTAGTATAAAAAGCTATGATTTGTTCAGATCTGAAACCTACATCTATGGGCAGCACAAAACGTCCACTAGACTGTGCGACACAGTGGTTGCAAGAATCAGGTTAGGTTACCGTTACCTGTGGCAGGTGGCTCCAGGTGACGGATCTCCCAATCCTGAGCACTCCAGTTGCAAACTCTGTGAGCAGGAACTACGGCACGATCTCCCGCACTACATCACTGAATGCCCAGTTATTAGACCTTTCAGACCAGTTGGCATGAGGTACCTGGAGCTTTGCAATTACTTTATTCTCTTGTATTCTTGAAGATGTCCTCAGTGTACTCAAAATTTGCCAGTGCAGGCTACTAAACACATGGCCCTGTATGACAAACCATCCTGCGAGATGGGGACTTGTATTACCACTGCTACCTTATTCAATCTTGTGTTGATGATATCCTCAAAATGCATCCGGAGTCTGCCAGTGCAGACTGCCTATCACATGCCTCTGTATGACTAACCATCCTGTGTGATGGGGATTTTTTTTAGCATCACCTAGTTAGCTTTTTTGACACACTGTACTCCACTTCATATAGTCTAGGGCAGCTGCACTAATGCAGATGTACCTCATGTATTAATAATAAAAAAAAAAATGCATCTCAGCTGACGGAGCTCTTGACAGTAGGCGCTCTCACTAACCCTTCACTGTGTAATGTTGGGTAACGGTGTGATTGTCGATGCACCTTTAACACAAGATTAAATATTCATCACACACACACCACAAGACATATTTATTCATCATTAAATGTTCATATCAGAAACACCACTGGTATACGCTCTTACAAACACACCACCGTCACCACCACCCACACAGCTCCACCACCACCACCACCACCACCACCACCACAGCTTCACCGTCACCACCACCCACACAGCTCCACCACCACCACCACCACAGCTCCACCACCACCACCACCACAGCTCCACCGTCACCACCACCACACCACCACCGTCACCACCCACCACTACCACCACCGTCACCACCCACCACTACCACCACCGTCACCACTACCACCACCGTCACCACCCACCACTACCACCACCGTCACCACCCACCACTACCACCACAGCTCCACCACCACCACCACAGCAGCACCATGAGCTTACCGCACCCCCTCCCCCGGGCAGGATCAACACCGACACAGGTTGGGCCGTGGCAGATATGTTTATACAGCAATAAGCTGTGTGGTTGCGCCATTATTCCCCGCAGGCGCGGGCGGGGCGCTATAAAATGAGGGTTTGTCTCGTACAATTAATGACTGGGAGAAAAAAATATTAGTGCGCGCCGGTTGGGTAGTCTTTTATATGTTTAATTGGATTTGTTGCATTAGTTCTAATTATAATTAGAAACTGTTGGTAGCAGTTTGTACAGCGGTGTATATCTAACAC
>NC_091176.1:14378250-14380750 GCF_040958095.1 Procambarus clarkii | reverse complement strand
GAGGGTGGGTACAGCAGGTGTGCCAGCTGCTGCAGAGGGTGGGCACAGCAGGTGTGCCAGCTGCTGCAGAGGGTGGGCACAGCAGGTGTGCCAGCTGCTGCAGAGGGTGGGCACAGCAGGTGTGCCAGCTGCTGCAGAGGGTGGGGACAGCAGGTGTGCCAGCTGCTGCAGAGGGTGGGGACAGCAGGTGTGCCAGCTGCTGCAGAGGGTGGGGACAGCAGGTGTGCCAGCTGCTGCAGAGGGTGGGGACAGCAGGTGTGCCAGCTGCAGCAGAGGGTGGCCACAGCAGGTGTGCCAGCTGCAGCAGAGGGTGGCCACAGCAGGTGTGCCAGCTTCAGCAGAGGGTGGCCACAGCAGGTGTGCCAGCTGCAGCAGAGGGTGGCCACAACAGGTGTGCCAGCTGCAGCAGAGGGTGGCCACAACAGGTGTGCCAGCTGCAGCAGAGGGTGGCCACAACAGGTGTGCCAGCTGCTGCAGAGGGCGAGTACAACAGGTGCTGGTGGGATGGTGTTGATCAGGTGGCGTTTGTGAGGAGGAGGACCATATAGGGAGCACATAACAGTCTTGGCTGGAGTTGTTGGCTTCATGTACGGGGAAGTCTTGCTGGAAAATTACCGGTTGCTGGTGAAGAAAGTCCCCATTATTTTAGGGGACTCTGCCGGCCGCTCCTCAAAAGGAAGACGGAAGCCAGCAGCAGCAGGTGGCGGCGGCGCCGGGTGCTATGGGGTGCTGGTGAACACATTGTGGGAGTGGGGAAAGTACTTGAGCACGTTCCTGCTTACCTGCTTCATGGGGTTCTGGGGGTTCTTTTTCCCAAGCCGGCCAGGCTTGACTTGTGAGAGTTTGGTTCAACAGGCTGTTGCTTGGAGCGGCCCGCAGGCCCAAGACAGCCCGGTTGGTCCGGCACTCGACGTAAACTATCTAGTTTTCTCTTGAAGATGTCCACGGTTGTTCCGGCAATATTTCTCGGTCGGGGTGTGTTCTTAATTTCACTGAAGCATCGGAATGTTGAGGGTGTTTGACGTAAAAAGGCAAATCATTAACTGTCTGGACAGAATTGGGGGCAAGAACGCACAGTTCCCAGTGGGAACAAGTCAAAGGCAACAGCTAGTGACTATGAGCACAAATCAAGATGCGGAATAAGCTGGAGACAAGAGGTAATATAGACCTGCTTAAGCTGAAGCTTGAAGACCAGATTATACAGCTGTAAAATCTGGAGTGACAGTTGCACTATATACACGGACGCAGAGAGGCCGGCCCCCAGAGCTAAGTCTTCCTGGCAGCAAGTACACTTGGGGAAGTATACTCCTTTATTTCTGCCATCGGTGTGGCGGTGTGTGTACTCACCTAGTTGTGCTTGCGGGGGTTGAGCTCTGGCTCTTTGGTCCCGCCTCTCAACTCTCAATCAACTGGTGTACAGATTCCTGAGCCTACTGGGCTCTATCATATCTACATTTGAAACTGTGTATGGAGTCAGCCTCCACCATATCACTGCCTAATGCATTTTACCTGTTAACTACTCTTACACTGAAAAAGTTTTTCCTAACGTCCTTGTGGCTCATCTGGGTACTCATTTTCGCCAGTGTGTGTGTGTGTGTGTGTGTGTGTGTGTGTGTGTGTGTGTGTGTGTGTGTGTGTGTGTGTGTGTGTGTGTGTGCGCGCGCGCGCGCGCGCGGCCCAAGTGTAGGTCACGTGTAGGTAGGTAGTCAGGTTCCGTGTGCAGGTGGGTGTAGGGGGTGGTTTCAGAAACAAAAGATGCAGGCGGTGAAAAGTTCACAAGTTGCAAGGCCAGTTGCATAGGAAAGTTTGTTTACGGAGCGAACGTTCTTGGTAAGAGATGTTACGGGGCTTGAGGTGAGCGGGTCAACAGGTGTGGCAGGAATCAAGCAGTGGTGGAGGCGGCCAGTTCCACTTAACTATTGGGCCACGTGAAGCACCTCCTATTTGGAAAGACACGTCAGATTTTAACGCTTGTTAAACGGTGATAAAAGAGAGTGACGAAACCAGTTTGACTGCCGGTGGCATCCCCGCTCTGGTAGGCACCCCCCCCCCCTCACACACACACACAACTCCCGCAGACGTCGTGGCTGGTGGCGGCCCACGTCAGGAGTCGTCAGGCATTTAAGTGTCAATTTACGCAACATGTACCAGGGGGGGGGGGGGGGTGTAACGGGGACTCTTGCGAGGCGTCACCTGCTTCCTCACCAGGTCAGTTACATCTTGTCAACCTCGGACACGTGTCACCCACTTCCTGTTCTTTAAGCATTGCCGCTTAGTTCATATTCATTGTGTACTTCGTGGTGTACCGCCCGGTGGCCGGGACTCCCTCTCTCCCTCCTCTTACACAACTCTCTATATATTCACCCAACAAACACACAACATAACGACTACATCTTTGTACTATTGTAACTTGGATACAGCCTTGTTGTTATGTTGTGTCTCCGGTGAACGGCAGAACTACTGGTGAAAAGTTCCAGAAAACCAAACCCACATTTAAAAA
>NC_091176.1:14367920-14377750 GCF_040958095.1 Procambarus clarkii | reverse complement strand
TTATGTTTCAGATCCTCATTTTTGCCGTACCTGAGTACCTGAAATTTATCACTGTTAAACATCATGTTATTTTCTGCTGCCCAATCAAAAACTTTGTTGACATCTGCTTGTAGTTTTTTCAATGTCTTCAGCAGAGGTAATTTTCATGCTGATTTTGTGTCATCTGCAAAGGACGACACGAAGCTGTGGCGTGTATTTTTGTCTATATCAGATATGAGAATAAGGAACAGTAGCGGTGCAAGGACTGTACCTTGAGGTACAGAGCTTTTAACATCGCTTGGACTCGATTTTATCTGATTGACTGTTACTCTTTGTGTTCTGTTCGACAGGAAATTGAGTATCCAGCGTCCTACTTTTCCAGTTATTCCCATTGACCTCATTTTGTGAGCTATCACCCATGGTCACATTTGTCGAACGCCTTTGCAAAGTCTGTGTATACAACATCTGCATTTTGCTTTTCTTCTAAGGCTTCTGTGATTTTGTCATAGTGGTTGAGTAACTGTGACAGACAGGATCTTTCCCGCTCTAAATCCATGTTGTCCTGGATTGTGCAATTCATTGTTTTCCATAAAACTAGAAATTTGATTCCTAATCACTCTTTCAAACACTTTTATTATGTGTGATGTTAGTGCAACTGGCCTATAATTTTTTGCCAAGGCTTTACTCCCCCCCTTGTGCAACGGAGCTATATCTGCAGATTTAAGTGCTGCTGGTATCTCCCCTGTATCCAGGCTCTTTCTCCATATTACGCTGAGTGCTCTCGCTACTGGTACTTTACATTTCTTTATGAATATTGAATTCCATGAGTCAGGCCCAGGAGCTGAGTGCATAGGCATATTATCAATTTCTCTTTCAAAGTCTTCCGAGTTTGTGGTAATATCCGTTATATTATCTGCAGCTTGAATGTCATTCATAAAGAAGCTGTCTGGGTCATCAACTTTCATGTTGTTTATTGGTGTGCTAAACATAGCCTCATACTGGCTTCTTAGAATTTCACTAATCTCTTTGTTGTCCTCTGTGTACGTACCTTCATTTGTAATTAACGGTCCAATACTGGTCGAGGTTTTGGATTTTGATTTGCGTATGTGAAAAAATATTTCGGATTTTTCCTTATCTCTTGTATAGCTTTCTGTTCCAATTCCATTTCCTCAGACTCATATGATCGCTTCAACGTTTGTTCTATTTCCTCAATCTCCCTGCTTAGGCTTGTTTTCCTTGCTTGTGATAGTTGTGTCTGCCGAAGCATTTCCGTTATTTTTTTCCTTCTCCTGTACAGTCGTCTCCGTTCTCTTTCTAGAGTGGTCCTCTTTCTGCCCCTCCTCACAGGTACGTGCTTCAAGCAGACCTTGTAAGCTTCAGCCGTACCTGTCGGCCACTGCCTCGCCGCAAATACACTTGTATTCGGTGTGGACTGGGGCAGCGAGGCAGAGAGCCACAGCAATTCGGAGGGCCTGCGGTGTGAGACGGGTGTCAGTTGCTGACATTGGGGTTGCTAATAGGAAGTCATCAAGAGTGCCAAGATCAGGCTGGCTACCGTTACTGCGGCCTAGATGACAAGCCCCCACTCCTGAACACCCTGTGTGGAAAACTCCGTGAGTAGGAGGAACTGGGTCATATTCTCCAATACATTATTTAATGTTTACTAGAGTTGGCAAATAAGCTTGTCATGGGACCATAAGGACCTCACCATGGAATAGGCTGCTGGAATGGGCTCTGTGACCCACCATATAGGTCAGGAGAGACACGTAAATGCAGATTCATTTATGTTATACATAAAAAGATGACCCAAGAGGTCACTGTAGTCGAGGGTGTTTCCCTATGCAAGCACACACACACACACACACACACACACACACACACACACACACACACACACACACACACACACACACACACACAGTCTCGAGCCTCCATAGCTCAGTGGATAGAGCGCTGGTCTAATAACCCAGAGGCCGGGAGTTCGATCCTCCCTGGAGGCACGCCTGTTGGGTTCCAAAGTGTTTGAGGGAGCCGGCCGGCCGAGCGGACAGCACGCTTGGCACGTGATCCTGTGGTCCCGGGATCGATCCCGGGCCCCGGCGAGAAACGATGGGCAGAGTTTCTTTCACCCTAAGCAACTGTTACCTAGCAGTAAATAGGTACCGGGGAGTTAGTCAGCTGTCACGGGCCGTTTCCTGAGGTAGGTACTCACCTAGTTGTGCTTGCGGGGGTTGAGCTTTAGCTCTTTGGTCCCGCCTCTCAACCGTCAATCAACAGGTTATAGGTGTGTGTGTGGGGAGGGGGGGGGGGAAATAGTAGTAGTAGTAGAAACAGTTGATTGACAGTTGAGAAGCGGGCCGAAAGAGCAGAGCTCAACCCCCGCAAGCACAACTAGGTGAACTAGGTGAATACACACACAAAAGTTTCCGAGATGTCAACAAGAACATTTTCATTGCTCGAGTTGGTAAACAGGTGGAGTGGGTTAGCCCGAGACTGGCGAGTCCAGGCACACGTGTCTGGGAGCCGGGACAACCACAGTCAAGTGCCTTAAGACATACACCACGCACACCCAGACAGGAAGGCGTGAATGATTCCAGGTATTTGAAGAACTTTAAATCTTAGTTGTAAACTACAGAACGTGCAGAAAGGATACGATTAAGTACTTTTTCTTTTACCAGCAATGATAGAGTGCTGGAATAAATTCCCAGTGGGGCTAGTGTCTGGTAAACTTCTGAAGTTTACCAAGTATTTATGATAACATATACAAGGAAGACAGGGCAACATAACTCTCTGCTGTAACTTTAAATAAGTAATAAATGGGCAATAAAACTCCCATCCATCCCCCCCCCACACCATCGAGTCGATTAAGAGTTGAGAGACGGGACACAAGAGCCATGACTTATTCCCCAGCACATACAACTAGGTGAGCGCACGCGCGTATGCACGCTCACTTGCGCACACACACACACGAGTGCACAGCGCTAGGGAGTCGTAGTCCTAAGGACCCGGGTTCGATTCCAGACCGAGGCGGAAACAAATGGGGAATATCTTTCACCCTGATGCTTCTGTTCACCTAGCAGTAAATAGGCACCTGGTAGTTAAGACAGCTGCTATGGGCTGCTTCGCGCGCGCGTCTCTCACAGGGAAAAATATGTAGTAGATATTAGAGGAAAAATAGATGGTTAGAAAGGCGGGGTCCAAGAGTCAATAAGCTCGTTTCTACAGACAAGCCGTAAATACAAATAGTAATACGCGCACGCACGCAACATTCCATAACATTTTATAACATTTAAACACTTCAAAATTACCCACTCATTCATATAATTTACTTTTGTGTGTTTCAGATGATACCTGGTTGATGGGGTTCTGGGAGTTCTTCTACTCCCCAAGCCCGGCCCGAGGCCAGGCTCGACTTGTGAGAGTTTGCTCCACCAGGCTACTGTTTGGAGCGGCCCGCAGGCCCACATACCCACCACAGCCCGGTTGGTCCGGCACTCATTGAAGAAAACAATCTAGTTTTCTCTTGATGTCCACGGTTGTTCCGGCAATATTTCTGATGCTCGCTGGTAGGACGTTGAACACCCGTGGACCTCTGATGTTTATACAGTGTTCTCTGGGACATTAGGGATAAAAAGACTCTGGGACTCTGGGATAAATGCCCCCAACAACATATGAGCAACTACATTTGAATGTGCCGCACACCCACGCACACACGAACGCGCGCGCACACACACATACATACATACACACACACACACACACACACACACACACACACACACACACAGAGTGGTTGACAAATGGAATGCATTAGGAAGTGATGTGGTGGAGGCTGACTCCATACACAGTTTCAAGTGTAGATATGATAGAGCCCAGTAGGCTCAGGAACCTGTACACCTGTTGATTGACAGTTGAGAGGCGGGACCAAAGAGCCAGAGCTCATCCCCCGCAAGCACAACTAGGTGAGTACTAGGTGAGTACACACACACACACACACACACACACACACACACACACACACACACACACGGAGAGAAGTTATGGATTTGCAGTTAAATAATTTAATCGGGTGAGCGTAACGGAACTCCAATCGATCACTCGCTTGTAAGAAAAGAAATTGAATGTGTAAAATAAATAGAAGTGTCCATTTCATATCCCCGCCTCATCCAGCAATCGAAAACAAATTTGAATAAAAATTGTGTTCCGAGCGTTGTGATAACCGGTATAAAATTTACGACGTGTTTGGAACAAAATCTCATTAAATTATACCAAGAGCCTGGAGGAAGGAGCGCGCTTAATTCAGGTGGTGGCTGACACGGTAGCGTTTACTGCTCATATCGTGAGAGGAACTGCAGCCTCCTCTCTCATCAGCACCAGGCCCTCGGGCATCAGGAGTGGACTTTGGCAGCCCGGAAAATAACATGATGTTTAACAGTGATAAGTTCCAGGGACTTGGTTATGGTAGAAACTAAAAACTTGAACGAAATACAGGGTACATGACACAATCAGACCTACTCATGGAAGGAAAACATGCAGAAGTTCGGGGAATTATGATGTCTGACGACCCGACATTTGTTGAACATAACCGAGCAAATATAGCGGCAGCCAGCACACTGATATGATGGATTATGAGTACGTTCAAATCCAGGAATCCTACTACAATGTTAATACTATTTATGGTACTTGTGCTGTCCCACATCGGTACTCGCTTTCTCTTTCAGAGCAGGAGACATTTCTGAAATAGAAGGAATACAGAGAACATATTCGGCACGCATAGACACGATAAAACACCTAAATTATTAGGACCGTCTCAAAGCTCTCAAAATGTACTCTGGAAAATGAGAAGAGATATCAAATGATATATGCATGGAAGATACTGGAGGGCCAGGTCCCAAATTTGCACAGTAAAATAACATATTGGAGATAAATCTTTGGAATGAATGCAGAATAGAACCAGTGGGGAGTAGAGGCGTCATAAACACAATCAGAGAGCACTGTCTGAACATCAGAGGTCCACGGCTGTTCAATTCCCTCCCAGCAAGTATAAGAAATATTGCCGGAACGAAGGTGGACGTAATTAAGAAACACAGTAGTTCTTGCAAGAAATGCCGGACCAACTAGGTTGTAGTGGATATGTGGTCCAGCGGGCCGTTCCAAGCAATAGCCTGTTCGAAATCATAAACTGGATTGTACCTGGATGGAGTTCTGAGAGTTGTTCTTCACCAAGCCCGGCCCAAGGCCACGTTTGACTTGTGAGAGTTTGGTCCAACAGGCTGTTGCTTGGCGAGGCCCGCAAGCCCACATATCCACCACCGCCCGGTTGGATCGGCACTTCTTGAAGAAAAGTATCCAGTTTTCTCTTAAAAATGTCCACGTTTGTTCTGGCAATATTTCTTATACTCGCTGGGAGGATGTTGAGCAACCGTGGACCTCTGATGTTAATACAGAGTTCTCCGATTGTGCCTATGGCACCCCTGCTCTTCACTGGTTTATTCTGCATTTCCTTCCATATCGTTCACTCCTGTATGTTGTTAATTCACTGTGTAGATTTGGAACCTGGCCGTCTAGTATTTTCCATGTGTATATTTGATACCTCTCACGTTTCCTTTCTAAGGAGTATATTTGGAGAGCTTTGAGACGATTCCAATGGTATAGGTCTTTTATCGTGTTTATGAATCCTTTAAGTTCTCTATTTCAGCAATCTCTTCTGTTAGTGAAGGGAGAAGAGAGTACTGAGCAGTACTCAAGACGGGACAGCACAAATGATTTGAATACTAAAACCATTGTGATGGGATCCCTGGATTTAAAAGTTCTCGTAATCCATCCCATCATTTTTCTGGCTGACGCAATATTTGCTTGGTTATGCTCCCTAAACGTTAGGTCGTCGGACATCATTATTCCCAAATGCTTTATATGCTGCTTTCCTAGTATGGGCAGATTTTATTTCGTTTTGTTCCATGTATTTTGTTTAAGGTCCTCATTTTTACCGTATCTAAGCCTGGGGAGTAGAACTCTCAGAACCCTCTCCAGGTAACCCCAGGCATCTCTCAACCTCCACTAGGTTAACGCAATTCCCTGATTACTCGTGCATTGCCGCTACCCATATCAGCAACCCCCCCCCCCCCCCCGCCTACGTTAACCAGCACCCCTGCGTCCCATCACCTGCCACCCACTACCTGCCAGCACATAAATTGACTCCCACTCCCGGAGATACCACGTGACAGGTCATTGTCACCATTTAACCTCCCACTGACACCCGTAACATCACATTGCAACAGAGTGGTGACCTCTCAAAACCAACAAAGATACCACCTGGCTACTGCCAGCCACCTGCCCTACAAGGCCAGCTGGGATTAGCCCATCCCTCCCCCTCTCCCCGGGGTGTATATATCACAGGTGGCGCCAGAACTGTCACCTGAGGGCCGCCACACCGTGATTGCCACCAAGGCCGCTTCTGCCAGATTAAGCCCCCGGATTACCTTCTTTATCGCCCCCCAGATACCGAGCAACTCTCCCCCCGTGTTTCAGCCACACTGACACCCCAACCACTTGCCCAATCACTCGCCTGGTCTCGCCACCAGGGGGTCCCCCACCGTATGCAAACATTTTTATAAGAGCATGAATGACAACAAAGAAATAACCCCCTATTCGTTACCGTGTCATTGTCGGGCTGAGGGTTTTATAGAGTGTATGTTTCTATCTGCGCGACAAGCATGCGCGCTGCGGCCTCATCAACGTCACCATCTGTACGCTTCGGTGCGCATGCTGTAGTTACCCTACGCATATACAAGCGCCAATTTAGTCTGAAATCTGGCGTGCTGAGCCGTTGTTGTTTGGGGGGGGGGGGGGGGGTGTGGGGGGGGGGGGGCAACATGACCCAGCGCCGTGGGTGTTAGTTTGGGCCGTAGCTGCAGCAGATCCTCGCGAGCGTTCCCAACGTCAAGAAACTGGCGTATAAAAGTGCCCTAACCTAACCTGCCAGAGGACCCACGAACAGAAAACGGGACATTGTCAAAATTGTGCGAGCCGCTACTACTGTCTTGACCACCAGTCTCTGTCTGACCTTGGGTTACGTTCACGTCAGAATGCGACGCGCTACGACGAGACCAAGGTGGTAGCTGTGAGGTAATTAGCAGGGCGAGGCAGGTGTGTGGCTGGGTGGGGGGGGGTGGTGGAGTGCGTTAATGATGCAGGTAGTTCAAGGGGCAGTACAGGTGCTGGAGGCCGGTGTTTGGGATTGATCGTAAGCTTGGAGGGGGAGGGTAAGGGGGAGGGTATTGTAAGGGGGGGGGAGGGTATTGTAGGGGGTGAGGGTATTGTAGGGGGGAGGGTTAGGGTATTGTAGGGGGGGAGGGTGAGGGTATTGTAGGGGGGAGGGTGAGGGTATTGTAGGGGGGGAGGGTGAGGGTATTGTAGGGGGGAGGGTGAGGGTATTGTAGGGGGGAGGGTGAGGGTATTGTAGGGGGGAGGGTGAGGGTATTGTAGGGGGGAGGGTGAGGGTATTGTAGGGGGGAGGGGGAGGGTATTGTAGGGGGGAGGGGGAGGGTATTGTAGGGGGAGGGGGAGGGTATTGTAGGGGGGGAGGGGGAGGGTATTGTAGGGGGGGAGGGGGAGGGTATTGTAGGGGGGGAGGGGAGGGTATTGTAAGGGGGAGGGTATTGTAGAAGGGGGAGGGTATTGTTGGGGGGAAGGTATTGTTTTGGGGGGGGGAGGGTTCTGTAAGGGGGGGGAGGGTACTGAAGGGGGGGGCGAAGTCTGGGGAATTACAAGCTTGAGACGTAGGGATTGCATGGGACGAACGTATAGGATTATAAGCTTGGTATCTGGCTATTGTATGGAAGGAACAAGTTTGGGACGTGGCCACCGTGTGGGTGGTGGGTGACTATAAGCCAGGGGCGCCTGTAAGTACCGGGCCCGTGGTGCGGGCGGGCTCAGGTGGGCGGGCCTTGGGGATGGGCGTCGCCACCCTCACGTCACACTCATCACGGCCGCCCATATATCACCCGCCACGTTTATGTCAGCTAACGTTTCATTAATATGCCAGTTATGCACATACGCCTAAGTCCTCGTGGCGAGCAGCCCGGCTGGGGAACGTGGGCGTACTGCTGCACGCCTGGGGGCGGGGGGCGGCACGCCTGGGGGGCGGGGGGCGCCAGGTCGGGAGATGACATATATGACAGGAAAAGGGGAGGCTGAAGGGAATGTCTCCCTTTTGACCCGTTGCGTAAGATGCAGTTGTGACGATACAATGGTTGGTATCATTGGTAATATTCATAGTTCTTCCTGAGACACTTGGCTTTGTCATAGCGTCACCCAACAGCAGCCATACATGTCATAGTGTCACTCAACACCACCCATACATGTCATAGCGTCACCCAACACCACCCATACATGAAGCAGTCGCCGCTTTGTTTCAAAATGTTGAGGAAGACCCCCAGCACGGAGGAACAAGCCCACATCTCGGGCCCTTATAACACACTAAATATATACGAATTCTCTAATGAGGGGGGAGGTAGGGTGGGGGGTTAATGGGGGAGTGGAGGGGGGTCAAGAGGTCTAGGGCTCAACATGACCCAGCCCGGGACAATTCAACGCTGCAGTTCCGTCCTGGCCTCCCCCCCCCCCCCCCCACTCACATTCCTGGTATGATTAGAAAGACTTTACCCTTTTATGGAGCTGTTCCACATCTCCGACCTTGACCTGTGTTGCTAATTCTGTTCTAGGCTCTAAAAAAAAAAAAAGATGTTTTGCTTTACACAAATCATCCAACACAACCTAGCAAATTTCAATTTCAAAGTTAGTTGATTGGCTGATGTTTTTTTTTTCTTTTTGTTTTTCAGACGACCTATTACACCTGACGGCCAGTAAATTTGTCTAGCACACTATCAAAAACGTTTAAGAAAATTATCGCTGATGATGCCACACTGGCCTCGCCTCGCCCTCTGGACAACGTCCCCCAAACAATCCACCAACAAACAACTAAGAACACCCCCATGTGGCAGCCCCCACAAAATATGGAGACCTGCTTTATAAGGGGTTTATCCTGTCGTCAATAAGTCACCTTTAACTGTCGGTAAATCTTGACGACCGCCGACCGCAACACTCCACTCTCGTCAGATACGCCGGACACTCCTCCCTTGACCCCCGCCCCCCGACACACCACCCCCCACGACCTGTGGGTCTCCCCCCCCCCCGTACCCCTCCGGGTCAGTCCTCGACCCCAGCGCCTGGAAAAAA
This sequence comes from Procambarus clarkii, assembly GCF_040958095.1. Classification (NCBI taxonomy): domain Eukaryota; kingdom Metazoa; phylum Arthropoda; class Malacostraca; order Decapoda; family Cambaridae; genus Procambarus; species Procambarus clarkii. The sequence goes on along the minus strand of NC_091176.1, from coordinate 14,368,534 downwards.
AAACGTCAGGGTCTTCCTTCGTCTCCCCCTTCACCCAGCAGGTACTGCCCCATACCCCCTGCGGGATACTCCCCCTTGTCTCCAAACCTCCCCTCGGGGATTCTCCCCTCATCATCTTCCTCCCCCCTCCCCCCACCCCCTGGTCCTATCTCAAGTGACGTCTGGGGTGACATCTTCATCACCCAGCATCCGTCCTTTAAAATTCCTCCCTAATTCCGAGCGATAAAGATCAACCACAGAGGACCGCGGGGCCGGGCCGGGGTTGGCCCGTATCAGACTCGGCGGCCGCCGCGGCTCGCCGCTATCTTATCACTATCTGCTATCCTGCCAGGGCAGGCGACGAGAGATCCCGGCTTCTTCAGGTCGCCGACACCTTCACCACAACCACTACAGGGCCTCACCCCGGTGAACACATCCTAGTATGTACCTTGATTGTACCTGGATGTTGTTCCGAGAGTTCCACTGCCCCCAAGCCCGGCCCGGGGACAGGCTTGGTCCACCGGGCTGTTGCTTGCGGCGGCCCGCAGGCGCCCGCATCCACTACAGCGCGGTTGGTCCGGCACTTCACACAGAAAACCGTCCAGTTTTTTCTTGAAGCATTCAACTTTTGTTTC
>NC_091176.1:14350420-14362920 GCF_040958095.1 Procambarus clarkii | reverse complement strand
AATTGAAAGGTAAAATCTGACAGTACTAAAACTATCATTCCCATGAACTATCCACAAATAAAACAGCAAATATAAAACGACTAGAAATTAAACATTAAAATAACAGGTTACAGGTAATAAACACGTTTGTAACCTGTGCGCCGAGGTCAGTTTGGCCCAACGATCCCTTTCGAGAAATTTAACATTTTGACAAGCCCTCGACTTCCCGTTTCCTTCGAGACCACTAGAGATCATGGCCCTCAGGTGAATTCAGATAAATATGAAACCTGGCCCGTGCGAGGCAGCAACACTTCAGTAGACCTACTTGAATAAGCCTATCGACGCCTCCTAGGTGATAGCAACACACGATAGCAACGTCCGGGTCCAATACTGGGGGTGATGTTTGCTTTGGATTTGGCGTGGTAGAAAAGTATTTGTTTATTGTTTCTCTTTTGGGCTTTACATTTCCTTAGGTATTATTTTCGCTGTCTCGAGAGAGTCAGAGTAGTTCTGTCATATACTTCCTCCTCCTGTCGCTGAGGCATCACTCTCTGGTTCCAAGAAGGAACTCGAGAAGTTGATGATGAAGTTACCGGATCAGTCAGGCTGTGATGACTGTAGGCCTGCGGGGTACAACAACAAACAGCCTCATATACCAGGAATAAGGTGGTCACACAGGTTAGGCTGCGGGAGTAGAGTAACTCTCAAAATCGTCAATAGGTAAACCAAGTGCACCTTCGTGAGAAGGTGCACTTGGTTTACCAGAAGACACGACACTCAAGACTAACACTGGCTGTACAGCTTAATCTCCTAATTAGCCAAGACGTACACAATCCAAAGTGCTAACCAGAAACGTACGAACCCAAGTCACCCACCTAACCTAACCAACGGTTGCATAGACAACGTCAACTTCTATGAGCCACTGCCTTTCACAGTACTTTTTGTAAGTTGTACGTTGGGGACCATAACGTATAAAATGAAACATTAGCTGAGGGAACGGGTCGGGGAGTACACTTCAACACCATTACATCAGCGATCATTCCTTTCTCGTCTTATTTATAAAACACCAAGTTTATAAACACCAACTGCTCGAGCAGTCGGCTTCCTTCTCGACTTACAATCAGGGATACCAGATTAGATTCCCGGGCGAGGTAAAAATGGTTTGGCACGTTTCTTTTATCGAATGCCTCTTGTTACATAGCAGTAAACAGGTACGCGGGAGTCGACCAATAATTTTTTTTTTTTTTTTTTTTTTACCAGACCACACACTAGAAGGTGAAGGGACGACGACGTTTCGGTCCGTCCTGGACCATTCTCAAGTCGATTGGGGGGGAGGGGGGAGTAGCTGCATCCTGGGAAGGATCGATACAAGTCAAAATTAAATATATATACATAGGCTTCCTGTCCCCGGGAAGCGCAGGAGAACTGAGTAACAACGCAACTGTCACGAGTTCCTACGTTTGACAGAACCGTCATCTATAATTTAATAAAAAAAAAACCAGGTGAGGGATCTTGGGCTGGATGGTAGAGCGACGGTCTCACTTCATGCAAGTCGGCGTTCAATCCCAGAGTGGTTGGGCACCATTCCCTACCCCGTTCCACCCCAGATACTTATACTTATCCTGACCCCTTCCCAGTGCTATATAGTGGTAATGGCTTGGTGCTTCTCCCTGATATTTCTCTCTCTCTCAGGTGAAGGGTACAGGTGATGAAAGAGGGGAACGAGACGTAGATACAAAAAGAGTGCCTTTTTGTTGCACATCCCCAGGAAGCAGCCCGTAGCAGCTAACTCCCACGTACCTATTTACTGTCTACCTTTTGTTAGTTCTGGGAATCAATGGCCCCTCTCAACGGGCCCGGTCTCTGAACAGGCCTCCTGGTTGGTGGTTTGGTCAAGCAGGCTGTTGGACGCCACTGTCAAGCAACACACACACACTGTCAACGACACCTCTGTACGACGACGACTGGTGATTATCTCCTCCAGCAACCTCCCCTCAACCCACTTCTCACACACTTGGAGATAAAGCTGCCTTTTGACCCTCCAACAAACTGTTCCATTGTTTGTAACATTGTAAGTTGGCCCCATTCATGGTCTGAGGCTCACTGCTATAACCGGTAGAGCTCTTACCCATTAGGCGGAATATTTATGGAACAGCTTGATGAAGCTATACAACCGCAGCCAGCTTTAAGCCAGGCATAAAATACAAGTGGTCCCGCAAGCGAAGATTCGAACCGGAGACCAACAGCTTGTCGGTGCGGCGCGACAACTACGGTGCCATATATCCTCACCACTGGAGATCTTATCTCCTGAAGCCCAAGCTCAAGATGCCCCAACGGTATCGAAATCTCTATACACGTCCCAAGGGCATCCCAATCACCTGAAAACAGCCCAGTAAACTGTCCCTATAGATCCTAATAGGTACAAGACGTCTCCCCTCTATATGGCCAGCTCTCCCACCCATCATTCTTTTTTTTTTATATATGTATGTGATGTGCAATCAAATTAGGGTCTTGTTAAATCACTCGACTACTTGCCCGCCCTATAAAAACAAAACTAATTAGCCTGGGTACTCAGTTTTTATGAGCTCAGGGCGAAGCAATTAGCGGTAAAGGAGGTTTCGGGGTAGACACATGGGGGGGGGGGAGGGACGGTGGGCATAGACACCCTGATGCTGGCACGCACGCACACACGGCGCCGGTGGCTGTGTGGATAGCATGCAGGATACGTAATCCTGTGGCTCGGGTTCGATTCCTGGCGCCGGAAAGAAAAAAAAATAGGCAGAGTTTGTTTTCTTTAAGGGAGCAGGTCGGCCGAGCGGACAGCACACCAGCACACTGGACTTGTGATCCTGTGGTCCCGGGTTCAATCCCGGGCGACGGCGAGAAACAATGGGCAAAGTTGCTGTCACCCTATGCCCCTGTTACCTAGCAGTAAATAGGTGCTACGGACTGTTTCCTGGGCGCGCGCGGGTGCGTAAGAAATGTATGTAGTAGACATAATATAGGAAAAATAGACGGTTAAAAAGGCGGGGTCCAAGAGCTAAACACACACGTATGTCTCCCTGGTGTGTGGTTATACACACACTGGAATGTATGCCCACTCGCCTCCCTGGAGTGTTGTAACACACACACACACACGCTGGTATTTATTCCAACATGTCTCCCTGGTATGTCATTCATACACACACACACACACACACACACACACACACACACACACACACACACACACACACACACAGCCAAAGAGATTTCAACGTAGTGGAGAAAGCGAGCCAAAAGGACCAAACAACAACCGGCGCACACTACACTTCCCTCGCTAAACTTGCCACTCAAGAGGTGGCACGGGCATGAATAGCCCATAAGTGGTAGATTTTCTGGAGTGAATGTGATCTTTGGTCGTAAAAGGATATACTGTGTGTTGTGCTCGCATTTAAATCGCCAGTCCTTACTATGTGGCTGCTAACGCGGGGAGGATACTGCTTGACAGTATTTATGAGTGTCCAGCTGCTGGACACCTTTTTTGACCAGGAGAGTGGCAGTGTTGATGGCTTCAGGCTGGTTACTGCACGATTCAGGGACTCTAAAAGTTCTTCTAAGATCGTTGGGTTGCCTGACATTCCAGGAGATAGTGAAGTATTGTGGCTTTTCTGTGATTGTTTGGCAGAAGATGCACTCTCTCTGTCGGGGTTCACCAATCTCCCAGCTGCATCTGTAACTTCGAGGTAGTCTATATAACCTAACTTATTTCCCCCGTGGATTCCTTTTGGAATATTTAACCTGTCTAACTTGGTGGCCTGAAGATATCATATTGCAGAGGGCGATTCTTCTGCTACTCTGGTGTAGATGGGCTTTGTTGAGGTGTGAGAGTTTGTTGGTGATGGTGTTTATGTACTCTAGGCTGGGTTGGATTGTTTTGTAGATCACTGGATGACGTGTTGCCAATTTAGCAATTTCATCGGCTCTCATATTTAATGGGATTCCAACATGGGATGAGATCTTGAGGTTATCTTGAGATGATTTCGGGGCTTTTAGTGTCCCCGCGGCCCGGTCCTCGACCAGGCCTCCACCCCCAGGAAGCAGCCCGTGACTGCTGACTAACACCCAGGTACCTATTTTACTGCTAGGTAACAGGGGCATAGGGTGAAAGAAACTCTGCCCATTGTTTCTCGCCGGCGCCTGGGATCGAACCCAGGATCACAAGTCCAGTGTGCTGTCCGCTCGGCCGACCGGCTCTCCAGATCCAGTTTAGGGTTATGTTGAGTCTTTTGCCTTTAGCTTTAGCTCCAAAATACAAAATGGTGGTTATTATTTCCACGTTGTCTTTCCATGGCGTTTTTCCGCAATATTTGAAGTACAGCTTTTGAGTGTGTATGAATGCATTTTGAGTGTTTTGTGTAATCACATATACGAATGCCTGTTGTATGGCAAACGGCTCAGTTTGGGTTGATGATACTGGTCCTCCCCGACTCCAATATGCCTGTTCGCTGTTTGACAATATGCCAAAGAGCAGCGCCAGCACATATTGTGTGCTGACATTCATAGTGTGTCAAGCGATCCGTCGGTGAAGATGTGGGTGGCTCCTGCTACTGTAATGCTGCACATTTGCTTTTCAATGATGCGCCTCAAGAGTGTTGGATCATAGGCAGCATTTTTCACTGGAAGACCTTCTCTTGTCAGCTAATTTTATCCTTTTAAGCAGTTTATAAAATGAAGGCTCTGGTTTTGTAATCAATTTCCTTCTGGTTCAGTTTACAAGGAAAAACAAAATATATTAACAATTTTTTTTTGTTTATTCTGTGTATAAAACAAGATTTAAAAATGATTTTTAGGATTAATAAGAATTACAAAAATTAAATATGCTTTAATTTTCCCAAAAAAGGAAAACCGAGAAAAGGCTTCTTTCCCATCACAACCAATCTCGTTGTGTTTGTTGGGACCCTTTGCCTCGGAGAAAATAATATACGGCACCCTGAGAAGCCGGGTTAGGCCCCCCCCCCCTTTATCCACCTGCTTTCTCCCCACCACCCCACTAGTTTTCATTCTAAAATAATTGCAAACCTTATTACACAGTCTTAGCAACACAGAACAACAAATCCACAAGGGCCGTGACGAGGATTCGAACCTACGTCCGAGACGCTGCCTTAATCGACTGAGCTACGATATGGTCAAAACAATTGCTAGAAAACAATTAAAAGAATTTTAACATGGTTAAAAGAATTAACCATGTCGTAGCTCAGTCGATTAGGCAGCGTCTGGGATGATCTCGGACGTGGGTTCGATTCCTCGTCACGGCCCTTGTGGATTTGTTCATTTGATGCATCACGCTATTGTGATTTCTGTGTGTAGCACAGAAGGTTTTGTAAAGTTAATTGTCACAAGCTTTAAGAGACTGTACCTGGATTATTGTTGTACCTGCTGAGATTGTTGATTTCCAGACATTACTTTACTCCCACAGCCTGGCCTGTGGGCAGCCTTCCCTGGCGATGACTTCCTTCATCGCCAGGGAGGTGCCAAACCTGGCACTCTCGTCCAGCAAGTGCCAGGGATGTAGTCTACCACCACACCACAGTGCCACTGGAAGCCAGGAGAGGCCAGGTGGACCCACCTGCGGCACACCCTCGCTTTCACACCTTTCCGCCCACCACAAAGCATTGTGTGCCATTCCCTCCACGTGGCACGTAGTGTGAGAGTTGTAGGCTGGTGGGACGTAGTTACCACGTCCAGGTGTCTACCGTCACTCACTGCTCCACGGGCGAGTAAACACGACCCACACTTCCTGGAAGATGGCCACCACAGGAGTCCTATGTCAACCACACGACAAAAAAATATATATTTATATTTTTAACCATTTATACAATGACGGCGACGCGACAGGTGAAGCAGAACAGACACCCCCTCCCCATTCCCCCCCGTCACCCCTCCCCTGCCCGCATGAACGCGTTCAATACCCCACCTTACCTGCCAATACCCTCCAATAATACCCGAGAGGATCGCCCAGCCTCTAAAATTCATTTCATTATTATAATAAAAATAATAGTAATGACAATAGTTATATTATAGTTTTGTTGTATACAAGTCACTACTGACGTCTGGAAGCCAGAAAGGAACACTTTCACTTGTCTGTAGAGGTTGGGGATTCTTGCAGTAAAAATATGAACAATAATAAAACGCATAAGTTGTCATTAATATAAAATTATTATTATTGGCTATTATTGGTTGTCTGGAGCGAGAAACATCGTCAATACATTACGCTCTTATCTAACATACGATATGTAACACCAATCTATATCCACGATAAAAATCAATCTTAACACACACATGCACCGTAAATATGTTTCTATAGTATAATATAACGAAGCACAGATCGTAAGCATAATCTGCGGACATCATCTAACATACCACATACCGTCATTCTCCCTGGCAAGCCTCGCGCGAGCCAGCATACATGGACAATATATTCCAGAGGCATGATCTAACAGAGCATACAGCATCAGTATATCTGGCGGGTATGATCGAGAGGAGTCTGGCCAGTGGGAGGTCGGTGGGGGGAGGGCTCCAAGAGAAAATTAAGACGATGATTAAAAAGAGCACGATATCTAGCCTGCTGCAGCCGCACCCGATGCTCTCTCTTGTTAAACCAAGACAGGTAGATAACACAGGTAGATAGGTAGGGGAGGGAGCACAATAGGGAAGGGGGGGGAAGCATAGAGTTAACCGGTATGGGTAATGAACGTGTACAGGACAAGACCAGCGTGCAGCCAACGCAGACGAGCGAAGAAGGGCACATGTACGTGAACAACACGAGGCACCAACGAGGCACCAGGGAAGCAGGGAGAGGCCTGCACCACAATGGATGACGGGGGTTGCCTGCCCTGGAGAAGCCTCCCACCCCACAAGACAACATTCAGGTGGCCGAGGAAGGCAAGACCAGCAGCAGGTGTAGTGACAAGCAGCAGTCGTGGCAGCGAAGGCACCAGCTCGCCTATCACACGCAAAGCCCCTTATCCCTCCCTCCCTTCTCCTCCCACTAACTCTCCCTCTCCCATAACACCTGTCACTACAAACAATATAGACGAAAACCCACACAAAATCGGTTTGCATTAACAAAGAAGGGTAAAGATGAGAGGGCAAAGACAGCAGTAGCAGCAGCCTGACCACTCCCACTTGCAACACCTGTGGTCGAATGCTCCAACTCATGTCTAATCTCATATCTAACCCATCTCCAACCGTGTCCATGCAAGGCACAAGAATATGTATACTTGCTGGTTGCCACTGTACAAGTGAAGGGCTCTCTCAACCACAGAGGTACACCACTGCTCGCGCCTCGGCAGCACAAATCTGAAGCGCACTATCACAAGAATATGAATCTATGCGAAAATACTGAAGGTAGGTAAGGGTGGGTGGGGGAGGGGTGGGGGGGGAGTCTAACTCCCGTCCCTGGATCTCCCAGGCTCCACGTAAGCCAACTAGTACTTCTGTTGGAGATGCCTTAAAGCTCATCATGGTCTAGTTGGTAGTGCATATGCCGGAGAAGTCCAGCGATGTGATTGTTGTTGTTATAGATTCAGCTACTCGCAACAAGTTCCAAGTAGCACGGGCTATGGCGAGCCCGTAGTGGACTTACCTGGCACAGGAGCGGTGCCGGGGCTTTGAGCTTCCTGTTGTACTTTACCTTGAGGTGGATTGCGCCATAGGCACAATCAGAGAACACTGTATAAACATCAGAGGTCCGCGGTTGTTCAACGTCCTCCCAGCAAGCATAAGAAATATTGCCGGAACAACCGTGGACATCTTCAAGAGGAAACTAGATTTATTCCTCCAAGGAGTGCCGGACCAACCGGGCTGTGGTGGATATGTGGGCCTGCGGGCCGCTCCAAGCAACAGCCTGGTGGACCAAACTCTCACAAGTCAAGCCTGGCCTCGGGCCGGGCTTGGGGAGTAGAACAACTCCCAGAACCCCATCAACCAGGTAACCAGGTATCAACCAGGTTCCGAGGATTTGTGTCCCCGCGGCCCGGTCGATTACAGAGCAAGGTGAACAATACTCTGATTGGATCATTGGCATCAAGGTCACCATATCAACCAATCCGAGATCGTCACGTAGATGTTCATTAGGGCATCGTCATCACCTTGCCAGATGTATGGTTGTCACAAGTAAGAACCGTGTATGAATTTCATACATGAAGAGTGAAAAACGCCATAGTTTTTTTTTTTTTTTTTTTTTTTTTTTTTTGAGATATATACAAGAGTTGTTACATTCTTGTACAGCCACTAGTACGCGTAGCGTTTCGGGCAAGTCCTTAATCCTATGGTCCCTGGAATACGATCCCCTGCCGCGAAGAATCGTTTTTTCATCCAAGTACACATTTTACTGTTGCGTTAAACAGAGGCTACAGTTAAGGAATTGCGCCCAGTAAATCCTCCCCGGCCAGGATACGAACCCATGACATAGCGCTCGCGGAACGCCAGGCGAGTGTCTTACCACTACACCACGGAGACTGCTTTTTGTTCAGTCGTTAAAATATTTTTGTAAAGGTTTTACTAAATTCCCTCCCCCTCCCCCCCCCCCCCCCACCCCCTAAAACAAAGGGAGAGTTGATTTTCCATTTAAATGTTAGATTGCTTTTAGCCAAAACGTATTAATTAATATTTTTTGGCGCCCGTTGTCTTTACCAGAAGAACCAGAACCAGGAATAATTATATCATAAACCAAACCATTACCGCGAGAATCAAGAGAACCAGAAGAAAGACAAGAAGAATAAACCACCAGCACAAGGAAATCCGGAAACGAAATGGAACCGAGAGCAGGAAGGATGGGAGCCATGTGTGTTGATGGTAGACCTAGAAGGATGGGAGCCATGTGTGTTGATGGTAGACCTAGAAGGATGGGAGCCATGTGTGTTGATGGTAGACCTAGAAGGATGGGAGCCATGTGTGTTGATGGTAGACCTAGAAGGATGGGAGCCATGTGTGTTGATGGTAGACCTAGAAGGATGGGAACCATGTGTGTTGATGGTAGACCTAGAAGGATGGGAGCCATGTGTGTTGATGGTAGACCTAGAAGGATGGGAGCCATGTTTGTTGATGGTAGACCTAGAAGGATGGGAGCCATGTGTGTTGATGGTAGACCTAGAAGGATAGGAGCCATGTGTGTTGATGGTAGACCTAGAAGGATGGGAGCCATGTGTGTTGATGGTAGACCTAGAAGGATGGGAGCCATGTGTGTTGATGGTAGACCTAGAAGGATGGGAGCCATGTGTGTTGATGGTAGACCTAGAAGGATGGGAGCCATGTGTGTTGATGGTAGATCAAGCTGAGTGGCAGGTCACACGCACGATACACGAAAATAGATCGGGAGTCAGTACATATAATAATCGACGATTAGGTCAGATGCCTGCAGGCACAAATAGTACCTATACAAAAAGTAAAATGAGAGGAGGGATGAATTGCATCCCTAGGCTGGGTTAGAAAGTATTTAGCAAAGAGAAAGCAGAGTTTTAGCGAAAGTCTCATTAGAACGAAAGTCTCAGTGGAACAAAAATCTCGGTGGAACGAAAATCTGTTACTGGGATTCGTAACCATCTCTCGTAGCTTTTCACACACTCGAATGACTAAGGACTTCTCTCTCTGACCACCCTACCTCCAAACTGAAACCCTTCTACACAGAGGTCTCGCAGTCAAACCCCAACATCCGTAAATTATCTATATTCAAAGCCCACCACATCTATGCTAAAGATTATATATCCGAACCCAGATACGGGTGTTAATAAGTGAATCGCCACCAATTAGAAGCACGACTTGTGGTGGTTCAGAGCGTCTCCATTGCAGGAAATTACCGTTTTAAAATGTTTAACTCACCATTAAAGAAACGAATTGGCCCTAACAATGATTTAGGGGCAAACTTAAGGTCCGACGAGACTCGTATAGGAGGCGGAGTGTTGAATCTTATGGCCCAGGTGTGCCCGGGTTAATTAACCGGGTGTGTGTGTGTTCCGTGCCACACGCTTGTAGTATATGAGGAAAACATGTTGTGATTTTCCGTAGGTCTTGGGAGGTATTCTTCGTAGCTCTTGAGTACCTTTGGCAACATGTTTCAAGTACAGTTTTACAGTACAGTACAAGTTAGAACTTTGTGTTCCCCTTTGTGAGAAGGATGAGGGTGACAGGTAATTATTGGGGAAGGAGCCGTGGGCGAGGCAGGCTGGCCAGCGGTGGGCGAGGCAGGCTGGCCAGCGGTGGACGAGGCAGGCTGGCTAGCTGTGTGTGAAGCTGGCTGGCTAGCTGTGTGTGAAGCTGGCTGGCTAGCTGTGTGTGAAGCTGGCTGGCTAGCTGTGTGTGAAGCTGGCTGGCTAGCTGTGTGTGAAGCTGGCTGGCTAGCTGTGTGTGAAGCTGGCTGGCTAGCTGTGTGTGAAGCTGGCTGGCTAGCTGTGTGTGAAGCTGGCTGGCTAGCTGTGTGTGAAGCTGGCTGGCTAGCTGTGTGTGAAGCTGGCTGGCTAGCTGTGTGTGAAGCTGGCTGGCTAGCTGTGTGTGAAGCTGGCTGGCTAGCTGTGTGTGAAGCTGGCTGGCTAGCTGTGTGTGAAGCTGGCTGGCTAGCTGTGTGTGAAGCTGGCTGGCTAGCTGTGTGTGAAGCTGGCTGGCTAGCTGTGTGTGAAGCTGGCTGGCTAGCTATGGGTGAAGCTGGCTGGCTAGCTATGGGTGAAGCTGGCTGGCTAGTTATGGGTGAAGTTGGCTGGCTAGCTGTGGGTGAGGCTGGCTAGCTGTGGCAAGAGGGGGTTACATGTGGTGTGATTGAGCAGCAGAGAGGAGGAGGATTGCCAGAATTTGAGATACACTGTAGTTAATGTAGGACAAACCCATTAAGCACAATTAGTGAAGCACAGTCACCATCAGACGCTTGCGACTCTTCAAACTTTTACCAGAAAAAAACGTGTCGGATTAGCCAGGTTGTGAGAGATGTGGGCCGCTAACACAAACAGTCTCACTAATCAGGCTCTCTCTCTAGGGTCGGCTTCAGAACAACTTGAAACCGGCCACTGGTAAACCACAGGTGCATCATCATGACGACTAGCTGTGGCGGGGACACATGTATGCACGCTAATATCAGTGTTACTTGTGTAAGGGATCATATAGAACCTTCTATACCACATCTGCCAGACCAGTCCTAGAGTATGTGGCTCCACCGTGGACTCCTTGTCAAGCATAAGACGAAGTTGGAGAAGGTTCAAAGGTATGCCACTAACCTAGTTCCAGAAGTACGAGGTATGAGTTACGGGGTATGAGTTACGAGGTATGAGTTACGAGGTATGAGTTACGAGGAAAGGCCGCGTGAATTGCCCCTCACATCGCTGGAAGATATGAGTTAGGGGGAGACATGATTACTACATACAACATTTTCATGGGACTCGACAGGGAAGATAAAAAGAGTTATTTAACACGGGTGGCTATCACGCAAGATGACACAGGTAGAAACCGAGTACCCAAATGAGATACTGACACATTAGAAGGTAACTTGTTCAGTGACAGTAGTTAATAAATGGAATGAATTAGGACTGGCCGGGCTCGGAGAACTCCAGACACCCTCTCCAGGTATGCTCCAGTAAGTGATGTGGAGGACTCTGACTCCAATCACAATTTCATATGTAGCTATGATAAGAGTCGTATGGGCTCAGGTTCCTGTGCACCAACTGATTGACGGTTGGGAGGCGGGACCAAAAAGAGCCGAAGCTCGACCCTCGCAGGCACAATTAGGTAAGCACACACTCTTAAGATTTGTGTCTAAGCAATTACTTGTGACCCCCACTCCCCCCCCCCCTCGAAACGTCATAGTTAAATATTCATGAGGATAGTTTTCCTTGTGCCCCCCTCCCCCCCTTCCCTCATTCCAATCCCACCCCCTTCTTTTCCCCACATGCCTCCCTCCCTCCCTGCCATTCCTCGCCTTGCCTCGTTGAATGCCCTACCTCCCTCCCTCTACCCCAGACTGGAGCTGTGGTTTCTGGACGTAATTTGAAAGCGCTGTATATGTAAAGCACTTGCTAGCAAGGTGCAACATGCATTTGCTGTAGTCTGAAGAATACAGAGTGGGTGTTGTGTTGCGGTGGAGGGTCGGTGTTGCGGGTGCACTTGACACACACTTGTGGAAGAGGTCATGCATCTCCGTATAGCTGGCGCCGATATGACGTCAACCAAGTCGGCTGCGATATTTATGTAAATAAGTGGTCATTTATGTGCTCCCACCGGTCACCGGGCAGTATTGTAGTGGGGCACTGTGACTGTTGTTAATGTATGGGGCGCAGGTGAATGGGTGAGTGAGTGTGTAGTCACCTAGTTGTGCTTGCGGAGGTTGACCTTTGCTCTTTCGGCCCGCCTCTTAACTGTTAATCAACTGTTACTAACTACTATTTTTTTTTTCCTCACACACACACACACACAACTAGGTGGAAACAGGAGGCCAGATACGGGATACCGAATAGGAGATGAAGTCTTTCACGAAACGGAGAGAGAAAAATCTAGTTGAT
>NC_091176.1:14295420-14345420 GCF_040958095.1 Procambarus clarkii | reverse complement strand
GAATAAGGTTAACAATTGCTACACGAGCACCCAAGGCTGAAACCACAATACAAAAAATAAACAATTTGTTGGCGAGACTTACTAAGAACTATAGAGCTAACATTGAATGACAAGAAAATAGGTGACGAGCTAAATGCAAGGTTCCAAGAGGTCTTCAAAGTGGAGCTTCAACCGGTGCCTGACGCCGGAGAGAAGGTTCCTCCTGAGACGGACCTGAGCACAATGGTAACAGATGAAGAGGTAAAGGTTCACCTGCAGACTTGACTAAACAAAGGCTGCGAGACCTGACAGGATCTCACTACTGGTCCTCAAGGAAGCGGCTGAACTACTGTGTAAACCACTTGCAATGCTCTTCATTGCATGACTGGCGTGGTGGTACCAAATAGCTGGAAGGAGCCACATGTCTTATCAATATACAAGGGAACAATCAAGACCAAGGACCTATGGACCGGTACCCATGTACCTGGATGGAGTTCTGGGAGTAGTAGTTACTACCCAAGCCGGCGCGGGGCCAGGCTCCACTTGTGAGAGCTCGGTCCAACAGGCTGTTGATTGGAACGGCCCGCAAGCCCACATATCCACTACAGCCTGGTTAGTCCGGGAGTAGAAGCACACCATACAAAGTGCTAGAGATAATATCAATAAAATAATGGAACACCTAGAGAGAATTAACTTGACATTAAAGCACGAACAGGAAGGTACATCATGCAAGACAAACCGGTTGGGCTTCTTCTATAGAATGTCTACAAGAAAATAAGAACATATAATAATCATATGCAATCAGCCAACACTCTTTAGGGTGTCAGGGTCTTTGACGGTGCCACATAAGAGGCGCTTGTATAAGCTAGGAAACCAGACCGGATTAAGTGGTAGAGTGATAACTGGTTCAAGAACTACCTAACGAACCGAAAACAGAAAAACAGTAAGAGGAAAAATATCGGAATGGGAAATGTCGTAAGTAGAGGCACACAAGGGTCAGTGCCGGGACTCCTGTTACATGGCTAATGAATTAAACTCCTTTGTACCACTGTTTGATAACGACACAGTTCACGTGGACAACGAAAACAATCGAGGTCAGGCAAGACATTACAGGAAGACCTTAGTAAGTACCACGCGTAGGCAGATAAACGGCTATTAGACTTTAATCCGGATAAGTGCAACGTAACGAGGATGAAGGAGTAAGAAGGCCAGAAGGAACAATAAATATCGATATGAAGGAATCTACCAGGGTCAGACAAATGTCTTGAGAGTAGATATGACACAGAACTTTATCTCCGGCAAGCACACCAACAACATGACGGCTGAGTGGATAGCACTCGGGTTCGTAGTTCTAAGAGTCCGGGTTCGTAGTCCTAAGCGTCCGCCGTTCGATCCCCGGCGAAGGCGGAATCAAATGGGCCGTTTCTTTCACCCTGATGTCCTGTTCATCTAGCAGTAAATGAGTACCTGTGAGTTAAGACAGCTGCTACAGACTGCTTCCTGGGGATGTGTATGTGAAAATTAGGATTAAGGCCCTGCCCAAATCGCTACGCGTGTGCAGTACAAGAATGAAACAACTCTTGTATACATAAATAAATAAAAAATAAAAAGTAAAAAAACTTATCAGCAGCATTTGCTCAGCTGGCGAACATCAGACACGTAAATGTGGATGTGTTCGAAACTCTTCACACAGAACACGTCCGAACACTGCTGGAGAACGTAACACCAGCCTACACCCCGAAAACTGTCCAAGGAAAAGACTTGAGAAAGTAATGACGTCTAACGTATCGCAAAAGAAAATACTCATGCGGATTTATGAAAAAGATTTGACAATGTCGAGCAGTAGCCTAAGGAGAGGACACGCATGCACGCTAGACACTGGGATGAGGCACAAGAAACACGTCTTCAACGTAAGAGAAGCAAGCAGGTGAAACGAACTAGAGGGCATGGAATGATAGGGACACATCCACAACAACACATTTTTAAAAGCAGACAAGACATGGCAACCAAAAAAGGAGTCGCGAATCACCGCATTAAAACCACAGCAGCTGGGAAGACGAGGCCCAGTACCTGAAGTTAGTTTCTGCCAGCTCTCAGGCCCACAACTACACAACTAAGTGGGAATAAAGCAGACGTTCGGTAAGCGAGAAGTAATTCGCTCTTTCAGGCGACGCCGTGACCATGGAGGACGCCAGCACCTGCAGGAGGGGTCGGTGGGGGGAAGCGGCAATACACGCCCAACACTCGTCCAGGGAGAAGAGTTAAGGTGATTTCGTCCGTTGTAAAATATACCTGTGAGCCCAGCTTTACTGTCCAGGAAACTGGTTGGTGGTGAAGAATGGTGGGGGGGAGGGGGGGGGTGGAGAGAGGAGGCAGCAAGGCCGACTAACATCCTTGACACTGGTCCCGGATTAGGAAGACGTTGCATTTCTTGCAACCGCCCCCCTATAGCCCCTGCCCCCCTCCTACTCACTTTTACCCGTAACCCCCCGCTCCCCCCAAATTATCTTCATCATAAGCACCCCTCACGCACACACCTCCCCCCACTCCCTCACCACACCTCCCCCCACCCCACCCACCAGGTCAGTTCGTACACCCACGTATTGCAAACCGACCCTCTCTTACCTCCCGTGAGTGGCCCTAACAATACTACTACTACGGGGGTATGATTAAGATAGGCCAAACAAGGAACTATTCCACCTTCTCCCCTACACGCGCTGCTTCCCTGGATTTCCTCTTCAGTACTTCCTAAATGTCTCGAGTCAAAGGTTCCTTTAGGTGTACTGGTAAAGCAACACTGGGAGCCAGCAACCATTAAGGCCCCATGTGGTAGGACCAGACACCAGCTGACCTGCCCCCAGTGACAATGCACTCGCTAACACGCTCACAAAACTGAACAATCGCTTCATTTGCGTTTTAAAATGCAGGAAACGTGTAATTTCATTAAAATCTCAAGACTTTCGCGTGGCGGGAGCTGTACTCCCTCACTCCGACTATAAAGCCAAGTATACATGTCTACTGCATTTCTTGCGATTCAAATATTTTATTGTCATTTGTCTCTGAACTCTGGCACGATAACAACACTTCTCATTTGTTGGTTGTTAAAAAGGTAAATAATAATAAATTCCAGTACAATTACCAGCATTTAGAAATCTTAAGTCATTAACTATTTTACAAGGAAACTTTTATTAACAAAAGTAAATACTATAAAATGTTACGTATTCTTAGCACTAAGCAAAAATTGTGGTGCCGTGGCCATGCCTCCCCGCTGGAGACTAGTGCACATAACGCAGAGAAAGGGAAGATGCTTCAGTGTAAAAAGGTGTAACCTCTGCGACAGGTTACGCAGTAAAATAACAACGTACTGGAGTGAACGATATGGAAGAAAATGCAGAATAGAACCAGTGAAGAGCAGGGGTGCCATAGGCACAATCAGAGAACACTGTATAAACATTAGAGGTCCGCGGTTGTTCAACGTCCTCCCAGCAAGCATAAGAAATATTACCGGGACAACCGTGGACATTTTCAAGAGGAAATTAGATTTATTCCTCCAAGGAGTGCCGGACCAACCGGGCTGTGGTGGGTATGTGGCCCTGCGAGCCGCTCCAAGCAACAGCCTAGTGGACCAAACTCTCACAAGTCAAGCCTGGCCTCGGGCCGGGCTTGGGGAGTAGAAAAAATCCCAGAACCCCATCAACTAGGTATCAACCAGTTATCAGGTCAACGCCAAGTTACAGCCCCGCTCCTGTGCCAGGCAAGTCCACCACGGGCTCACCATCGCCCGTGGTGCTACTCTGAACTTTTTGTTCTCAGTAGCTGAATCTAAAACAACAACGAGGACGACGGTTGCGGTGAGGGGAGAGTGGCTGCATGTCCCACAGGCGCCAGGACTAGACCCTGTGTTGATACCCTGGTTCATACCTGGTTGATGGGGTTCTGGGAGTTGTTCTACTCCCCAAGCCCGGCCCGAGGCCAGGCTTGACTTGTGTATGGCCTAATACACGTGCAGGACTTACCAGAGTGGACAGACGCCTCCCTCCCAGTGTCAGCCCGTGTAAACATTATTAGGATAAAAAGATACAAAACAGGAAGACACTAAACAAAAGAATGGTCAGGCAAGTGGCTACTAATTTAACACAAACGAAACTGTGTTGGGAGCACACTTATCAAGTCCTGCCTCGAGTAGAACAACTCTCGGAACCCCTCTCCAGGTAAACTCCAGGTAACGCCGCACACACTGTACAGTGTGGGAGAGGAAACCCTCCTGGTATCGGACTGAGAATGAGAAAGAGAAAGAGACTCAACAACACGAGGTATGATCGGGCGGGCTCAGTGGGACCAACTTCCCCCACACCTGACACGCGTCATCAAGCACTTACACAAACACAAACCTCAACACTTTTCCTCAATCATAACGACTTTGTTGACATTTATTACAGAGTTTATGAGCCCCGAAGCACTACAAGATTGTTTATAGCAATAACATCTTTGAATAGTGGTTTCTAAGCTCGTAAACTGTTTAATAAATGTAAACAAAGCCGCCATGATTGAGAAAAGATGTACTGGTTTCGTAAGTGGACGCGTAAATGGTTGATGACTCTCGGCCGTGGTGAGGATAGAGACCTCGCGTTGCTCCTCAGGAACCGTCCACAAGGCGCCGTGGCATCTTCGCCGACTTGCTAATATTATGGCATCTCGCCACTGCAAATATGTTTAAGTAATGCGAATATTTCATGCCCACAACCCCTGGCTTCACCTCACCCAGCATCCGGGATGTATCTGAATAAGATAAATTTATTCGCTTATAAACAAAACCGGTTTATAATTGCATCATTACGACAAACTTCCATATAATTTTTACTATATTTTCAGCGACTGTTAATTCGGGAGAAAATGTGCAGGAATGGACCAAAGACTCGCACAGCACTGAAGCGTCATCAAAGCTTTCAACTCGAATAAGACTTTAATAATTATATTTTCTGAAAATCTTGTGGAGGCAGCATCCCATCTCCGGGCTGAGGTGATGCTGCTGCACGAGCACTTAACGGAGATGAATGTTGCTTCGTGTTGTAGCCCCAGCACCTGTACCTTCCTCCGTGTACCGTCTTCACATCCCTCCACCATCATCATACTCCTACAGTATCGTACACTTCGCCAGCTGGGGCCCTCAGACCGCGCCAGCTGGGCCCCTCAGACCGCACCAGCTGGGGCCCTCAGGCCGCGCCAGCTGGGGCCCTCTGACCGCACCAGCTGGGGCCCTCAGACCGCGCCAGCTGGGGCCCTCAGACCGCGCCAGCTGGGGGCCCTCAGATAGCACGAGCTGGGGCCAGCTTAGACCTGCGAGAACTCCCGGGAACCAGAGCCTTCAAGGTTTAGGCCTAAGATCAGACACGTGACACCAGAGGCGGACACAGACCCCCCCCCCCCTTTGCAAGAGAAACCTACGAATGTATTCTCCTCCTGCATAATTATTCGCTGGAACCTCTAGAAGCCTTTTTTGGGTGGGGGGAGGGGAGTAAGGATGAAGAAGCACAGACGAAGGGAGTTTTGAAATGGTCAATATAGTATGAGCTATGATAGGAGGCGGGCTCTCCGCCTTGCTGACACGATGTGCGCGATTTGGCAGCTAAGCTAAGCTGGCTCTCTCTTGTCAGGAAGCTGCGAGTGTGTATTCACCTAGTTGTGTTTGCGGGGGATGAGCTTTGCTCTTTCGGCCCGCCTCTCGACTGTCAATCAACTGTCAAATAAGTACTATTTTTTTATATATAAGTGTGTGTGTGTACATATACACAACATCAAAACAAGTACATATTTTGATGAGCTGCTTTACTATTTTTTATTTTATTTAATATTCTGTTTAACGGTCATCATCATTATTATCATTATCATTATTATTATTATTATTATTGAGCATCAACTGGTCAAATTAAATCAACCTTCCCAATTGAACTTCAGATTTTCAATGGAGTATTTTGCACATGTGTGCAGATTTCGTAAGTTTAGAATACTAGGAGTCGGGGCCTGGTGCGGAATGCACGGTCTATGGTTACTTCAAAGTCTAATGGGGGATTAGGGTGATATCTGTTATGCGATTTAATATTGCTATCACATTAAATTGGAATTCGTTTCGATTATCATGCCTCAGTGCGTTCAGGGGTTTACAGAAAACAGATTCGTACTGTATCATCAGCATTTCACCAATTTCTGTTGTCATCTGTGAAACTTTCCATCTCCTTTGCGCAAGGGTAAGTTTTTGTTCTAATTTTGTATAGAAGACGAAGTATTGTGGATCTAGGTTCCACTAGGCCTACCACACCACCACCAGGTCAGTCACACCACCACTAGACCCACCACAACCACCGCTACCATCACCAACAGTAGCACCACCACCAACAACCACCACCATCAGAAATACCACCCCCAAGGAGGAGCCAGAGTGGAGGAGGAGGCTGCAGGTGGCCGGTGGCTTGCAGGTCTTGGCAAGCCACCCACCAGGAACAGAAACCAACACCACCTTTATGCAAATCACTAAACAAATTACAAAGACTTAATTAAGCGGCTCTCAAGGGTCAAAGAGAAATCCTTCTTGGCGGCGGCGTGCGGCGGCGTGTTACTCTCAGGAATGGAAGGTCAACCTCACACTCCGACACCAACACACCACGAAGTTAAAAAAAAATAATAATTTCGAACTGTAAATTATTAATCGTTTGCAATAATTTATATGTTTTATCTAATGGATTTTGGCAGTAAGAGGTCTATCTTGAGATGATTTTCGGGGCTTAGCGTCTCCGCGGCCCGGTCTTCGACCAGGCCTCCTTTTTGTTATACACCCTCCAGGAAGCAGCCCGTAGCAGCTGTAACTCCCAGGAACTGCGAGTTAACAGCTGTTACTGTTAGGTAACAGGGGGCATTAGGGTGAAAAAACATTTTGCCCATTTGTCTCCGCCTCCACCGGGAATCGAACCCTGAACCTCAGGACTACGAATCCGAAGCTCTGCCCACCCAGCTGTCAGACGCCCAGATACGCGCATTCCCAACCTTTTTTTCAAACTTTGGATAGGGCTGTTAGTGGGTTATCTTGAGGTGATTATGATATTGGGCAACAATATTCTGCCTTATAGCACTGGATGATACTTTGAGTGGGTTCTGGCACGTTCTATTCTCCAAACCGTGCCTGGGGCCGAGGCCTGACTGACGAGAGCTTGGTGCAACAGACCTGCTGGGAGTGGGTTTCATAGTAGTCAGGCGAAGTTGGCTCACAACCCAATGGGCAATAAACAATATACAAACGCTTTGGATTCCCCTTCACAGGACACCCCCTTCCCCAAGGTGTGTGCGCGTGTGTACATATAATTATTAGCAACCCCCCCCCTTTTCATGCTTGCGTTATCTTCCGTTATCGTTGTACATGAATGCCTGAGGCGGTGTACATGTTGCCTAAGATGGTGTACATGTGCACATGTCAATGCCTGAGGTGGTGCACATGTTGCCTAAGATGGTGTACATGTGCACATGTCAATGCCTGAGGTGGTGCACATGTTGCCTAAGATGGTGTACATGTGCACATGTGAATGCCTGAGGTGGTGCACATGTTGCCTAAGATGGTGTACATGTGCACATGTCAATGCCTGAGGTGGTGCACATGTTGCCTAAGATGGTGTACATGTGCACATGTCAATGCCCGAGGTGGTGCACATGTTGCCTAAGATGGTGTACATGTGCACATGTCAATGCCTGAGGTGGTGCACATGTTGCCTAAGATGGTGTACATGTGCACATGTCAATGCCTGAGGTGGTGCACATGTTGCCTAAGATGGTGTACATGTGCACATGTCAATGCCCGAGGTGGTGCACATGTTGCCTAAGATGGTGTACATGTGCACATGTCAATGCCTGAGGTGGTGCACATGTTGCCTAAGATGGTGTACATGTGCACATGTCAATGCCTGAGGTGGTGCACATGTTGCCTAAGATGGTGTACATGTGCACATGTCAATGCCTGAGGTGGTGCACATGTTGCCTAAGATGGTGTACATGTGCACATGTCAATGCCTGAGGTGGTGCACATGTTGCCTAAGATGGTGTACATGTGCACATGTCAATGCCTGAGGTGGTGCACATGTTGCCTAAGATGGTGTACATGTGCACATGTCAATGCCTGAGGTGGTGCACATGTTGCCTAAGATGGTGTACATGTGCACATGTCAATGCCTGAGGTGGTGCACATGTTGCCTAAGATGGTGTACATGTGCACATGTCAATGCCCGAGGTGGTGTACACTTGTCAACCTAACATCCAGCCAATCCCATGATCCTACCCACCTATAACTCTCACAACAACAGGTACACAACAGCCTCGTCTGGACCCAATGGACTGTTGCTATTTGACTTGGTCTATCCTTGAACTGGGTGGGGAGAGTCGTGCACTCTACGTGTTAAGACCACACGCTCCGATAAGCCAGCCAGGCGTTATGCTCACAACACACACACAACGTAATCAATTACTATCCACGCCATGAGGTGTCACACACACATACACACACACACACACACACTGTAACGTTACCTAATACAAAAGAAAATGACAAAGTAATTTCTGAAAAGTTGAAGAATAACTGATTAATTAAGGATGGAGGAGCTCGACAATGCTACCACCTCAAACTATCGAGCTAACTACACCCGGGACTGGAGACGAGAACGACCACAATCTACGGGAAGGCCTACGGGGAAGGCCTACGGGGAAGGCCTACGGGGAAGGCCTACGGGGGAGGCCTACGGGGGAGGCCTACGGGGAAGGCCTACGGGGAAGGCCTACGGGGAAATACTCCAAGGTCAGGACTCATCTGGACAATAAAATAGTTTATTGGAGTAAGAGATAAGATATGAATAAGATATGAAACGCAAAATAAAACCAATGATAAGTACGGGTGCCATAAGGACAGTACACCGGGTCAACACCACAAATATTATTATATATATATATATATATATATATATATATATATATATATATATATATATATATATATATATATATATATATATAACTGAAAACTCACACCCCAGAAGTGACTCGAACCCATACTCCCAGAAGCAACGCAACTGGTATGTACAAGACGCCTTAATCCACTTGACCATCACGACCGGACATAATGAGGTGATAGCCGAGGCTATTTGAACCACCCCACCGCCGGCACTCGGATAGTTATCTTGGGCATAGCATTTTACCAAATCACCTCATTCTTAGGGGCACACGTGAGGAACACAAATGCGAACAAGCCAGAATGGTCCCCTGGACAATATGCAACTGAAAACTCACACCCCAGAAGTGACTCGAACCCATACTCCCAGAAGCAACGCAACTGGTATGTACAAGACGCCTTAATCCACTTGACCATCACGACCGGACATAATGAGGTGATAGCCTCATTATGTCCGGTCGTGATGGTCAAGTGGATTAAGGCGTCTTGTACATACCAGTTGCGTTGCTTCTGGGAGTATGGGTTCGAGTCACTTCTGGGGTGTGAGTTTTCAGTTGCATATTGTCCAGGGGACCATTCTGGCTTGTTCGCATATATTATATATATATATATATATATATATATATATATATATATATATATATATATATATATATATATATATATATATATATTTATTTATTTATTTATTTATTTATCAGTAGTCGCCCACGGGAGCCGGTGGCTGAGCGGACAGAACACTAGACACCTGATCCTGTGGTCTCGGGCACCGGCGAGAAACAATGGGCAGTTTCTTTCACTCTGACGCCCCTGTTACCTAGCAGTAAATAAGTACCTGGGAGTTAGTCAGCTGTTACGGGCTGCTTCCTGGGGGGTGGAGGCCTGGTCGAGGACCGGGCCGCGGGGACACTAAGCCCCAAAATCATCTCAAGATAATCTCCCCAACCACCCACAGTGTCAGAGTTGTCATATAAAGCCTCAATCCCAGCCTACTTAGGCCTAATTTGATTCGAGGTAAGACTTTAACAAATAACCTTTGAGCATTTTTTCGACACAGTAGACTCGAAATTGTCAATCTCACTGCCATGCTGCTTGACTGAACAACGACCAGTCAACTGTTGACCACCAACCCTCTACACGAGTAATGTAGGACCGATTACTGCACTCTTCCCACTCCCATCTTGCACAAGGTTTCAATGGTTTGACTTTGAATCACAGAATATTATTCCTCCTATGTTGTTTAATGTACTGGTAGCTAGTTGTAGTGCCGCTAGTTCTGCGTGTGTGGAGGTCAGGAAGTTGTTTAACCTGACACTGATAGTCTGTGTGCAAATATTATTTATATAAAACCTACATGCTGCTGCAGTTCGTCCAGTAGAAGATTGGACCGAGTCGCCGGTGTAGCCCAGTGCTCGTGAGATCTTAAATTTTCGATGGAGGAGGCAATTGTGTCAAGTGTGACAGCTTTGAGAAGTTCAAGACATTATCTTTCTTGGTGACAGGTGTGTATGATACTTGAATGGTAAGGTACAGATAAAGAGGAACATCGTAGACAGGTAGATTGCACGTAAAAAGAATGTAGAGTTTATTCAGCCATTTATCATAAAAGGAGTGAGTTGGTATGTCGGCACCAGTCAATAGGGTGTTAACAGCACTAAATCATTTCTCTGAGCAATGCAAGAGATGTAGGGTCTCTCATGACTTTAAGGCAAAAGGTAGTGTTGACTTACATGATTCTCTCTAGTATGGTTGGAAGCATCATTTCTTCCCTCATGTTGATGATTCTTGTGCATCTTGGGGCACCAAGAATTATCCTCATGGCCTCATTCTGTACTACTTCAAGTTTCTCCAACACAGAGGCGGGGAAGTTAATTAGGTGCAAAGCATGATAATCAACTAGCGATCTAACAAACATCATATAAAATAATCTAGCCTATTTCATATTGGTATCTATCTAAATAAAATTCTTTTTATTAATACATGAGGTACATCTGCATTAGTGCAGCTACCCTAGACTATATGAAGTGGAGTACAGTGTGTCAAAAAAGCTAACTAGGTGATGCTAAAAAATCCCCATCACACAGGATGGTTCGTCATGCAGACGCATGTGATAAGCGGTCTGCACTGGCAGACTCCGGAAGCATTTTGAGGATATCATCTAAAATACTACGCCCCCCCCCCCTCCGGCCTGCACTCTACGGTACAACCCTGCCTGGTTACACAACCCTCACAAGACACCCACTCTGCTTCTCCTAAAGATCGTTTCCCGTAAATAAGGCAGAGAAGAAATTGCGACGAAATAAGACCGAAACATAGAGGGGGGGGGAGGAGGAAGAAGGTGGGGAGGAGGAAGAAGGTGGGGAGGAGGAAGAAGGTGGGGAGGAGGAAGAAGGTAGGTAGAAGGAGAGGGGGAGAAGGGAGGTAGGAGGCGGAGGAGGAGAAAGAGGAAGGAGGACGACGATACAGAAAGAGAGATGAGAAGAGAAAGAGGAGGAAAAAATAAAAATAAAGAGAGAAAGAGAAAGAGAGAAAGAGAGAAAGAGAGAAAGGAAGGAGGACGAGAGGAAGGAGGAGAAAAACATTAAGATAACAGTGTCAACCATAGATCTAACAACACTTCTAGATAAACCTAAGCCTATTATATCTCACACCACACTTTTAGCCAAGCATTCCTCCCCCCCCCACCCCCTCCTTAACACTGTAGCTGTAGCATATACACATATCATCCCTAATGTAACATTTTGTACACACGTACACATATCAGGTCTAACTTGACACTTTAAATAATCACGATTTACACGGATACAAAAATTACTCCAACTTCATTCATATATATATATATATATATATATATATATATATATATATATATATATATATATATATATATATATATATATATATATATATATATAAAACAGTAAACAATGAGTGTAGTTTAATCACTTGCCCAACATCTCGACCAATACCAGAGACTCGACACAGCAGTCCTCGAGCACCCCCTTCCCTCTCTCGGTGCTCATACATACCTGGGGAACACACACCAAGGATTAGTTCAAGGCACACCAAGGATTAGTTCAAGGCACACCAAGGATTAGTTCAAGGCACACCAAGGATTAGTTCAAGGCACACCAAGGATTAGTTCAAGGCACACCAAGGATTAGGTCATGTACTCAGAATGTATATTATGACATCATACATTTGTAAAAAGCTAATGAACTTTTACTTGGCGAATATTTAAACTGCTGACAATAATATTAAATCACAACACACAAAACAAATAGCATCTTCACAATGGTTACAAATGGCAGTATATTGAGCAGCTCCGCGGACGGCAACATACAGGGTAAGAGTACCCAACAGATGAGAACCCGAGTCTCTGTATGGTATGAGAGGTCAGGCTGGAGTGGGGTGACAAGCGGAGTACCTCAAGGATCGGTGCTGGGGGACAATACTACATATCTATATTTGCGGACAATACCAAATTTGTGACAGTAAACAAATGAAATACGTATGATACCCCAAGGCTGACTTTTATAAGCTGCTGTGTTGGCCCGGGAAATGGCTACTGAATTTAAATACCAATAAGTGTAAGGTGTTGAAATTGAGAACAGATGACAGGACACCAGAAGGACGGTACATACTGAAGGATAACTACCTCTCTGTAAAGACTAAATAAAAAGACCTGGGAGTGGACAATAACCCCAATTATAGAAGTATACGTTACACTGGCAAAAGTCAGATCATTTTTCAGGGAAGCATTCAGATCACTGCACACCCCCTACTTCAGACCAGATCTGAAGATCTCCTTTTTCTTTTTCTTTCTCTCTCCTCCTCCTCCTCCCTCTCTCTATCGTCGTCCTCCTCCTCCGTGTTTCTCCTACCTCCCGTCTCCCCCTCTCCTTCTATGCTGTCCGATCTTATTCCCCACCTCAACAAGGCCGCAGACGTTTGCTACGAGGCTCGTCCCACACTGTCTTCACACCATATTACTTGCAGCAAGAACTCTACCTAACGTCGCTACAAAAGAGTAAACATGATAGACGCATAATATATTTAAGAGGGATTGACAGTGGGGGAAAAATACTACTCACACGGAATACAACGATGAAGAGAAACGTAAATAGAAGCTGGAGAAACAGACGAGCCATAGAGATGTTTCAAAGTGTGTTTCAGCTTAAGATTAGAAAAATGGAATGAAGTAAATAAGCAGGTTGTTTAACCTGCTTCAACTTCAATAAGCCAACTTGAGTCATAATTTCAAAGGAAAATGTAAATATGAAAACATGTAAATGGGCCTGCGGGCCGCTCCAAGCAACAGTCTAGTGGATCAAACTCTCACAAGTCAAGCCTGGCCTCGGGCCGGGCTTGGGGAGTAGAAGAACTCCCAGAACCCCATCAACCAGGTAAACAGGAAAATAGGTCGGATATCACTGCATCGGACAACCGGCGGCTGGAAAGGCGGGGTCCAGGAGCTAAATTTCGGTCATACAGGCACACTCCTCTACGACCCTGCAAAAGATTCAATATTTCCCGTCACGTAGAATCGATAAAGATGGGTGAGATAACCTCCTAAGACGTTGGCGGGGGTTTAATTAATCACACCATTCTCGCTGTGCCTTCCTGGTGGCGCCCCCTTGGCCCCACATGCTGCAGAAGGCACGGACGTGCAGCGCCGGGCGGACGTGCAGCGCCGGCCGTACAATAGCCAGTGGGAGCCTGTACCAGTGCTGGCGATGGTGGGCGGAGGTGGAAGGGTTGTCAATGGCATGCACGGCTGGGCTGTCAATTGCAAATGGGTGGAGGCGAATCCATTACAGAGTTAGGATAGGGGGGGGAGGAGGATAGAGTACTTAAGGACCGAGGAGGATGTTTTGTCAATTGAGAATAGTGGGAGAAAATGGGTTTCCGGTCGGGGATAGGATGACAATTGGCAACAGGCTGAGGGAGGTGATACTTGGGTTATAATGGGTCATAGTGCATGCCTCGAGTAGGCTCAAGAGTCGTCCTACTCCTCAAGCCCGGCCCGGGGCCAAGCTTGACCTGATAATTTGGTCCAATAGGCTGTTGCTTGGAGCGGCCCGCAGGCCCACCACAGCCCGGTTGGTCCCGCACTTCTTGCAGAAAACTATCCAAAAACTATGTTTAGCAGTAAACATCTACTGGAGATGAAGGCACTGTTGAAACTGAAGGTGACGTAGTTGGAAGCGTTCTCTTGCCAGAGTTATACTTCCGGTTTGGGGGAGATGGAGTTTTTTTTTTTTTTTTTTTTTACACAAGAGATGTAGGTCAACAGAAGAACCGAAGTCATCTCTGAAAATAGCAGCCATTATGTGTGTTTATTTTGAATATGATGGACCGTAGAGTCTAAGACGTTGTATGTAATATTGCTTAAAACATCCCATAATCATATGCTCGATAAGACAGGGTTATATATAGGCCGTAAACTGTACGGACAGCCAATCTTCATTTTTATGCAAATTATTGAGCTTTCCCCAACCTGTATAATCAAGTGACTGGACCTTGATTGAAGAAAACCTCTTTCACGTTTCAATCTTCTACAAGTTAACCAGTTTTTGAGGTCAGATTATTTGAACTATTTTCAAACAAGAGACGGAGTCAACGACGATAGTTTTGAATTCACTTGGACTTTCAAGGTTCGAATGTTGTTGCACTTAACAATACTATTTAATGCAGATGAGAATGCCGGTGAGTGTGGTGGGAGAGAGAAAGATGCTCACCATCAGGAACATACTGGAGACGATGGTTCCAAATCTGCAGCTCTGGCAGCCAGGAGGCACACCTTGAGAACCTGGAATTGGTTCTAATTACATGGTACCCGATTCCAAATACCTGGGAACCAAGTACCGGGAATTGGTTCCATTTGGGACCAGTGGCCCCCGACACCAGGAGTGTTGCTGTCATCGGCACCAGACTTCAACACGGTTGAGGACTGGTGGTTGACTGACTGGTTAACCCGATTGTTGGTTGCCGTTTCAAGCAGTCTGGCATGTATGTAACAACCCACTTGATCAGGTTGACTTCTGGTGGCCGTTCATCGAGTTCCCTTTAGTACTGCGAAAGAGATCAGATACGTAGGCCCCATAGTAAGTATCTATCTCGCCTGCACTTTAGGGAATATATTGAAAAATTTTAAGCTGTCTCAATAATTTAGTTTTTTTATTGAATGGATTCTGGCAGAAAGTGCTGTGCTCGTTCTCCAGGTCAGCAACTTCCCCAGCTTGAGATAGGCATCTTAGTGTGCATAATATTTCACCTTAGAGAGCACAAGTGCCCCAATAAGAAATATAAAAGAGTTGGAATTTTATGTCTAAAAAGGGCTTGTTATGCACCTGGATTGTACCTAGATGGGGGTTCACGGAATTGTTTTACTCCCCAAGCCCAAATCTTGGCGAGTAGATTCACTAAAACTCCCAAAAAGTTCATTTCTGTTGGTCCATCACTATAGATTTGTACTTTTGACCAAACGGTTATGTAAGTTCAAGAGAATGGATTGCACTCAAACAAGACCCGGCCGCGTGAGCCGCCAATTCCCCCCCCCCCCCACACACACACACACTAGTAACATCGACAGCATACATGTAGCTGGCAAATATTATAACGTCGTTTAGAAACCTAAATCAGGACCCTCTTTAAAGGCAATCTACTCCGCCTTTGTTACAACCAATATTAGTATCTTTTCCAGGCAAAAAGATCGGCCTGGAATCTGCATCCTGATAAACATATAACCACTGAAAAAAAGTAGAGAGGTCTGCAACAAGATTACTCCCAGAGCTAAAATTATTCAAGCAATGATGATAGGTTAAGGGAACCCCATCTCACAACCTTTAAAGAACAGAACAAACAGAGGGATAAGATCGTAATGTACAAGATAACAAGGGTAATAAGACAAGGTGGACAAGAACAAACTTTCTATATTAACACAAAGTAAAACGAAAGGACGTAAGTGGACGCTGGAAATGCAAATGATTAAGAAGAATTATAAACACCTTCTGTATGAGCGGTCAACAAATAAACTACACTGGAGGAATAAGTTGTAGAAGTCACCTCCATCCACAACTTCAGGGCCAAATTCGACAACAAATTCGAATATCAGAATATTTAAATTATAACGAAACAGGAACAAGGGTTGTGGGCAGGACATACAAAATAGTGCTATCTGGACATCTAGGGTGGAATATTATTGCACAATAACACACCCATTCAAAGGTAGAGAATTTGCTGATCTGGAAAATGTGCAGAAAACTTTTACTGAATGAATCCAGTCATTAAACATTTAAATTATTAAGACTGCTTAAAACTTCTAAGTCTAATGAACAAATCCACAAGGGCCGTGACGAGGATTCGAACCTACGTCCGAGAGCATCCCAGACGCTGCCTTAATCGACTGAGCTACGACATGGTCTTCCAAGTCTGTATTCTCTAGAGCGCTGGCGAGACATAATTCACTCTTAGAAAATATTGGAGGGACTGGTTCCAAATCTGCATGCTGAAATAATTTCTTAAGAGACCAGAAGACATGGCAGGAAGTGCAAATCAGCCGGTTGAAGAGTAGAGACTCAGTAGTTATGCAGAGAGACACCTATCAACGTCAAAAGTCCAAACCTTTTCAACCCTCTTTTTCTGCATATAATGGGGCGACTCTCACTATGTTCAAGAGAATTTTATAGACACCTCCAACTGAATACCTGATCAATTTATACTCCTGAGAAGCGAGAAGCAGCGTCTAACAGCCTGATTAACCAGACCACCCCAACTTGCAGGCCTAGTCGGAGACCGTGCCGCGAGATTATTGATTCCCGGAATAATCACAAGGTAGATAAAGTAAGGTAGTCAGTGATAGGTAAGAACAGGCAAGAACTTGCCTGACTGTCGGATACGCCATGTGTCAACTTTGTGGAAGAGAAAACCATGCACTCCCTTGAACATTATATTGTAGAAAGTACCATATTGACTGACTTTCGCCCTCCTGGGCTGAGGTATGCTGAACTTTGTAACTACTATACGAGTACTGGAACACTTTATATCTTGGACTTGTACCCAAGATTGACCATATAATGCATCAGTTATATAATGTAACTAACCTGAGTACATATATGTTTATATATGTGTATATATGTGTATATATATATATATATATATATATATATATATATATATATATATATATATATATGCGAACAAGCCTGAATGGTCCCCAGGACAATATGCAACTGAAAGGTGAGGTGAAAGCTGAATTGAGGTGAGGCTATCACCTCATTATGTCCGGTCGTGATGGTCAAGTGGATTAAGGCGTCTTGTACATACCAGTTGCGTTGCTTCTGGGAGTATGGGTTCGAGTCACTTCTGGGGTGTGAGTTTTCAGTTTATATATATATATATATATATATATATATATATATATATATATATATATATATATATATATATATATATATATATATATATATACACATATATATATATACACACATATATACATATATATACACACACACACACAGAATATGTGGAAGCTGGTCAGAATTGCATTTCACCTTCGCAAACGCACGTTAATGACGCTATGCAAAAGACACCTCAAACACTGTTTATGTTGGACAGACGTAAATCTGTGTACTTATGTTTATAGGTTAGATTAGCATTTTAAAAGCACTACAATCACTTGTGGTTGATTGTTCAATAAATCACCGACCTGTATGTTTAACAGATCTCTCACCCTGTCCATGGAGGACAGAAGAAAATGTATGTATGCTGGTTAGCATTGTAAATGTGTGGCCACGTCTGTGGTAGAAGAGAGAGAGAGTAACAGGGCCACGCCCACACAGGTACCAGAGTCCCCCCCCCCCCATCAACAACACACACCCCAGACAACACAAACGATAACAATAAAAGACTACCTTTTCCAAACCGGTTCACGGTGGGTAATGTTACACTTTATAACTAGCACGACATTTACTACTACTCAATCATGCCAGACATTCCTGGCCTCGTGTTAACAAGCTTCTCATACACACACTTGCCCGCCTAACACGCTCCCGCACCGCGCGCCCGCCACCGCACGCTCCCAAAAACTGACGAGCTTCGACACTATACAAATTGTGGCCATATTATTATGATGTAAGGCCATCATGTTCTCAGACGGGTGCAGGAACCTGAGACGACTACACGCACGCACATCTGCACTATCTGGTGAGTGTAGCCCTCGACCTGTAAGTAGTTACCTGTACACGGTGGCGACGGTAGCGCCACTACCAGAGACCCGACCCGGGATCACACTTGTCTTGATGGCTCGTTAGTGCGTGTTGTGCAGGTGGGCGCCTCGCTGAACATTGGGCTATGCAAGACGCGAGTCACCAAATACAGTACTGATAATGTGCATTCTGCGGTGCTTCCGGGAAACTTGAGCGGCGCACTGCTCCAGCCTCACACGTCAAGAGTTAAGGAGAAGGTTGCCCAGTCACCCGCTGAGCGAGGCGAGAGCCTCACTGTGCAGCATTTCACTTCTCAAAAACTAGAGACAGACACTATAACGGGGCATAAAACTAGACACCTACAACCCACACATCAGAAAAGAAATTAAAAGTGACGACGTTTCTATTCGTCCTGAACCATTATAAAGTCTTGATATCACCCCCTGACAACGGTCCGGGACGGATCGAATCCTCGTCCCGTACTGTACTGTCGAGTATCTTTATACCAACATAATACCATTTCAAGATACTCTTATGGACATGAGAACAAAGGTAACTGCAGAAGGCCTATTGGCCCATACGAGGCAGCTCCTATTTATACCCACCCAATCCCACTCATATACATGTCCAACTCACGTTTGAAACACTCAAGGGACCCCACCTCCACGTTACGCGGTATGGAACTCACTCGCCTCAACGCCAGCAAGTTGTTGCAGAACCCTTCAAAGTTACAACTTGCATACAAGTATCTGTTGGGATCGAACTGTCGAAAACCCAACACATTTAAATTTGGTTTGTTCTGTAAGTGCTTTTCTTATGCTTCGTAATCCAACTGGATACTTTGATTTTTTCAGGTGTCAGTCTCAGCATGACCTATTGTCAGGTGCGACACACTTAATTCTCTGAGATCTGACTGAGGACAAGAAATAATTTTGGAGATTAATGGATATATTCAGCTATATCACTAAAACACGGGGGTACATTATATGTACAGTTAAAGATATATATATATATATATATATATATATATATATATATATATATATATATATATATATATATATACACAGATACATATATATACATACATACATATATATACATACATACATACATATATATACACATACATACACACACACACACTGTACTTTTATGTACAGTAATATATACACCAAAACCTTATGTATATGCCAATGAGATGGCCGCCACTCGTCAGTCGATTCAATTCTTAAGGACCATCTACTTTACGGAATGGGTCCAATAAATCCAGAACAGTGGTAAATTTCAAAGACGTCATACGGAGTCGACCATGCCACTACGTCCTACGGTCCGTGTCGATGGAGATGTGGATAACGCTGTCACAGCTGGGGGCAAACTGGTCACACACACACACGACGACAGCATGTCGACCGAATGGGAGTGAGTAGAGTACTGTTCAGTTCATTCTCCGACCAGCACTCATTGCCTCTCCCGGTGATTGATTGACTAACAGAATTCCCGCCACCGGACGAGCCACACCGTGCTGACCGTTAACGACCTTCACGGTCGTTAACCTTGTTCTCCCTGTAATATTGAAAGTATTAATATTAAATAACAGTGCCTTTTTTATGCGACGCAATAACACGATAAGGCATTCCGTAACATATCACACAATGCCAGCTTCACGGACCACACAAGTCAACCAGGGGAAAGTTGGCCCAGGCTGTGGGAGTGGAACAACTCTTGAAATCATCAACGGCCATGCCCAGGCAACGGCCAACGGTTATATTCACCCAGCTAAGATATCCGTATGCTATCTAGACACACAAAATTATCGTCGTACAGGCAAGTTACTCAAGTGACGAGGACAGGTTGAATAGTTTAGCAGTTACCAAGGAGGACGTAATTAAACAAATAGTAAAACTAAAACCAAACAAATCCCCAGGGCCGGATGAAGTGTTTGCCAGGGTGCTTAAAGAATGCAAAGAGGAGCTTTCCGAGCCACTGTCTACCATATTTAATAAATCAATAGAGTTAGGTAGAGTGCCAGAGTCATGGAAGGTGGTACCAATTTTTAAGACAGGAGATAGATCACTTGCGTCAAACTATCGGCCAATTAGCCTAACGTCTATTGTGGGAAAGTTACTTGAATCGATAATTGCAAATACAATTCGTCTTCATCTTGAAAAACATAAATTAATAAATGAGTCGCAACATGGTTTTACAAATGGATGTTCATTTTTAACAAATTTGCTATCTTTTTATTCCAGCATAGTTGAGGCAGTTGATAGTGGTAAGGATTGTGATGTTGTGTACCTTGACTTTAGCAAAGCTTTTGATACAGTGCCACATGAAAGACTGATTAAAAAATAGAGGCTCATGGTATTGAGGTGCTATATTAAGTTGGATTAGGGCATGGCTATTCCAAAGGAAATAGAGTTAGTATAAATGGGGTTAAGTCAGAGTGGGATAATGTTGTTAGTGGAGTACCTCAGGGCTCTGTCTTGGGACCTCTGTTGTTTATAATATATATAAATGATTTAGATTCAGGTTTGAGTAGCAACATCTGCAAATTTGCAGACGATACAAAAATCGGTGGGGAAATTAACACGGAAGACGACTCACTATCATTTCAAGTTGATCTAATTAGGGTTTTGAAGTGGTCAAAAGATTGGCTGATGCAGTTTAATGGTGATAAATGTAAAGTTCTGAGGCTAGGTAATGATGATAGAGTTACAAGATACGAGCTTGATGGTGTTGAGATTGCGAAGTCGGTATGCGAAAGGGATCTGGGAGAATTTTAGTTAGTAATTAATTTTAGTAAAGTGATTAGTAAGAATTTAAAACAAAAGGATCAATTCCTGAATGTTCGTAATAAGGCAAATAGGACACTGGGATTTATTAATCGAAGCATTAGTAACAAGACACCTGGTGTTCTTCAGCTATATCTTGCTCTAGTTAGGCCCCATTTAGATTATGCAGTTCAGTTTTGGTCGCCATACTATAGAATGGATATAAATTCACTTGAACGTGCCCAGCGTAGGATCTTGAGGTTATCTTGAGATAATTTCGGGGCTTTTTTTTTTAATGTCCCGGCGGCCCAGTCCTCGACCAGGCCTCCACCCCCAGGAAGCAGCCCGTGACAGCTGACTAACACCCAGGTACCTATTTTACTGCTAGGTAACAGGGGCATAGGGTGAAAGAAACTCTGCCCATTGTTTCTCGCCAGCGCCTGGGATCGAACCCAGGACAACAGGATCACAAGCCCAGCGTGCTGTCAGCTCAGCCGACCGGCTCCCCTATGTGACCAGGATGACTAAGTTAATTCCCCAAATTAAAAACCTTTCATATGAAGAAAGATTAACTTGCATTCACTGGAAAGGCGAAGAGTTAGGGGTGACATGATAGAGGTTTGCAAGTGGATGAATGGACATAACAAACGGGATATTAATAGGGTATTAAAAGTATCAACACAAGACAGAACACGAAACAATGGGTATAAATTGGATAAGTTTAGATTTAGGAAAGACTTGGGTAAATACTGGTTCGGTAACAGTTGTTGATTTGTGGAACCAATTACCGCATAACGTGGTGGAGGTGGGGTCCCTCGATTGTTTCAAGC
Organism: Procambarus clarkii; assembly: GCF_040958095.1. Classification (NCBI taxonomy): domain Eukaryota; kingdom Metazoa; phylum Arthropoda; class Malacostraca; order Decapoda; family Cambaridae; genus Procambarus; species Procambarus clarkii. The sequence continues at coordinate 14,323,645 of NC_091176.1, read as the reverse complement.
GTGGGTTGGACATGTTTATGAGTGGGATTGGGTGGTTATAGATAGGAGCTGCCTCGTATGGGCCAATAGACCTTCTGCAGTTACCTTGTTCTTATGTTCTAAGTCTCAAAGACTGTTGTTGGAATAATTAACTTCACTACAAGGTAAGGAATAGTCAGGTGGATAAGAGATAATCAGGTTCACACTATAATTGAGGGAGACAGCGTTATGTGGGTGTAAACTGCTGGGTTAATTTGGGTGTAAACTTTGGACTGGGGAGAGGGAACGTCTTGGTGGGTGAGCAGTGGTACCATCTCAAAGTACTATACTATAGTGATAGATCTATCTCTATAGTAAGAACATAAGAACATAAGAACAAAGGTAACTGCAGAAGGCCTATTGGCCCATACGAGGCAGCTCCTATTCTATAACCACCCAATCCCACTCATATACTTGTCCAACCCGTGCTTGAAACAATCGAGGGACCCCACCTCCACAATGTTACGCGGCAATTGGTTCCACAAATCAACAACCCTGTTACTGAACCAGTATTTACCCAAGTCTTTCCTAAATCTAAACTTATCCAATTTATATCCATTGTTTCGTGTTCTGTCCTGTGTTGATACTTTTAATACCCTATTAATATCCCCCCGGTTATGTCCATTCATCCACTTGTAAACCTCTATCATGTCACCCCTAACTCTTCGCCTTTCCAGTGAATGCAACTTAAGCTTTGTTAATCTTTCTTCATATGAAAGATTTCTAATTTGGGGAATTAACTTAGTCATCCTACGCTGGACACGTTCAAGTGAATTTATATCCATTCTATAATATGGCGACCAAAACTGAACTGCATAATCTAAATGGGGCCTAACTAGAGCAAGATATAGCTTGAGAACCACACCAGGTGTCTTGTTACTAACGCTGCGATTAATAAATCCAAGTGTCCGATTTGCCTTATTACGAACATTTATGCATTGATCCTTTTGTTTTAAATTCTTACTAATCATAACTCCCAGATCCCTTTCGCAATCCGACTTCGCAATCACAACACCATCTAGCTCGTATCTTGTAACTCTATCATCATTACCTAACCTCAGAACTTTACATTTATCAGCATTAAACTGCATCTGCCAATCCTTTGACCATTTCAAAACCCTATCTAGATCAACTTGAAGTGATAGTGAGTCCTCCTCCGAATTAATTTCCCTACCGATTTTCGTATCATCGGCAAATTTGCAAATGTTGCTACTCAAACCTGAATCTAAATCATTTATATATATTATAAACAACAGAGGTCCCAGGACAGAGCCTTGAGGCACTCCACTTACAACATTTTCCCACTCTGACTTGATTCCATTTATACTAACTCTCTGTTTCCTTTGGTATAGCCATGCCCTAATCCAGCTTAATATAGCACCCCCAATACCATGAGACTCTATTTTTTTAATCAGTCTTTCATGTGGCACTGTATCAAAAGCTTTGCTAAAGTCAAGGTATACAACATCGCAATCCTTACCACTATCAACTGCCTCAACAATGCTAGAATAAAAAGATAACAAATTTGTTAAACATGAACGGCCATTTATAAAACCATGTTGCGACTCAATTATTAATTTATGTTTTTCAAGATGAAGACGAATTTTATTTGCTATTATAGATTCGAGTAACTTTCCCACAATAGACGTTAGGCTAATTGGTCGATAGTTAGACGCAAGTGATCTATCTCCTTTCTTAAAAACTGGTATCACATTAGCAACTTTCCAAAACTCTGGCACTCTGCCTGACTCTATTGATTTATTAAATATGGTTGACAGTGGGTCACAAAGCTCCTCTTTGCATTCTTTAAGCACCCTAGCAAACACTTCATCCGGCCCTGGGGATTTGTTTGGTTTGAGTTTTACTATTTGTTTAAGAACATCCTCCCTGGTAACTGCTAAACTCGTCAACCTGTCCTCGTCCCCACCCACATAGACTTGTTCGGCTGAAGGCATATTGTTAAGTTCCTCTTTAGTAAATACAGATACAAAATATTTATTAAAAATACTACTCATCTCTTCATCACTATCTGTTATTTGACCTGTCTCAGTTTTTAATGGACCTATCCTTTCCCTAGTCTTAGTACGATATAACTGAAAAAACCCTTTAGGATTTGTCTTTGCTTGCCCTGCTATGCGAACTTCATAGTTTCTTTTTGCTTTCCTTATCTCTTTTTTAACATTTCTAACCAGTTGTACGAATTCCTGTTCTAAAGTGACCTCCCCATTTTTAATCCTTTTGTACCAAGCTCTCTTTTTACCTATAAGGTTCTTCAAATTCTTTGTTATCCACTTTGGGTCATTAGTATACGATCTATTCAATTTGTATGGTATACTACGTTCCTGTGCTTTGTTTAGAATATTCTTAAATAAGTTATATATTGAATCCACATCGAAATCCCCATTTAAGTCACCTATCGCTGGGTTCATGTCTCGCTCCAAGACCGGCCCACACCCCATACCCAAGCCATTCCAATCAATTTGACCCAAAAAATTTCTTAGGCTATTAAAATCAGCTTTTCGAAAATCTGGCACTTTAACAGAATTTTCTCCTACTGGTCTATTCCATTCTATGCTAAATCTGATTTCTTTGTGATCACTGCTCCCTAGCTCACTCCCTATTTCGATGTCATTAATTTGCGTTTCCCTGTTAGTTAACACTAAATCTAAAATATTATTTTCCCGTGTTGGTTCCTTAATGTGTTGCGTAAGAAAGCAATCGTCAATTAATTCTAGAAAATCTTCTGCTTCACTATTCCCTGTTTTGTTCAACCAGTTTATTCCGCTAAAATTAAAGTCACCCATGACATAAATACTGTTAGATCTAGATGCTCTAGATATTTCATCCCATAGATGCTTTGCTTCCATTCTGTCTAAATTTGGTGGCCTATATATTACTCCTATTATAATATTATTATCTTTTTCGTTTAATTCAATCCAAATAGTTTCTGTGTGTGGCTCTGTTTTGATTCCCTCTTTGAGACTACATTTCAAATTGTCCCTAACATATATGGCTACTCCACCTCCTCGTCTAATATATCTATCTGTGTGAAATAGTTTAAATCCATATATTTGATATTCAGCTAATAGTTCTCTATTTTCTACATTCATCCACGTTTCGGTAAGTGCAATAATATCTATTTTTTCTGTGCAGACAAGAGCATTTAATTCGTTAATTTTATTTCTTAGACTTCTACTGTTAGTGTAATATACCCTAAGTGAATTGTTATTTTGCGGACCTTCTCTTTCCCTGATCGTTTTGCCAATTCCTTTCTCCCACAAACACATACTTTTATTACCTCCTTCCTCCAAATCAATTCCCATACCTCTATCTACTAACAGTTTAAACCCAAACAAACACCTCTAACCACTTCTTCTAGCGAGTTCGCAACAGCAACAACCCCAGCTCTCGATAGATGCACCCCATCACGAGCATACATTTCATTTCTTCCATAGAAGTGTTCCCAGTTGTCTATGAAAGATATTGCATTTGATTTGCAATATCTTTCCAGCCGGCAATTGACACCAAGTGCCCTCGATATCCATTCATTTCCCACTCCCTTTCTTGGAAGAATGCCACATATGATCGGGATTCCTCCCTTGCTCCTAACTAACTCTATGGCTGTTTTATACCTCTGAATCAGTTCCTCACTCCTGACTCGACCAACATCATTTCCTCCCACGCTAATGCAAATAATGGGATTGTTCCCATTACCAGCCATAATATCATTCATGTTGTTTATAATATCACCAATGCCAGCTCCGGGATAGCAAACCCTTAACCTGTTCCCCCTATCTCTAGCACAAAACGTTCTATCCAAATACCTTATCTGGGAATCTCCCACAACTAATGTTTGCTTAGGTACTTCCTTTACTTTCTGAGGGGCCTGCGCTTCCTTTCTCTTCGTTGCTTTCCCTTTTGCGTGATCCACAGTCTCTCCACAGCACTCGTCCTCCAAAACGTCAAATGAATTTGAAGTTGCTATGGCGTTTGAAGGCGGCTTTATCAAAGTCTTCTTAAGGCCCCTGTCTTTCGCAACTCTCCAAGACGAGGTCCCTTTACTGCTGGTCTCCTCCTTCGTTACTTCTCGTAGTTTTTTAAGCTGACGCACCTCCTCCCGCAGAGAGTCCAACTCTGTCCTCAGGGCTCCCACTAGAGTAACCAGGTCCTTCACTACAACTTCCATATTGCTATAACAACACTCAGGAGCTCCGGTTAACACAACCTCTCACTGTGACTTCACCTGACCGACTGAACTATATACTATATATTCTAAATGTGGTACTATCTCACAGTCCCTTTCAAAGTGTGCAGAGGTCCTTCCTACAGTGTATGGAATTGGCGAAGCACTTAAAACTACTGGAACACACTCAAAGTACTCGAATTCTACTCCATGCAACGAAGACATCACATCTCTTATGTCAAGTTTGATAGGTTCATCAATACCTCCCCCCCCCCCCCACACACACACACACACGGATCCACTGATATGCTAGCCTAAAAAAATGTGTTGGTGTTACTTCCTATAGTTTCAGTTTTTATGCAAGTGTGCCACCATGGGCTTCCTTGATTTATCAATCAACAACAGTTGAAGTCGCCCATGATGAGTGGAGACCATAGCTGTAGCCCGGGCTACAACTCCCTCCCACAACACTCCCGCACCTCTCTCCTCCACCACAGCCTCGCCGTCTCTCCCCCCGCCACGACAGGAGCCAGTCATGGCAACTTTCACCCAAGTTGATGATGGAGGCGACACCCTCAGCTCCCCTGGCAGTGTCGCCGGCGCGGGGCTTCGCAGCTACTACACACACACACACACTAACAAAAACAATCTAAGGTAAAATTAAAGAAACAAACTAATATATCGGGAGAAAGAAGAGAAAGGAAAGCGACAAACGAAGACCAGAATGAAATACGAGGACAGAAGAAGTAGAAAATAAATAAATAAAGATTATTCCTATTCTCCAGATAATTATTTGATAACTTATGAGTTTAACAAGCGGACAGACACTTCACTTTCATAACACGGTGCTGTTCATGTTCAATGTAACACTGTAAAAGTGTTTGGTTTAGTTGTATTTAATACATACATAGAGTACATGAGTCACAGACAGGGATTTGAGAAGGCGCCAGGTTGTTGGCCGGAGTTTCACACCTCTAAGAGTTAATGACCCCAAGTGACCTGAGGTCAGATCATGCGAATTTCACCTTGCTTCTGCTAATCTTATAATTGGAGCCTGGTAGCCTTCAAACATGCCGACGTTTAAGGAGTGGCTTGGTAGAGAGCCGGAGGCTATCTACTTGTGGGCGGAGTTAGCTACTAGGTTCCCTAATATATACTAGGAGAGCTATCGATTCAAGGGCATTAAGAGAAGAACGGCAGTCAGGAGAGCAGAGAAGACTGCCTAGCAGGGAGGCTGTCGGCCGGCAGGGCGGGACAGTCTCTGTCAACTATAGACCCCCCCCCCCTCTATCCAGCTATAGGCAGACACTTGGTGAGTTGAACATTAAGGTGACTTGGTCGTGTTTTACAAGTGTTGTGTGATGATCAGGGGCAGTCAGTTGTAGTGTTCTCAGATTCTTGGAGGATGACTCAATTTACATATATATATCTTGAGCATTGCTTAAATTATGATACTTAGTATGTGAAATATAATTGAAGTTATTATTTACATTGCCTTTAACTGTATCCCCTAGAGTTGAGTTGAGGTGAGAAAGCCTCTGTGATTACTGGTTTCATGATTTAATGAGTACATGATAAAGATGGGACATACTAATAATGACCTCTTGATAACATCTTTTGTGAATATTGTGATACAGACAAGTTCCATTCCTTGTCTTGTAGGTAATAGCATTTCGTCTTCTACTATCTACTTCTACTATCTACTCTTCTACTTCTACCTACCTTCTTCTCTCCCTCCACCCCTCTCTAAACTCTCACTTTCAACTAATGACCCTCCTCGCTCCTCCCACCTCTCTACCTCTCACCCCAAACCCTCACTAATTACTTCACTATTCATTTCTTTCCTTTCGTTTTCTCTTATACGTTTGTGGCAGTGAAATGTATTCTAGAGTTCTCTCTAGAGTTTCGGGTAGCTGATCCAGTTACGGCGCCTTGTAGTCTTAGCACCTAGGTAGTCAAATACCTAGGTTACAAGGTGTTGAACGAGAGAGGTTGCCTTAGGAACTCTGGGAGTGCTCTAGAATAGTTAGCTAACTGGGGACGGGATAACGGACTAGAGAGAGCTGTTTCCCCCGGCCTCGTTAGTTAACTGGGGGGTGGAATAATGGACAAGATAGAGCTATTCCCCCCCCCCCCCTGTTACATCAAGACATGAACATACTCACTATCATGTTCCTACTTTTAAATGTTGTACAAAACTTTTTAAAATGCCATACCACAGGTTTGCTCACTTATCAATTTCTTATGCTACTTAAGCAAAATCTTGAGTTATCTTGAGATGATTTCGAGGCTTTTTTTTTTTTTTTTTAGTGTCCCCGCGGCCCGGTCCTCGACCAGGCCTCCACCCCCAGGAAGCAGCCCGTGACAGCTGACTAACACCCAGGTACCTATTTTACTGCTAGGTAACAGGGGCATAGGGTGAAAGAAACTCTGCCCATTGTTTCTCGCCGGCGCCTGGGATCGAACCCAGGATCACAAGTCCAGCGTGCTGTCCGCTCGGCCGACCGGCTCCCAATTACCAAAATATTACCATTTACAATAAATATTGTTTTACCTAGTTTATCATATTCAGCCCCCATTAAATAACGGAAAAGTGAAATTTCCCATTACATATATAATACCACATTTTCCCCGCTGACCGTGATTTTGTCTCCCAGTTCACTTTTCACAACGATTCTTACCTTCCAATTACCTTGAGTTCGTTCTCAAGATCAACGTCTCCGCGGCCCGGTCTCTGGCAAGGGCCTTCTGGTTGGTGGTCTTATCAACCAAACTGTTAGACGCGGCTGCTCGCAGCTTAATGCATGAATCACAGCCAGATTGATCAAACATCCTTAAGTTCTTTTTATTGAAGCTAAAAGTAGCAATACCGGCAGAATGTGGATGTTAGGCCAGCAACAAGGAGGCCTGGTCGACGACCGGGTCGCGGGGACGCTAAGCCCCGAAAGCACCTCAAGGTAACCTCAAGGTAGGACTAAGTGATATGGCGGCGCCAAAGACCCCTTACGTCTGGTGATGCCGAAATCTTTTTAATCCGGTCCATACCCGGCCCGTGCTCACCGGTCCATACCCGGCCCGTGCTCACCGGTCCATACCCGGCCCGTGCTCACCGGTCCATACCCGGCCCGTGCTCACCGGTCCATACCCGGCCCGTGCTCACCGGTCCATACCCGGCCCGTGCTCACCGGTCACTGGTGGGTGTGATCCACCCAAGGTGGGCCAGACTTCCCACGACCTCCGGACGGCCGGTGTCACGAGGCAACAGGTGAGGAAAAAATAAAAGGGCGCCGCCAGGGTCCGAGCAACAATGGGAGCCCGGAACGTTATTAGGCTAGCCAGGGGTGACCCTCTCTCTCTCTCTCTCCCTTCCTCTATCATCTTTAGTCCCTCCCTCTTCCCTACATCCCTACCTAACCTTCCCTACATCCCTACCTTTCTCTTCCCTCTCCCTGCCTCATATAACCCAACACTGCAGAAATTTGCATTTGTTGGCGAGAGCGGGGTCCACCGTGGGTGGTATATGGTAATAAGTTGTTTATATTCTTTATATTCAAAGCTGAATAACAATTATCCGGCAGCAACACACACACACAACACCTTAACACTTATATGGCTCCTGTGTGTGTGAATTATTTATATATATATATATATATATATATATATATATATATATATATATATATATATATATATATATATATATATATTATATATATATATAATATATATGTCGTACCTAGTAGCCAGAACGCACTTCTCAGCCTACTATGCAAGGCCCGATTTGCCTAATAAGCCAAGTTTTCATGAATTAATTGTTTTTCGACTACCTAACCTACCTAACCTAACCTAGCTTTTTCGGCTACCTAACCTAACCTAACCCATAAAGATAGGTTAGGTTAGGTTAGGTAGGGTTGGTTAGGTTCGGTCATATATCTACGTTAATTTTAACTCCAATAAAAAAATTGACCTCATACATAATGAAATGGGTAGCTTTATCATTTCATAAGAAAAAAATTTGAGAAAATATATTAATTCAGGAAAACTTGGCTTATTAGGCAAATCGGGCCTTGCATAGTAGGCTGAGAAGTGCGTTCTGGCTACTAGGTACATTATATTATATATATATATATATATATATATATATATATATATATATATATATATATATATATATATAAATGAATGACGAGGGACAGACGGCTGGAGGACGAGGGACAGACGGCTGGAGGACGAGGGACAGACGGCTGGAGGACGAGGGACAGACGGCTGGAGGACGAGGGACAGACGGCTGGAGGACGAGGGACAGACGGCTGGAGGACGAGGGACAAACAGTGGATGGCTTATCTGCCTGAAACGCCAAAGAAAAAGTTGGATAAAAAGAGCGTAAAATTTATTCATGAGTGCCTGAGGCGGCGGGAGGAAGGCTCCCTCACAGTGCCACTCTCTCTTTCTCACCTGTTGAGAGACGAAAGGCGGGACCAAAGAGCTAAAGCTCAACCCCCGCAAACACTACTAGGCGAGTACAGGTCCTCGCGGCCAAGCCGAGCGCTGAGGAAGGGAGTACGGGGGGGGGGGGGGGTAGTCTATCTACCTTGTGAAAGGCATAAGAGACGGGTTTCGATTATCGGCCAAGACAAACAATTGGGCAGTTTCTTTCAACTTATGCTTCTGTACTGTGGAGGCGAGGCTAGCCCTATACCCCACCGGCAAGTGCAGGTGTGCCTTAGGCGTGTAATGGACGTGTACGGGACGTGTACAGGACGTGTACGGGACGTGCACTGGAGGAAACTGCAGTACATGCCAACTAGTCAAAGTGACACAAAGAACAGTGTTAACCCGTGTTAGTCCTGATCTCTCACCAACCAATGCACTCGGCTTACATCAACAGCATTACAAGGTCCGTAGACCAATACATATACAAAAGAACGGGAGTTGAACCGACCGCGGGATCCGTCCCCCACCAAAATCTACAGACCAGTGATGGCGCCGCCAGCTGGCGGGAACGTATCTTTCAAAACACTTAATCCATATAACTAAAATTACAACTCGATAGAAATTTGAGCACACGCATTACAGCTCATTACATCAATATACAACTCACAACATAACATGGTACAAGCATATAAACATAAGCGAAGAACATGATACTATACTAAAGATAAAAACAGATAATTGCAATCTACTCGGCTTGGTAATGCTTAATCTATATATATATATATATATATATATATATATATATATATATATATATATATATATATATATATATATATATTATATATATATTATATATATATATATATATAATATATATATTATATATATATATGTCGTACCTAGTAGCCAGAACGTAGTTCTATGCCTACTATGCAAGGCCCGATTTGCCTAATAAGCCAAGTTTTCATGAATTAATTGTTTTTCGGCTACCTAACCTAACTTTTTCGGCTACCTAACCTAACCTATAAAGATAGGTTAGGTTAGGTTAGGTAGGGTTGGTTAGGTTCGGTCATATATCTACGTTAATTTTAACTGCAATAAAAAAAATTGACCTCATACGTAATGAAATGGGTAGCTTTATCATTTCATTAGAAAAAAATTAGAGAAAATATATTAATTAAGGAAAACTTGGCTTATTAGGCAAATTGGGCCTTGCATAGTAGGCTGAGAAGTGCGTTCTGGCTACTAGGTACGACATATATATTATATATAATATATATATATATATATATATATTATATATATAATATATATATAATATATATATAATATATATACTATACTGGTATAAAGCAGTATATACCGGATCACCATGTTACGTACTCCTAGCAGAATACGTATATAAATTTAAAATAAATATTATTTTATTTTATCATTGCATGTATATGTACACACATTGTGTTTTTTTTTGTAAATTGTCGTATGGTTTGGCAGCGTCAGTGGACAAGAGCGCGGTTGCCTTTGCACAAGTCTATTACCTGATTGATACGGGAAAGCTGGACCTGTTCAGTTGAGAGTTCCAGATGTCACTTTTATTTAGTTAGGAAATGGTTCATATACTATAATTAAACAGGTGGCATTGTACTTATATATTTTGTAAGCAACTATTATATGTAAATTGCATTCTTATGTGTTTTGAGAACAAGTGGTTGTTCAATTAGTTTAAAATATTAAAAAGTCCTTAGTTTCCATCCCTCATCCTGGGATGAGGCAGACGGGAGGTGAGAATGTGGGTGGCGACAGAGCGAGAGTTCAGTAGCTTCGGGGAACCAGGAGGAGTAACATGTGGGAGATAAGTCTGTTAAATTTTTTTTGTGCCATAGTTACTATTATATATTACGTGCCATGACAATACTTTCATATATTCTATAAGTTAACTTTACCATCTGTGTTTTTATATTATACTGTTTTGAATATATAGCTATCATATTGTGTATCTATTCTTCAGTCCTAAACGAAGATTGTTAATTATGTGCTCATTACTTATCAAGGGGTTATACTGGTGATTCGCTATTGAGAACAGCAGTTGTGTCGTATCCCTAGACGTAATTAAAGTTGGCTGCTGTAGAGTCACGAGCCTTAACGTACGATAGGTAACAAAGAGTTATGGGGGCCTGTCCGGGAGATATTGTTCTCACTTTAACTTAACTATGCTAATCTAACCTTGCCTTCCTAGGTACCAGTGTGTCAAGTGTCTCTGTGTGTTTCTTAAGAACTATTCCATGTGCCAAGCAAGCCTTCCTGTGTGTCAAGTAACAACGTTTCACGATTTTGAGGTAAGTCATCCTATATATTTTGTTTGTGCAGTGAGGCCAAGCGAATTTTCAGTGTGGTGACAATTTTACAGTGAAGTGTAGTGCAGTGCCATTGTTTTAATTATTTTTGTGAATCAAGTGCCAAGTGTTAGTAACGATGGAGGAGAAAGTTGCAGCGTTGGTGGCTCACCCAGACTTTGAAGGGATTCAGAACCTTAAAAAGACTGAGTTAATACAAATGGCAAATCAGTTGGATTTGACCACCAGCAATAGAATGGTTAAAGCCCAAATATTGAAAGTCATTGTGACGCATTTTGTTGAGAATGGGGAGTTAGAGGAAGAAATTCTAGAGGAGTTAAGAGAGGAGTCGAGTGATCAGATGATGTTAAAGCGTCTTGAGTTAGAAGCTCGCCAATTAGAGCTTGAAGCTCAAAAAGAACAGAAAATATTAGAGGCTGAAGCTCAGCAAAGGGAGCTGGAGACTAGGCGTTTAGAAATTGTGGTACAGTTGCAAATAGAAGCCACAAAGAAGCAACAAGCCGAGGAACAAACTAGGCAATTAGAGATTCAACAACAAATGGCTGACACTAACTTCAGGCTTGAATCACAGCGTATGGCAGCTGGGCATGGAAATACTAGTAATGTTTCAACAAATAGTGATAATAATCCCATCAGGATGAATAAGTATATAGAGTTGCCCAAGTTCAATGAGGAAGATCCTGAGGTTTTCTTTGCACATTTTTATAAAATTGCCATCAGTATGAACTGGCCAAGGGATCAGTGGGTAGCCATTATGCAGTCTCAATTTAAGGGGCGTAGTCAGGAGGTTTTCACATCCCTACCTGACGCTCATAGTTTTGATTATGACTTTGTAAAGAAAAGCATCCTCAATGCGTACCAGTTAAATCCAGAGGCACACAGGCAAAAGTTTAGAAATCTAAGGAGGACAAGTGATCAGACAATAGCAGATTTTACTCGTCAGAAGACGAATTTTTGCAACAGATGGTTAAAGTCACTTGCAGTCACTGATTTTGATGCTCTAAAGAATCTTCTTATAATGGAAGAAGTATTGTCATGTCTTCCAGACCAGTTGTCTACTTTTATGGCAGAACAAAAGAATGTAACAGATATTGATGAGCTGTCAAAGCTCGCGGATGAGCATGAGTTGTTGACTAAGGCCCCGTTTACGGCCACTTCACCTAAGTCTAGTCGTAGAGTAAATTATAATGCTCACCGAACTCCTTATCAGAATCCATCCAGTCCTAGTACTCCAGTTACTCCCATGAGCTCTTCTCTTACAAAACCTAACCCTGCTACTTCATTGTCAGGAATGTCAAATAATAATAAGGTTATTTCTAAACCTACAGTTGGTTCTACCAGTGTGTCCACTGTAAGGTCCTGTTCCCATTGTAAGAGAAAAGGCCATGGAATTCATTCATGTTTTATATTGCACCCTGAGTTACGACCAACTGGTCTCATTTATTGCAGAGGTGTGCAAAATAAACTTACTAATAAACATGTAACTGTAAACCCCAATTGGGTGAAACAGTATTCACCATATATGTCTTCAGGTGAAGTCTTGTGTATTAATGGAAAGTGGAAGCCAGTGGTTATTCTTCGTGATACAGGTGCTTCCCAAACCATAATTTCATCCAGTATTCTTTCTGATGTTGAAAAGAGAGATACTGGAAAGTTTGTTGTTCTTCAGAGTGTTGCAGGATGTAAAACTGTACCTCTAATAGACATTAATTTCAGATCCACCATTACACCACGTTTATGCACTGTGGGTGTTAGTACACAGTTGCCCATCCCAGGTGTGGATGTTATATTGGGTAATGATGTGGCCATAAATCATGTTGTGGGTGAGATTGATCCCCGTTTGTGTAAGCAGCCAGTTGCAGACCATGTTTATTCTGCCTGTGCTGAAGTTAGTTCTATGAAGGAACCTGTTGTAGAAGATGGTTTTGTCCATTCTACCTGTGCTGATGTCAGTACTAATATAAATCCAGTTGTCAGTTCTGATGTTGTTACTCAAGCATTTGTTCCAGTAACCAGTACCCCTTCAGTGGAGAAGTGGGATGTGGTTGTTCCAGATTTGTGTGTGGCCGATTTAGTTGTTGAGAGTAAGCCTGATGCTATGACTCTGCTTTATTCCAATAAATTGGGAAAGGATGTCCATGTACCAGTGTCTTGCCCGCTCACTACGAACGTTGTGCCAGGAGTTGAGAGAAACTTAAAAGCCACGACTCTGTATTCCAGCCAAGTGAATGGTTTAGGACAAGATGTCGGGTTGGCAGAAGTATTCCCGCTCACTCCAAGTTTAGAATCAGTTGTCGAGAGTAAGTCCGTTGTAGAGGCCCCGCCTCACCCTAGTCAAGGTGATATAATAGGGGAGGAGGTCAAACTACCTGTTACTTGCCCGCTCGCTTCAGATTCCCTTCATTTATGTGCTTTGAGTAGAACTGACCTTAAGATTTCAGAGAGAAGCAAGGAGACAGTCTGTACTGTAGATCCAGTTTTGGAGAGTGTGGGAAAGCAGCCAGAGGATCAGCTTCTGTTGAGTAGATGGAGACCCATTGAGCCTCCCTCTTCAGTTGTCTGTGAGGATGTGACCCAGCTTGGTAGTGATATTATTGATTGTGAGCAGACAGTACTCCAAGCAGCTCCAGAAGTCATGGGAGGAAATTTTGGTAAAATCATTAAGAGTGGTAAAGTAGCATTTGGATCTAAGTTGAGGAATTGTGATTCTTATTCCATGTGGAGTAAGTATTTCTCATTGTGTACATTGAGTCAGAGTGTGTGTAGGATGTTGAAATCTTCTTTTATTCTGCAGGAGCCATTTTCTTGTGAAGTAATGGACTGTGGGACATCTTTGTCAAGCCTTGTGGTTGAGCAGAGAGAGTTTACTCAAGTAGGTTGTGCACCCAGCAGTTCTGAGGAAGTGGTGAGTTATGCTAGAGCAGTGTCTCTATATTCAGATCCAGTTAATTTTGATGCACGAGTGATAAAAGTGTATGTTCCACTCAAGTGTGGTGTTGATTTTCAGAATCATATTGTGGATGAAGGATTAAATCATACTGGGGAGCAGATGTTTGAGGCTCCAGGTGTGCAATTCAAGTTGGGGGATAAGGTTATCCTACCTAGAGTTAATCATTGTGAAGGGTTTCAGATTGTCCTTGGGCGTTTTCCAGGTAATCTGCTGTTCATCTTCAAGATGTTAAGACCCTTAAACCTCTTGGTTGATTGGTTGTCATCAGACGTAAATCACTTGGGAAGTGATGGTGAGGGTTGTAAAGTTTTCGGCATGTTTTATTTAGTCTTTTGGAAGACTAGACGGTTGATGAATGTGTGTGTTGTGTTCAAGTTCACCATCAGAGGGTGTGAACTTGTCTTGAGAGTTATGATTGAGATATGGTGCCTAGGCATATGCCTGTTTTCTTTCACTGATCGTTATGACAGAGTTATGAGGAAATTGATTTCTGTGTTCCTTATGGATCATCTGAGTCAGTTCGATCAGGTAGTCTTTGCACTTATCTTGGGTTGTATTTCTTGGTTGGAAGGTCAAAGGTTTGCTAAGTCGGTGTCTTGTGTTTCGGAAGGTTCTATGAATGGGAAAATCTTATGCATAATTGTGAGGTTTAATGCTAATTTCTCTAATTTTAGTATCCATTGGGCGAGAGTATGTGTTCCACAGAGGATCAAGAGTGATGAAGAGCAGATGTCTGTGTCAGAGCATACCCAGGAGAAGTCCCAAATCTACTCAACATCCAGTCAGCTTCAATTAAGCAGTTCAGCTCCAGAAAAAGGGAGTAATGGAAAATCGAGGCTGTCTTGGAAAAATTCACCATGTGGAAAAGGAATCACATGGAAAAATGAAACTGATCTTGGAGAAATAGTAGAAACATATGAAAAGCAAAATTGCCATGATAACTGTGTGAAAGCAGCTACCTTTATTGACAATTCTATTCATGCTACTAATGATAATGTAGATAGGAGTGTGAAATATGATCTAAAACAAAGTGAAATAAATGAGATAGTACCTTGGAGAGATAAAATTGCATACTCCAGTGACACATATGTAGAACATAGTCATAAGACTGAAATTTCTGAGTTTCCTGTAAGACTATATTTGGAGTGTTTTCATTTTTGTCCAGAGATGTGTTCTTATTACTTATACATGTTTGGTGTAATCAATACCATAAATCTCAAGTGTCATACATTTTACTTTGAAAAAATGCCATTGATCTTCAATCTATTGCATTTTTTTTTCTTGGAGGTGGAAGTGTTACGTACTCCTAGCAGAATACATATATAAATTTAAAATAAATATTATTTTATTTTATCATTGCATGTATATGTACACACATTGTGTTTTTTTTTGTAAATTGTCGTATGGTTTGGCAGCGTCAGTGGACAAGAGCGCGGTTGCCTTTGCACAAGTCTATTACCTGATTGATACGGGAAAGCTGGACCTGTTCAGTTGAGAGTTCCAGATGTCACTTTTATTTAGTTAGGAAATGGTTCATATACTATAATTAAACAGGTGGCATTGTACTTATATATTTTGTAAGCAACTATTATATGTAAATTGCATTCTTATGTGTTTTGAGAACAAGTGGTTGTTCAATTAGTTTAAAATATTAAAAAGTCCTTAGTTTCCATCCCTCATCCTGGGATGAGGCAGACGGGAGGTGAGAATGTGGGTGGCGACAGAGCGAGAGTTCAGTAGCTTCGGGGAACCAGGAGGAGTAACATGTGGGAGATAAGTCTGTTATATTTTGTTGTACCATAGTTACTATTATATATTACGTGCCATGACAATACTTTCATATATTCTATAAGTTAACTTTACCATCTGTGTTTTTATATTATACTGTTTTGAATATATAGCTATCATATTGTGTATCTATTCTTCAGTCCTAAACGAAGATTGTTAATTATGTGCTCATTACTTATCAAGGGGTTATACTGGTGATTCGCTATTGAGAACAGCAGTTGTGTCGTATCCCTAGACGTAATTAAAGTTGGCTGCTGTAGAGTCACGAGCCTTAACGTACGATAGGTAACACACCACACCCTGATTGTTACATCACCGGCGGAGACCGGGCCGCGGAGACATCGTTTCCCGGAACCATCACCAAGTTGACCCACAAGGTAAACGTTATTTGCCCAATGTGGGCGGGAAGTACCCCCCCCCCCTCCCTCGGAGTTACACGACCCGGGCCACGCCGTCATTAATCACCAGTTGTCGTGCCGTATAAACCACTTCGTCTCGCACAGTTGTTCTTATTCTTCAACTCTCGTCTTAATCCCTCACCCCGCCCCTTCCTCCTCCTCCTAACCTTAAAAGTCTCTACCACAACCAGTCAATTGTAATGCACATGGACCTTTGATGACCCATCAGTGTTCAGTAACGATTAATTTACTGGCATGGTGTTTTAAGAGGGTCGTTTATGACGGGTAATTGGTTAATCGGGTAATGGAGGATTATCTAGACGTGGCCTGATCTTATGAAGGACGTCGGGAGAAGACTCCGTGACCACCAACATCTCCCAATACAGACAATATACACTTGCAATATAAAATGCAAATGCGGTATTCAATTCAAAGTTTCCCCTACCAAACCCATCGCTAATGATGAATACATGCAAACATTAAATACATTTTTGGGACATTAACAACACGGGAGTATTACTGAATGACTAAATGGTTTAAACCTCCCAAAATACGACCGCCGAGCTGACCGCCGCTTATAACTAGGCAAGTCTTGTTTACTTCATAGTAGCTCATCGTCAAACTCCAAGTCGCTATATCTTTGAACACGAAAAAGTGTTGTGAGCGCGGGGGACACTGCAGGTGAGCGCGGGGGACACTGCAGGCGAGCGCGGGGGACACTGCAGGCGAGCGCGGGGGACACTGCAGGCGAGCGCGGGGGACACTGCAGGCGAGCGCGGGGGACACTGCAGGTGAGCGCGGGGGGACACTGCAGGTGAGCGCGGGGGGACACTAAATAACACAGACTGGTAAGTTGCTCTAACCATCACTAATTGTGTTTACAGAAAAATGAGGTCAAGTTCCATAGCTCCGCCACGTTGTCCAGACCACTAACCAGGAGGCCTTTATTAATATCATTCCATTTTAACCGCTCACTGCATACCATCATTTCATTACATTTCTCCAACATCTATTTTCATCATTCATCTGTAACCATTCTGTTGACTCGTTACAGAGATCCTTTACTGTGCGCATACAATCAGTGGTGGGAGCGTGGCACTCGTCGTGAGAGGTGGAAGGGTGGCACTCGTCGTGAGCGAGACATTTTGAACTGCCAAAGTGGCAGTTCGCAGTTGTCCTGGCACAAAGTCTTAGTCACGCCTGACAGGCTGCGCCTTCGTCAGATCTCGCTGGACGTTAGCAGTGTTTTCGTGGCTACACGGCGAGCCCCAAGTATCAGCCTGGCGATACAGAGCAGAATGATACTAATACTGATATTATATAGTCAGCTATAAGAATGATACTAGTTGGAGGCATGCATGGTGGGCGCTTGCATGTGTGAATTATTCAGCCCTCGCTGACTGGCTGGCTGTCTGACTGTCTCATCATCAGGTATGACAGAGGGCCACAGACGTGTGGCCACCCGGTGTATGGCCACTGTCTCACGCACTTGTCACCGACAGTGGCAGGGGCTGTAAACAGCAGTGCCCCCACATGCACAGTCAACACTACATAACCTCTTGAAGCACTTGGGACACCAAGACGGCAACACCACCACCATATAAAACTGAAAAGGATAAACATGAGGAAGTGCAGACTATTTCGATCCCAATCCGGGATCATCTTCAGCAGTGCTGAAGATGATTCCCGGGTTGGGATCGAAATACAGTCTACATTTCCTCACGTTTTCAAAATAGTGCGTTATTACACATTCTTATATAACAGTTCGTTTAGGAAACGAGTGCGTCACGCCATTAATTTGAAGTTTTTCACATTCAACTTTGGTTATGCGAGCGATTGTCTAGGTGTTCATACATCTGGATTTTCATGCATATTATGAGACAAGCAGGATAGAAAAAAAAAGCATTAATGCAAAAAGTTGACAAATTTCTGTGGGAGTTGCCGGACGAGCCTGACTATGACGGCTATGAAGTCCTTCAGACAACGCATACAGCTCCATACATCCAGCAAACGGCAGTGAAGGTTGGGCCCAGTGGAGATAGGCTGCGATAAAAAACTCACGACAGGCAATCCACGTGAACGCATCAAGAACCGGACTGTCAGTCCTGAAAGAATTCGGAATTCAGGTGCTGGTCGTGGCTGTGGGGGCGTGTGGACGCTGGCTGTGGGGGCGTGTGGACGCTGGCTGTGGGGGCGTGTGGAGGCTGTGGGGGGCGCTAGATGTAGACACGACAAAATCTCCCAACATTACCATCTGCAAAAGAGGAAGACCACGCGCGCGCGCGCGCGCACACACACACACATCAAGCCCCAACAAGCAGCCACTCCACAAAACTGAAGCCCACAATGTAATAATGTTGGCATGTCTCGCTAGTTGGGTGGGGGAGAGCGTCAAGCCATCGTTACTCTGCACAAAGTGAACTGCTGGGAAAACATGTACCGTATCGTACCCCACGAGTACAAACACGCTGCGGACGAGCAAATATTGGCGCAAGAAATAACCTTTTATCCTGTTTGTTTAGAATGAGAGAATAAAATAAATGGTAAATAAACTGTCTGGAGGTTTGGAAGACACCCACACCTGACTGGCATAAACATGCAGATGTAACCCCTCCCCCCCCCCCACCCTCAAGTTATCTTAAACCAGGCACCAGAACACGCCTTTGTACACTCTGCAGCTTAACAGGGTACACCGACGGGGTGTAGTACTGGCCTCCGGGGGGGTGTAGTACTGACCTCCGGGGGTGTAGTACTGGCCTCCGGGGGGGTGTAGTACTGGCCTCCGGGGGGGTGTAGTACTGGCCTCCGGGGGGGGGTGTAGTACTGGCCTCCGGGGGGGGGTGTAGTACTGGCCTCCGGGGGTGTGTAGTACTGGCCTCCGGGGGGTGTGTAGTACTGGCCTCCGGGGGGTGTAGTACTGGCCTCCGGGGGTGTAGTACTGGCCTCCGGGGG
The DNA here is from genome assembly GCF_040958095.1 of Procambarus clarkii. Classification (NCBI taxonomy): domain Eukaryota; kingdom Metazoa; phylum Arthropoda; class Malacostraca; order Decapoda; family Cambaridae; genus Procambarus; species Procambarus clarkii. Next base: position 14,304,565 of record NC_091176.1, on the reverse strand, counting down.
GTGTGTAGTACTGGCCTCCGGGGGTGTGTAGTACTGGCCTCCGGGGGTGTGTAGTACTGGCCTCCGGGGGGGTGTAGTACTGGCCTCCGGGGGGGTGTAGTACTGGCCTCCGGGGGTGTAGTACTGGCCTCCGGGGGGGGTGTCGTACTGGCCTCCGGGGGGGGTGTCGTACTGGCCTCCGGGGGGGTGTAGTACTGGCCTCCGGGGGGGGTGTAGTACTGGCCTCGGGGGGGGTGTAGTACTGGCCTCCGGGGGGGGGTGTAGTACTGGCCTCCGGGGGGGGGGGTGTAGTACTGGCCTCCGGGGGGGGGTGTAGTACTGGCCTCCGGGGGGGGGGTGTAGTACTGGCCTCCGGGGGGGGGGTGTAGTACTGGCCTCCGGGGGGGGTGTAGTACTGGCCTCCGGGGGGGGTGTAGTACTGGCCTCCGGGGGGGGTGTAGTACTGGCCTCCGGGGGGGGTGTAGTACTGGCCTCCGGGGGGGGTGTAGTACTGGCCTCCGGGGGGGGTGTAGTACTGGCCTCCGGGGGTGTAGTACTGGCCTCCGGGGGTGTAGTACTGGCCTCCGGGGGTGTAGTACTGGCCTCCGCGGGGTGTAGTACTGGCCTCCGCGGGGTGTAGTACTGGCCTCCGCGGGGTGTAGTACTGGCCTCCGCGGGGTGTAGTACTGGCCTCCGCGGGGTGTAGTACTGGCCTCCGCGGGGTGTAGTACTGGCCTCCGCGGGGTGTAGTACTGGCCTCCGCGGGGTGTAGTACTGGCCTCCGCGGGGTGTAGTACTGGCCTCCGGGGGTGTAGTACTGGCCTCCGCGGGGTGTAGTACTGGCCTCCGCGGGGTGTAGTACTGGCCTCCGCGGGGTGTAGTACTGGCCTTCGCGGGGTGTAGTACTGGCCTCCGCGGGGTGTAGTACTGGCCTCCGCGGGGTGTAGTACTGGCCTCCGCGGGGTGTAGTACTGGCCTCCGGGGGTGTAGTACTGGCCTCCGCGGGGTGTAGTACTGGCCTCCGCGGGGTGTAGTACTGGCCTCCGCGGGGTGTAGTACTGGCCTCCGCGGGGTGTAGTACTGGCCTCCGCGGGGTGTAGTAGTGGCCTCCGCGGGGTGTAGTACTGGCCTCCGCGGGGTGTAGTACTGGCCTCCGCGGGGTGTAGTACTGGCCTCCGCGGGGTGTAGTACTGGCCTCCGCGGGGTGTAGTACTGGCCTCCGCGGGGTGTAGTACTGGCCTCCGCGGGGTGTAGTACTGGCCTCCGCGGGGTGTAGTACTGGCCTCCGCGGGGTGTAGTACTGGCCTCCGCGGGGTGTAGTATTGGCCTTCGCGGGGTGTAGTACTGGCCTCCGCGGGCTGTAGTACTGGCCTCCGCGGGGTGTAGTACTGGCCTCCGCGGGGGGGGGGGGGGGGGTAGTGTGGACCTGCGAGGGAAGACCGTGGGCGTGGCCACGAGAGGTGAAGATGAGTGGGTTCATCTTCACCTCAGAAGTAGCAGGGGAGGAGGGAGTGGAGGGGGGGGGAGGTTGCTTGAAGATCAATCAGGTGTAGGGAAAGTGTTGGTGTGGGCGTGTGAGCAACCCGTAGCTGGCGTGGGCGTGTGAGCAACCCGTAGCTGGCGTGGGCGTGAAGGCACGGTCCATTATCTTGATTTGCCCCTTCGTAAATAACCCAACCTCCTACCCTAACCAGAAACTTGCTAACCCAAGCAACCCACCCAACCTATCGAGTACGATGCACAGAAAACGTAGACATTTGCGAGCCCTTGCTTTTCATAGTTGGTCGCCTTTGTAACGATGGTTACCGTAACGTAAACAAACCGACTTATTACCCGAGAGGACTTGTTGACCAGGCCGGGGCCTGGGAGTAAAAGAACTCTCGAAACCTTCTCCAGGTACGTTCCAGGTACATGGAGAGCAAGCCACGGGGCGCTGCTAACTAACAGTGAAATCGTCATTACTGAGGCAGTATAGTTCCACTAAACCACCACCATTTAAACACTTGTCATCGTCAAAATGATTCCGTTATCATATTTCTGCTTTCAAGATATATTTCACGAGGAACTGATCAATTATAAATTCTCTCTAGCACATAATTCTATTGACTCTTTAATCCATCATTTATGTAATTTTTTAGGAGGATTTAAAAACTGCATTGAGGCATGTTTGCCAGGGTCGACGAACACAGCCTCCCTCCATAAACAAGGTTTATAATTCTAATATGCACATAATGTCGGGCCATTATGTAACCTAAGAGAGATTCATTTGCATACACCCTTCAAGTTAGTGTCTGGGCCTGAATATATGCTGTAATAAAGTAAAATAAAAAGTAGATGCGTGGCAGAGGTGAAGGAGAAAGGGAAGAGGGAGGGTAGATGCGAGAACGACTGTAGTGGTGGGGGTAGATGCGAGCAGGAAAGGTGGAGGTAGATATGAAAACAAGTGATGGGCGTAGACCACTCGTGAGGTAGACGAGAGCGAGACTGGAGAGAGAGAATGAGTGACAATTTTTACAAGTTCCCGAGAATTCGAAAGTTCAACTACCACACTTGTGGCCAATCTTCCCTGGTGTCTGTCTGGCCTGTGAGGGGCATCTGTCTTCGTAGACCTCGCCGCCATCACAGCCTGGATGATCCACTAACTCCAGCTGAAACTAGTCCACTTCTCTTGAAAAGATGTTTCCACTGCGGGTCCTGCGTCATTTTTTACATATGGTGGAAGGAGATCGCCAAGTCTTGGGCCACTGAAGACTCTGGAAGTGTCTGGAAGGACAGGGTTCTTATGAGAGAGATGTCGTTTTCCATTCCAAAGAGTACAATGAGCACTTTTAGGTCCAACTCGCCTGTCCCGAATGTGGATGGCAGTCCCAAGTATCGAGGCTCTGGAAAGACTGAACCGTCCATTTGTGGCATCCTTGGTTCTGATGTCCTCGCTTTTCGCCCCTATCATTTTCCTACATATTGATATGTCTGATGTGCTCTTTAAGAGCACAGCAGACGTATCAATTATCTCTAAGAGCACATTTTAGAGATTCTGACATTAGTATTCCAAGATCTTTGACTCGCTCGCTCCTTTCTAGAGATTCGAGTCGTGTATCCTGAATATCCATAAACCTGGGGCAGACCTCAAGACAATCCAGCTATTGAGAAATTACCAATATAAGTTACCTAAAAAGTAGACAATCACTTGCCTAGTTTTAAAACACTTTTATAACACCTGCGACGCCTCTAGAAGAATTTGCAATGCAAAAACACGTGTGAAAACATTCTTCCGTCAAGAGAAACACGACTAAAGGAATTCTTCTAACATCAAAACACTGATGTAAGGACGCTACATGAAGAACCCGAGGACGCATACCAACAGAGGAGAGGGCGGAGACCTTGGGGGCCCCCTGCTGCGTCTGTCTGTCCCAACACCACCTACACCTTGTCAGCGGCTACCCACAACAGCTCCGCACCTTCAACAAACACACCAATACACTACATAAACAAAAAAAATATAGCCAACTCCACGCACAAAATATAATATACGGTGGAACAGACCCACAGGCCAGCCCAGGCACAGATGAGTGTATATACCGCTCAGCTGTCGATCTGTCGCCCCCAGTCGAATCTCTCCGTTGTATTCAATGTTTGACAAACGTGGCAAAATGAAAACCCAACCGGACGAGATTCATTTCTGGTGCTGGACCTTAAAGTGTGGGGTTTGGGACTTGCAAAAAGTGAGTCAAAGGCTTGTAGGGGAAATTTTCATGCCGGTTCTCTGCCACTCCGTATAAAGTACACCTGTTCTGCCTAACCAGAAACGAACCAACCCAAGCAACCCATCTAACTTGTCGCGACCGATACACAGAAAACGTCAGTACAGTATTATTAAGGAGTTTTGAGTTTTACGTCAAAAGCGCATTTTAACCGATTGGTCGATTCCGTGAAAAAATGTGATGAATTGGATGAGTGAACAGGTTGAAATCTAGACAAAATTCACTCTCTCTTACTTCAAAAGCCCAACCACTTTGACTGGACGGTAGAGCAACAGTCTCGCTTCAAGCAGGTCGGCGTTCCATCCCCGACCATCCAAGAAGTTGGGCACCATTCCTTCCCCCCGTCCCATCCCATATCCTTATCCTGACCCCTTTTCCAGGGCTATATAGTCGTAATGGCTTGGCGCTTTCTCCTGATATTTCACCTTCCCTTCAATTTCAGTTCGAGTGAAAAGCATTAAGCCGTATACGAGTCTTATCTTGAGATTATTTCGGGGCTTTAGTGTCCCCGCGGCCTGGTCCTCGACCAGGCCTCCATCCCCAGGAAGCAGCCCGTGACAGCTGACTAACACCCAGGTACCTATTTACTGCTAGGTAACAGGGGCATAGGGTGAAAGAAACTCTGCCTAATGTTTCTCGCCGGCGCCCAGGATTGAACCCGGGACCACAAGTCCAGCGTGCTGTCCGCTCGGCCGACCGGCTTCCTCAATAGAGGGAGCCTCAAGAGTCAGCCCTGGACATAGTGAGAATCCAGAGAGCCTATGTGACCAGCCTCGTCACTGCCCATCACGTCACCGCGACCAACACGGTAAACAAACCATATACAATGAAATCAAAAGAACGTGATGTACGTGAAAGCATCGAGTCACATAATGGGATTGAACCCGCGTCCCCAGACTCCCCGGGCAAACTCTCTACCGACTTCTGTTTGCGATATGTTTAGCTCATCACGGTTCAGTCGGCAATGCTCGTACTGGGCAAGTCCAGACGTGGAGGCTCGATCCCAACGATAGCCTCAATATCTGTTGAGATATACATACCCCAGCCCACGCCAACACGCCCCCGAACGCAAACGCACGCACTAAACAAATACAAGAGCAACTAAGACTCCCCAGAGCAGCCGTTAATGTCCGCCAAAACCCACACCGCTACCCACCGACTCCCGCGGGCGAGGGCCTGGCCGGCGGGCACCCCCCCCCCCCTCATATGGCCAAGTTCTAGAGCACGTGTGGGAACGGGTCTGCTGTGGGAGGGGTGGGGGGGAGTCAGGGTCTGCTGTGAGAGGGGTGGGGGGGAGGAGTCAGGGTCTGCTGTGAGAGGGGTGGGGGGGGGGAGTCAGGGTCTGCTGTGAGAGGGGTGGGGGGGGGGAGTCAGGGTCTGCTGTGAGAGGGGTGGGGGGGGAGTCAGGGTCTGCTGTGAGAGGGGTGGGGGGGGAGTCAGGGTCTGCTGTGAGAGGGGTGGGGGGGGGAGTCAGGGTCTGCTGTGAGAGGGGTGGGGGGGGGGAGTCAGGGTCTGCTGTGAGAGGGGTGGGGGGGGGGAGTCAGGTTCTGCTGTGAGAGGGGTGGGGGGGGGGAGTCAGGTTCTGCTGTGAGAGGGGTGGGGGGGGGGAGTCAGGGTCTGCTGTGAGAGGGGTGGGGGGGGGAGTCAGGGTCTGCTGTGGGAGGGGTGGGGGGGGAGTCAGGGTCTGCTGTGAGAGGGGTGGGGGGAGTCAGGGTCTGCTGTGGGAGGGGTGGGGGAGTCAGGGTCTGCTGTGGGAGGGGTGGGGGAGTCAGGGTCTGCTGTGGGAGGGGTGGAGGAGTCAGGGTCTGCTGTGGGAGGGGTGGGGGAGTCAGGGTCTGCTGTGGGAGGGGTGGGGGAGTCAGGGTCTGCTGTGGGAGGGGTGGGGGAGTCAGGGTCTGCTGTGGGAGGGGTGGGGGAGTCAGGGTCTGCCGTGGGAGGGGTGGGGGAGTCAGGGTCTGCTGTGGGAGGGGTGGGGGAGTCAGGGTCTGCTGTGGGAGGGGTGGGGGAGTCAGGGTCTGCTGTGGGAGGGGTGGGGAGTCAGGGTCTGCTGTGGGAGGGGTGGGGGAGTCAGGGTCTGCCTGTGGGAGGGGTGGGGGAGTCAGGGTCTGCTGTGGGAGGGGTGGGGGAGTCAGGGTCTGCTGTGGGAGGGGTGGGGGAGTCAGGGTCTGCCTGTGGGAGGGGTGGGGGAGTCAGGGTCTGCCTGTGGGAGGGGTGGGGGAGTCAGGGTCTGCTGTGGGAGGGGTGGGGGAGTCAGGGTCTGCTGTGGGAGGGGTGGGGGAGTCAGGGTCTGCTGTGGGAGGGGTGGGGGAGTCAGGGTCTGCTGTGGGAGGGGTGGGGGAGTCAGGGTCTGCTGTGGGAGGGGTGGGGGAGTCAGGGTCTGCTGTGGGAGGGGTGGGGGAGTCAGGGTCTGCTGTGGGAGGGGTGGGGGAGTCAGGGTCTGCTGTGGGAGGGGTGGGGGAGTCAGGGTCTGCTGTGGGAGGGGTGGGGGAGTCAGGGTCTGCTGTGGGAGGGGTGGGGGAGTCAGGGTCTGCTGTGGGAGGGGTGGGGGAGTCAGGGTCTGCTGTGGGAGGGGTGGGGGAGTCAGGGTCTGCTGTGGGAGGGGTGGGGGAGTCAGGGTCTGCTGTGGGAGGGGTGGGGGAGTCAGGGTCTGCTGTGGGAGGGGTGGGGAGTCAGGGTCTGCTGTGGGAGGGGTGGGGGAGTCAGGGTCTGCTGTGGGAGGGGTGGGGGAGTCAGGGTCTGCTGTGGGAGGGGTGGGGGAGTCAGGGTCTGCTGTGGGAGGGGTGGGGGAGTCAGGGTCTGCTGTGGGAGGGGTGGGGGAGTCAGGGTCTGCTGTGGGAGGGGTGGGGGAGTCAGGGTCTGCTGTGGGAGGGGTGGGGGAGTCAGGGTCTGCTGTGGGAGGGGTGGGGGAGTCAGGGTCTGCTGTGGGAGGGGTGGGGGAGTCAGGGTCTGCTGTGGGAGGGGTGGGGGAGTCAGGGTCTGCTGTGGGAGGGGTGGGGGAGTCAGGGTCTGCTGTGGGAGGGGTGGGGGAGTCAGGGTCTGCTGTGGGAGGGGTGGGGGAGTCAGGGTCTGCTGTGGGAGGGGTGGGGGAGTCAGGGTCTGCTGTGGGAGGGGTGGGGGAGTCAGGGTCTGCTGTGGGAGGGGTGGGGGAGTCAGGGTCTGCTGTGGGAGGGGTGGGGGAGTCAGGGTCTGCTGTGGGAGGGGTGGGGGAGTCAGGGTCTGCTGTGGGAGGGGTGGGGGAGTCAGGGTCTGCTGTGGGAGGGGTGGGGGAGTCAGGGTCTGCTGTGGGAGGGGTGGGGGAGTCAGGGTCTGCTGTGGGAGGGGTGGGGGAGTCAGGGTCTGCTGTGGGAGGGGTGGGGGAGTCAGGGTCTGCTGTGGGAGGGGTGGGGGAGTCAGGGTCTGCTGTGGGAGGGGTGGGGGAGTCAGGGTCTGCTGTGGGAGGGGTGGGGGAGTCAGGGTCTGCTGTGGGAGGGGTGGGGGAGTCAGGGTCTGCTGTGGGAGGGGTGGGGGAGTCAGGGTCTGCTGTGGGAGGGGTGGGGGAGTCAGGGTCTGCTGTGGGAGGGGTGGGGGAGTCAGGGTCTGCTGTGGGAGGGGTGGGGGAGTCAGGGTCTGCTGTGGGAGGGGTGGGGGAGTCAGGGTCTGCTGTGGGAGGGGTGGGGGAGTCAGGGTCTGCTGTGGGAGGGGTGGGGGAGTCAGGGTCTGCTGTGGGAGGGGTGGGGGAGTCAGGGTCTGCTGTGGGAGGGGTGGGGGAGTCAGGGTCTGCTGTGGGAGGGGTGGGGGAGTCAGGGTCTGCTGTGGGAGGGGTGGGGGAGTCAGGGTCTGCTGTGGGAGGGGTGGGGGAGTCAGGGTCTGCTGTGGGAGGGGTGGGGGAGTCAGGGTCTGCTGTGGGAGGGGTGGGGGAGTCAGGGTCTGCTGTGGGAGGGGTGGGGGAGTCAGGGTCTGCTGTGGGAGGGGTGGGGGAGTCAGGGTCTGCTGTGGGAGGGGTGGGGGAGTCAGGGTCTGCTGTGGGAGGGGTGGGGGAGTCAGGGTCTGCTGTGGGAGGGGTGGGGGAGTCAGGGTCTGCTGTGGGAGGGGTGGGGGAGTCAGGGTCTGCTGTGGGAGGGGTGGGGGAGTCAGGGTCTGCTGTGGGAGGGGTGGGGGAGTCAGGGTCTGCTGTGGGAGGGGTGGGGGAGTCAGGGTCTGCTGTGGGAGGGGTGGGGGAGTCAGGGTCTGCTGTGGGAGGGGTGGGGGAGTCAGGGTCTGCTGTGGGAGGGGTGGGGGAGTCAGGGTCTGCTGTGGGAGGGGTGAGGGAGACAGGGTCTGCTGTGGGAGTAACTACACAGTAAAATAACAACGTACTGGAGTGAACGATATGGAAGAAAATGTAGAATAGAACCAGTGAAGAGCAGAGGTGCCATAGGCACAATCAGAGAACACTGTATAAACATCAGAGGCTCGCGGTTGTTCAACATCCTCCCAGCAAGCATAAGAAATATTGCCGGAACAACCGTGGACATCTTCAAGAGGAAACTAGATTTATTCCTCCAAGGAGTGCCGGACCAACCGGGCTGTGGTGGGTATGTGGGCCTGCGGGCCGCTCCAAGCAACAGCCTGGTGGACCAAACTCTCACAAGTCAAGCCTGGCCTCGGGCCGGGCTTGGGGAGTAGAAGAACTCCCAGAACCCCATCAACCAGGTAACCAGGGAGGGGTGGGGGAGACAGGGTCTGGTGTGGGAGGGGTGGGGGAGAAGGGGTCTGCTGTGGGAAGGGTGGGGGAGAAGGGGTCTGCTGTGGGAGGGGTGAGGGAGAAGGGGTCTGCTGTGGGAGGAGTGAGGGAGAAGGGGTCTGCTGTGGGAGGGGTGGGGGAGACAGGGTCTGCTGTGGGAGGGGTGGGGGAGACGGGGTCTGCTGTGGGAAGAAGAGGCTTGCGGAGTGGACGCTAAACCTTAAGGGAAATGAATAAAAAAAAGCTACGGCGTTAATAGGCTTTGAAATAGGGCGAAAGGTTGGTAGGTACATTCTAATGAGAAAATTGAGGCTGCGAGGCTAGGCTGTGATAAGTGACCAGGGACCACCTGGACAATTTTCAAGTGTCCAAATCTGAATACGACAAAATTCTGGGCCCCATGATTACTGTCACAGTGGTATGCGCAATCTGGTACCCTGCTCGATGCCCGCGGTAGAATAGAAACGTTTGTGCAACGTTTTAATTCCACTTATGTACTCATCACAGTCTAGGGTTGCTGCATAAATGCAGATGAACCTAAATATGTTTTATTAAAACAAATTATGCCTCTGAGGAGTAAACAAGTCCCCAGGACTCGTGCAACTGCTGTGGGTCGTGTCCTGGAAAACACAACCTGTCCTCTTACAAAGAACGTCGCATTTCGATCGTATGCGTTACAGAAGGCCAAAAATTGTAGTAGAAA
>NC_091176.1:14192920-14287920 GCF_040958095.1 Procambarus clarkii | reverse complement strand
CTTCAAACCCTACCTATTTAGTAGACGAGGATTTACTGCATAAAGTAAACCTCTGGACCACAAAATTGGGGGAATGAATATGTGAGCGACTGTGAAAGAGAAGGGGGGGAGGGGGTAGTGCGTGACCGCAAGTGCAGAGCAAGACAAATGACTAGTTATCTGCGGCCATCACTGACCGCTGTGACCCCCCGCCCGCCCGCCCACACCACCCGCCGCTCTCCCCGGCTACACCCAGGCCTCTCATACACCCATATCCTCGCTACACCTTGTCGCCCCCTACACGGACGAGTGTCTCCACTCTCTCCACTTCTCACTCATCAATGACAAGTTGCAGCAGCACACGACCTATTGCCTTCCTAATTGGTTGGCTGATTAATCGTTTATCTTGCTCCCTAAGGAGGTCATTGACACCGTGTAAACAGTATTCGATTACCCCTTGAGATAAGTATACGATATCGTCTTAACTTCTCAAGAAGAAGAGTCAAATCAGAGGGGATAAAGCAGTATTCTAACACAGATCTTGTTTCTAGAGGATGGAACGGTCTTAGTGTCTCTTCAATCCTCTAGATGTTGTGTAGTGGTGATCCAAGAGGTGTTGCTGCAAACAGTAGGCCTGGTCAGAGACCGGGCAACAGGTACATCGATCCTCGGAAGGTAGCCCACTCAGCAGCCGGCGTCAACAACCAACCAATCAATCAATCAATAAATAAATCAATCAATCAACAGCTTCGCGGGTTTTTCGAGAGAGAGTTTTTTCGCGTTTTTTCCCCTTGTGACCAGCACTCCCGTACTGTGCATATTAACAAATCAAATTATTCAGAAATGGCTGCCCATTTATAACTCTCACATTTCATTTCATGTAAATATTTCAGTACATATTTACACGAGACTGACATAATAACAGCGCAACACGTGACCATTATAATTGTGTACTTTACATGCACAAATAAATCCCATTAACGTGATGTATCATTGGTTGCATTGTTTATGACCATGTCGTGGTGTAGTGGTGTAAGGCGTGTGTCTTGGCAACCCGTTCTCGCAAATTTAATAAGTCAATATTGACTTATTAAATGTGCATAGGTGACATACTTAACATAATAGATACCCTTAAAAAGATTCATAGAAAACACCGACCTTACCTAACCTTGTTAGTATCTTAAGATAAGCATCTTATTGCTTCGTAATTACAATTATTACCTAAGCTATAATAGGTATAGGTTAAGTAATAATTGTAATTAAGAAGCAATAAGATGCTTATCTTAAGATACTAACAAGGTTAGGTAAGGTCGGTGTTTTCTATGAATCTTTTTAAGGGGTATCTATTATGTTGAGTATATCACCTATGCACGTAGTTAATAAGTCAATATTGACTTTACGAATTTGCGAGAACGGGTTGGTCTTGGAGCACCCAGTGAGCAGGTTAGAATCCTCACTATGGCTTCTACTGATTTTTCTCTCTAATATACAATCCAAATAACAGGAAAATAGGTAGCGAATTCTCCTTTCATTGCCACTATTTTAGTAGGGAAATATGTATAATTTGCTCATTATTTATGCAAATCGAATTAGTTTGGGGCAATTCTGCGGACAGCGTGACCACTCGGTACACTCTCGCCCGACAGGGTATACAAAACCCTGATCAGTGGTAGTCAGTATACGGGTGGTGTTATCCTGTAGTTCAAACCTACAGCAGAATGTGAGTATCCTGCAGTGGTTGTGAGAGAAGGAGAGGGATCGCTGAGCGCCAATGATCACTTCACTGACGAAGGAGAAAGTTGCCCTAAAGCACAGGAGTCTCCCACTGCCCCTATATGTTTAACACTTCTCTCACCCTGTCCATGGAGGACACAAGAAAATGTATATATGCTGGTTAGCACTGTAAATGTGTGGCCACGTCTGTGGTAGAAAAAAAAAACTGCCCCTTCATACCATTTTAAATGTTCTGTGTATCTTACTGCCACAACAAATGGTATCTAAACCTCTACAGCAGGTGTCTGGGTCTCAAGTCATGGTCTTACAGTATGGAGACGTAAAGGAGGCAACATAAATTAATGAGGGATGGAAAAAGAAGAATTTTTTTTTTTTTACAAGAGGACGAGCGGACTTGGATGGAAGTTAGACAGTCTCGCTATTACTAACGACACTGGTAAAAGCATTGAGCGGAGTACCACTAGGGGTCAATACCTGTTCCTACAGTGCGTCAACGACTGACAAGCAGCAGCCTAGAACATATGAAAACACGATACCTATGCTAAACTAATGAGAAGACTCAGACCAGAGGAGCATCATACCTGGAGAGGGTTCTGCGAGTTCTTCTGCTTCCCGAGCCCGGCCTGAGGCCAGGTCGGGCTCAGGAGGACCGTCATATATTGCAGAATGAACTAAACACACAACAGAGATAACAAAATTGAACACTGGGCTTTAATACAGACATTCGTAAAGTTATGAGGATAGAAACTGAAGCGGAAAGACACCCCCGAGAGCAGTCCAGAATGAGAGGGAAGCAACACAGATGTACTACGACTTTGTCGAAACTAACTCATTACACAATTTACACATATGATTTACACAATTTACACATTACACATATGAAAAACGATATTAAGAGTCACTTCTTATTATTAACATTTTTACTGACAAAATTTAATTACAATTTTGTCTAATCTGAGGATTTCAATTAAGCTATTAAAAGTGAGAATAATGCTGGTATTCACTGCCACACAGGATAGAGAATACCGGCATTATCCTCACTTAAATAAGACTGCACTAAACTACTAATAGTTGAAAAGGTTGATGATGGTCGGGCCAAAAAGCCCATTTATGCGAACGCGCGCACTACCCCATTCACCTCTTCATTCCCCAGACCTGAGAGACGCCACAGCACAAGCCGTCCCACGCACCAAGTTACATTACGTTCCTGCCACCCACCTCCGTAATAATCCACACATCAAAGGTTATATATCTAACACGTGTTGACTTTATTACGCATTCTCCACGACTGAGGAATGGAGAATATGCAACTCCAGAATAAGACTTATTGAATACCAAAAGTGAAACTTATACGACGCTTACCGACTGGACAAAGTGGAGCGAGAATGCTTTCACGTTACAAAGGTTTGAATGCAAAAAGAGTTCTAGGCTACAAAACCAGGTGGTGTGGGAATGATTCTAAATAAGCCAAGAGAGAGACCATCTAGACTCTAGAGCATATCGCCCATGTCTGGAGACTGCCACAGCGAGCCACGGCAACCACCCATCACTTCAATTTGAGCAGGAATTAAGAGTCGATCACAACCTGTTCCTGAATCTTCAAATGCAGCCGCCTCAATGACCCTTGACCTCTCCTCTGCCCCAACTAATGACCTCGTCGTTACAGTAGCAGATAAATGATTTGCTAATCAATGACTCCCATAAACACGCGACACAGATTAATTAACCACGGGTAACTAAAGAAAAAAATCCCACTAATCAGGTTAATATTACACGAGTCGAACACAAGAAACTTGGCTCCACAAAGACCCGTCCCCGTTGGTACGGACCACCACCACCACCACAAGACCTAGGTCTTGGCCCCCTCGTTACTACTGCCACGGCGGTAGAACAGGAGCAGCCTCCACGGCCCTAAACACAGGGTTGCGTGGCAGTGCAGGTGTTGAAGCGACCAATAAAGTGTGGTAACCGCCGCTGTCGGCTCCACCACACCGCACCGCTCTCGAACCATTAGTCAGACCAGGCCTTACAAGGAGAGTCTGGCCCTAAGAGGAAGTGGGAGCAGTCTTCCTGATACGGTTCAACATGCGCCCTGCCTCATGCTGTCCTCTTAACAGGGCCACCATTACGGAAAAAAATCAATATCCAATTTCAATTATACTCGTGAATATGTAGAGACGCTGAATGGGGGAAGTCACGCAGCCAACACCACCACAGGTGGTATCACCCACCACTAGTGAGTAACCACAGGTGGTATCTCACACAAGTAGGCCTTCCTAGGCCTATTATATGATATCTGAGGCCTAATATATAGTACATATACGAGCTATACTAGGCCTATACTAGGCATAAGTGTTTTTTTAGCTCCATTTTTTAAGACTTCCTTACTAGTCAGTATACTACTATGTAACAACTAAGTACGTACGAAGTCGTGACTATTGACGACCGTCACAATAGGTAGTATGTAAACAGAAAGATGGGTTGTAGGGATCAACACACCAGTCAAACACTCCTTCACCACCCCAGTAAGACTGAAACAAGTTAGTGAGCAGGTCAGAGCTTCAGGACCCAGGCAGGAATATCCCAGAGAAAAAACTGGAGCCCCAGTTTAGGAGACCACACAGGCAGCGGTGCTCATCACCCGGCCTCGTAAACACCCACTGTGAACCATAGCAAATCACCCGCTCTTCAATAATTAACCTCGTCGCCACTTTTTACTCAGCGACATAAAACGCCACCGAGAGAGACACCTCGTACCCTAACCCACAATGCCAACACCCTAACCCACAATGCCAACACCCCCCCCCCCCTCCCTCCCTCCCCCCCCCCCTCGCGTGGTAGTGTTGCATCAAGAAAAACACAGATTTGGATTATAACACTCCAGGAAAACAATGAGAGGCGAGGATATCGTTGGTGGGGAAAAAAGGAACGTGTGTAACTATATACACACTAAGGAACAAACAAAACTGCTAGTGACACCTCTCAGAACTACTAGTACAGGAAGGAAATAGCTGTCCTGAGGGGTTGGGTCCACCGAGTAGTCACTATGTCGTGGTACTCCAGTAGTGCTAAAGGGAAATTACACCCCAAGGGTTGGTGAATATAGAAGGCAGCAGGCAATATTAGAATGTAAAGTATGCAGTGAAGAAGTTAAACTAAAAAACGACCACCCGGGCCTGCGGGCCGCTCCAAGCAACAACCTGTTGGACCAGGAACTCCCAAGCGGGGAACAGAACTCTCAGAACCTCATCCTGAAGATTGCGTAACTTATGCCTAGGATTGTTATTTATGTCTAAATCAGGTTATACTCGTGGTTATTGTTCACTGTCAGGCCCTTTAGAATTATAACAGTACAGAAAGTGACCTTTTTTGTTTTTAAACGAGGTGATACAATGGTCCAGGTTTTCTACATTCCAGTCAAACTATCTAGAGGTTCAGTCACATTTGGAGGATGGGTCGAGATGTGACCCTGGAGCACGACTCATCAAACACTTAAGAGTCCGCCTACGAAACCTGTACATCTTTCCTTGATCATCGCGACATAGTTTGCATACTAATTTATAAACTCCGAAGCACTACCAAGTTAACTATAACAATAATAACCCCAGGTTGTGAAATTTCCAAGCTCATAAACTGTTGAATAAACACAGGCTAAGCAGCCATGAGTGAGGGAAGATCAACAGGTTTCGTAACTGGACACACAAATATTTGAGAAGTCGTGGCCCAAGCGTGTACAGGTGGAGGCTGCCGCTGGCGCCGCCCAGAACACCTTGCATAATGCCAGACTATTTTCAACAGCGACGAATGTTGATAATGAGGATACCAACGACAGGTGACAATTGCAGCTTGCATACCAATCGTTGGCAGCGACCCTTTTAAGGACGATGGCAATCTTGATGGCATAGAGTTGTCAGTCGCTCCGATATGTGCATGAACATGCCTGAAGGCCATTAACCTCTATTGACGACACCATGATGAGAAACTCGCCTTTGACCAATCTAACAACATACTGTGTTCATGTTACCGTTAGCCAAACAATCCGCGAACACATGTCATTGATGTTAACGTTAACTAGGAGTCATGGAGCCTGAGAGGGTTCTCAGAACCTGGGAGAGGGTTCTCAGAACCTGGGAGAGGGTTCTCAGAACCTGGGAGAGGGTTCTCAGAACCTGGGAGAGGGTTCTCAGAACCTGGGAGAGGGTTCTGCGAGGAGTCCTACTCCCCAAGCCCGGCCCGGGGCCAGGTTTGACGTGTGATCATTAGATCCAACAGACTGTGGCTTAGAGCGGCCCGCAGGCCCACATATCGACAATAACCCGGTTAGTTCGACACTTCTTGCAAGAAAATATCTAATTTTTCAAGTCCATTTCCCTTCCAGCAATATTCCATAAGCTTGCTGGGAGGATACTGAACAGCCGTAGACCTCTGGTCCTCATGCAGTGTTCTCCAATTGTGCCTATGGCACCTCTACTCCTCACTGGCTCTAGTCTGCATTTCCTACCATGTCGTTTGCTCCAGTATGTTGGTATTTTACAGAGCAAATTTGGGACCTGGCAGTCCAGTATCTTCCATGTATATATATTGCTAGGAAGGATGGGGGGGGGGGGGGGTACGCGGCGTGGCCCGGGTCAGTCTCCCATCAATCCATGCACCTGTTTATCTGTCAATCCATCCATTTATTCATCTATCCATCCCTCTAACCATCTACATCTCTCCATCTATCCATTCACCCATCAATCTACCCATCTACACCCATATATCCATTCATTTATCTGTTCATCTATCCATTCATTTATCTGTTCATCTATCCATTCATTTATCTGTTCATCTATCCATATATCTACCCTATCCAGCTATCGCCTTGTCTATCCATCTACTGTGTGCGCGCGTGTCTAGGTCTCTCTGTCTCTCTTCTAAAAGTATAACTGTCCAAGGTGTAGGTGGGCGCCAGTGAGGGGAGTTCAGTGGCCTGAAACATTAGAACAAAAATATTGACCACACACGCTGGTGAAGAGTCGCGACTTATAACCTTCGAAGGTTATTAAGTGGTGGCCCTTTTGAGCCATCACCAGTATCAATAGATGATACTGGAGATCTGTGGAGGTGCGACTGCACCCTGCGTGACGGGAGATGTCTCCCGGACCAAATGGTGACCAGATGGTGGACAAACACGAGAGGGAGAGAGAGAGAGAAGATTAAGCCACCCAAAAGGTGGCTTGGGCATGAATAGCCCATAAGTGGTGGCCCTTTTGAGCCATTTCCAGTATCAATAGAGGATACTGGAGATCTGTGGAGGTGCGACTGCACCCTGCGTGACGGGAGATGTCTCCCGACTGCTGAGGCCTCCCGTCGGACAGACACTCTCTCTTATAGTGTCGATGAGACGCCTCTCCCGTCTCCCTTCTAATTTTGAGAGCTCTGAGCCAGTCCCAATAATGTAGGTGATTTATCGTGTCTGTGCCGTATATGTTCTCTGTATTCCCTCTATTTCAGCAATAACTCCCGCTCTCAAGTGGGATGTGAGCATCGAGCAGTGCTCAAGGCGGGACAGCACAAGCGAATCGAATAGTATGAGCATTGTGATGGGATCCCTGGATTTGAAGGTTCTCATAATCTATCATACTTTCCTGGATGACGCTATATTTGTTGGGTTATGCTTACTGAATGTCAGGTCGCCAGACATCAATTATTCCCAGATCCTTTACATGTTCTTTGGGTGGTTATGACTTATTTTACAACGAAATGCAAGGTACTAGACAAATGGTATTAAATATAGAATAAACCTCCATATAAACACCCCATTAAGGGTGACCTTATCAGATGATCAAGACCTCCTAAGATGAATGCTGTCAACAGGGATCCCCACTAATCTCTACAGCAGTTGCTGGATTATATGGGCGTCTAAGACCTCCAGCCTCGCGGGCTAGGCAGTCACCGTGGGAGCCTGGTCCCAGGTCAAGCCTCGGAAGTAGAAAAACGTTAAATGAGCCACAGGTAATTCTTGCACCCAGGTGTCGCTACCCACTTGTTCTCCCATCCCCCCCCCCCTTCTCCATGTCACCTTTCCTCCCTCCCCATTTCCTCATCCACCTTACCCTCCCCCGCCCCTCCTCCACATGACCAAGTCTCCGACAGCGACTGTCGGCGAGAGTGAGTGGCCCGAGGTCCGACACAACCCAGGGGCCAGATTCACGAAAACACTTACGCAAGTACTTACGAACGTGTACATCTTTCCTCAATCTTTGACAGCTTTGGTTGCATTTATTAAACAGTTTACAAGCATGAAAACTTCCCATTCAACTGTTATTATTGTTATAAACAGCCTCCTGGTTCTTCGGAACTCATTAACTGTTTAATAATTGGAAACAAAGCCGCCAAAGATTGAAAAAAGATGTTCAGGTTCGTAAGTGTTTGCGTAAGTGCTTTCGTGAATCTGGCCCCAGGTCGGTACCCGGGCTGCTGCTCTGCCTATCAACACACATCTGGAAAAGCCTCATCGCGGGAATCCTCGTTAAGATCTCTCGACAAGATCAGTGAAGACGCTAATCACAGGATCTTACCAGAGCCAAACCTCTAACCTTAAGCATCTTAGAAAATTAAATGAAAAGTCAATGAAGATTATTTCTGTTGCCACCGACGGAAACTGTACAAATAAGAGCCGTTCTCGCCAGTGTGAAGGCCTCAGCGAGGGACGAATATTCAGGGTGATGATAGGCCTACAAAGACGCCACTCCCAAGATGTAGCGTCCGTCTTGCTCACCTACCTTGTCTAGTTGGGGAGTGTTCAAGCAGCAGCCCCGTCACCATCACACCAGTTACAGCACCGCTACTGTGCCAGGTAAGTCTACTACGGGCTCACCATACCCCGTGCTACTTCCAACTATTGGTTCCCAGTAGCTGAATCTAACAACAGCCACCATCACCACAACCACCATCACAACCACACACCAAATGCGCCATCTTCCTTAATGACAAAAGATGGATAAACAATTAAAATACAACCGAAAATCGATGAAATACACTAAAATAAAGAACAAAATTTGTATAAAAAATGTCGTTTATGGCACACTAGAGAAAATATATTTAAACTGTACCAATAAAAAATACGAAAAATAAGAAAAACAAAGATTAAATGAAAACAAAACACGAAAACGATGAAACTGATATGAAACAATAAAAATAATAATAATAATAATAATAATAATAATAATAATAATAATAATAATAATAATAATAATAATAATAATAATTACAAAAGTAGCAATAACAAGAAATATTTAAATTAAAAAAAATCAAACTATCCCTCCGTGCAGAGAACCCGTCTGCCGGATCACTCGCATTAAAATCCGGCTAAAGAGCCGGCCGTACGGCAAGAGCCGGCCCACCACCGCGTCACACACCCCAACACGACACAAAGACACACTCAACACCCACGCCACTCTCAAAAGCGGCACACAACACAGCCGACAGACACCAGCGCCCGCCGGCACTCAACAAAGCCACCATGAAACTCCATCACCATCCTATCCGTCACACTCTGCGGGGGATCCCACACCAGATAGCTTACCTTACAGACAAATGATCATTCAAAAACCAGTCGAAACCATTATGAGGGAGACCGAGAGAGGATCTGATCTCCCCCCCCCCCCCCTCGGGAGCCTCGGATCTGGCGGCGGCGGCGGCGATTGTCACTTGTCTCCCCCGGCGGGCTTATCGCCATCTCCATCGGACAGAACTACGGGGTATTTTGGCGCGCGAGACCCCGGTCACTGTGAGGTGGTGGGTGCTGATACCACTCATTCATGTCACCCACTGATAACATCACAGTGTACATACCATACAAGTCCCAGCATACATTCATGTCACCCACTGATAACATCACAGTGTACATACCATACAAGTCCCAGCATCCATTCATGTCACCCACTGATAACATCACAGTGTACATACCATACAAGTCCCAGCATCCATTCATGTCACCCACTGATAACATCACAGTGTACATACCATACAAGTCCCAGCATCCATTCATGTCACCCACTGATAACATCACAGTGTACATACCATACAAGTCCCAGCATCCACTCATTTCTCTCGTCTAACAGATTTTAGTCTATTATTATTGCTTTCATCGTTATCATTATTATTTGCTGTAAACATAGATTTAGGATAAAACAAAGCGACATTCCGTCAATGCAAACCAGGGCTCCTCGATTCTTCAGTCTCCTATCAAGAAAAGTTACATGTCGCTAGAACAACAGTGGAAGCTTTCCAGAAAGTCCTTACTGGTGGGACAGCATTAGTGATTTGAATAGGAGCAGCATTGTGACGGGATCCCTGGATTTGAAAGTTCTAGTAATCCATCCTATCATTGTTGTAGCTGACGCTATATTTACTTGCTTATGGCTCCCTAAAACGTTAGATTGTCACACATCATTACTCTCAGGTCCATTAAATGTTGCTTTCATACTATGGGCAGATTTGATTGTGTCTTGTATTCTGTATTTTGTTTAAGGTCTTCATTTTTTTCTATACAGTAACTAAGTACCTGGAATTTAATTCTTAAACAGCATCTTATTTTCTGCTGCCTAATCAAAAACTTTTTTAATATAATTTAGTTTGTCAGCGTTTTCTACAGAAGTAATTTTTATGTCTGTTTTTTCTGCAATGTGTCGTATGCAGAAGATGATACGAAGCTGTTATTTGCATTTTTGTCTATATCTAATATGAGAATAAGGAAAAAGCAGTGGTGCAAAAACTGTGCCCTGAGGTGCTGGAGCTTTTAACAGAGCTTGGACTATTTTATTTGATTGACTGTTACTATGTGTTCTGTTTGAAAGAAAATCGAGTATCCATGGCCCTACCTGCTATTCCTATTAACCTCATTTTGTTGGCTATCACTCCATGATCACATTTATCACATACTACCGAGTCCGTGTACATCACACCTGCATTCTGTTTTTCTTTTAATGCCTCTGTGATTTTGTCCTAGTGGTCGAATAGTTGCAGAAGGCGTGATTCTCCAGTTCTAAATCCATGTTGGATTTGCGGACATCAATGTTTTCCATAAAACTGGAGATGTGACTCTTGATCACTCTCAAAAACTTGTATTATGTGGGACGTTAGTGGACTGGTCTGGGATCTTAATTTTCTTGACTATTGCACTCGGGGCACCACAGCAGTTTGCTCTTCTCTGTTGCGTAAGTGTTGTCTACGCTTATTGTGGTTAAGCAACGGCTCGCTAACTAGCTCAATATCGCCCCAGTCACTAACACAGTTGCAGCCAGGGCTCTTGACAACTTGGCCCCAGCACCAGACTCATGGAATTCAATATTAATAATTTACAAAGAAATGCAAAGTGCCAGTAGCACAGGCAATCAGTATAGTGTGAAGCGCTTGGACACCGGGCAGATACCAGATGCGCTTATATCAGCAGACATAGCCCCTCTACACAAGGGAGGGAGCAACACATTGGCAAAGAATTATAGACCAGTTGCACTAACATCCCACATAATAAAAGTATTTGAGAATGATTAGGAGTCATGTCACTAGTTTCATGGAGACTAATGACCTTCACAACCCAGGCCAACATGGATTTAGAGCGGGAAGATCGTGCCTCTCACAGCTACTTAACCACTATGACAAAGTCACCGAGGCAATAGAAGAAAAACAGAATGCTGATGTGATATACACGGACTTCGCAAAGGCATTCGATAAATGTGACCATGGCGTGATAGCACACAAAATGAGGTAAATGGGACTAACTGGTAAAGTAGGATGCTGGATACTCAATTTTCTGTCGAACAGAACACACAAGAGTAACAGTCAACCAAATAAAATCGAGTCCAATCGCAGTTAAAAGCTCTGTACCTCAGGATACAGTCCTTGCACCACTCCTTTTCCTTATTCTATCAGATATAGACAAAACTACAAGTCACAGCTTCGTATCATCCTTTGCAGATGACACAAAAATCAGGATGAAAATTACCACTGATGAAGGCATTGAAAAACTACAAGCAGATATTAATAAAGTTTTCGAGTGGGCAGAAGGAAATAAGATGTTTAACAGTGATAAATTCCAGGTACTCAGGTACGGTAAAAATGAGGACCTTAAACATAATACAGAGTACAAAACACAATCAAATGTACCCATAGTAGGAAAACAACATGTAAAGGATTTGGGAATAATAATGTCTGACGACCTAACGTTTAAGGAGCATAACCAAGCAAATATTGCGACAGCCAGAAAAATGATAGGATGGATTACGAGAACTTTCAAATCCAGGGACCCCATCACAATGGTTGTACTCTTCAAGTCACTTGTGTTGTCGCGTCTTGAGTACTGCTCAGTATTCACTTCCCCCTTCAGAGCAGGAGAGATTGCTAAAATAAAGTACAGAGAACATGTACGGTATATATAGACGCGATAAAGCACCTAAATTATTGGGATCGTCTCAAAGCTCTCCAAATGTACTCACTAGAAAGGAGACGAGAGAATCAAATAATATACACGAGGAAAATACTGGAGGGCCAGGTCCCAAATCTACACGGTAAAATAACAACGTACTGGAGTGAACGATATGAAAGCAAATGCAGAATAGAACCAGTGAAGAGCAGGGGTGCCATAGGCACAATCAGAGAACACTGTATAAACATCAGAGGTCCGCGGTTGTTCAACGCCCTCCAAGCGAGCATAAGAAATATTGCCGGGACAACCGTGAGCATCTTCAAGAGGAAACTAGATCATTTTCGCCATGAAGTGCCGGACCAACCGGGCTGTGGTGGATATGTGGCCCTGCGGGCTGCTCCAAGCAACAGCCTGGTGAACCAAACTCTCACAAGTCAAGCCTGACCTCGGGCCGGGCTTGGGGAGTAAAAGAACTCCCAGAACCCCATCAAGCAGGAGCCTCCATTTACGCGGGGAGTGAGAGAGAAGTGGAGACGGGAGGGACGGGGTTCAACTAACACTCAATAGGTACCTTGGAGTTAGACAGTTTCTGGAGGTTACATCCTGAGGATGGTCAGTAGTTGGTCTAGTAGCTCGGTGTACACGCGCGCACCCACGCGCTCACCTCACACTCATATACTCAACGGATGCGAGCAGCAGTGCCACGGTAGGAGAGCAGCAGTGCCAAGGTAGGAGAGCAGCAGTGCCAAAGGAGGACACCTTGCATTAGATGAAGCAGAGGGCATTAGGCGTGTCTGGGCGGAGGGGAGGGGGAAGGGGTGAGTGGGCGGGAGTAAGACAGCAGCAGCGGGTCCTGGTAGGGGGTGGAGCGGTGGGGGGGGGGGGGGGGCACTCGCTACACCTGGAGTACACCTCGAGTACAGCTGGGAGTTGTTCCACTCCCCAAGTCCGGTCCGGGCTTGTCATTTGATAACCTGATCTAGGAGGCTGTACACGTACAACAACTTACACCGGATGCGACAGAGAACGCCAACGTCAGAAAGTTGAAACCAAATGTGCATCAGGTAGGGAAAAAACAGGATAGCAGGAAGAGCATGAAGACTGAGGGTTCGGTCCCCTGTAGTCATTATAAGTAGTAATTGTTAGTCAAGCACGCATTAACACTTACAAAGCTCCCTACGTACAGCAACACCTACACAGTGCAGCCACCAAACACTGCAACATTAGGAGAGACAAGGTCCACAGGCGATATGATCCCAACGTAAAAGATACTGAGGGGATATATATAGTAGTCTTCTCCAGGGGAGGGACAACACAATGTGGAGGTACAGACGGAAGTTGAGCTAGAGAATTGCAAGAAAACACTCGTATAGCGAGTAAATGAACTTGAATGACTTTGTACTATAGGTACTATTCGAAGCTTCAAAAGCAAAAAGACAGTACTGGAAAATCACGAAGAATAAATGCCACAGGTACAAAGGGTACGAGGCAGGACCCATGAGCCGAATCTCTCTGTCCATAGAGACAAACACACGGCAACACTTACACCCATCCGGTGCAACACAACAACCAACAGAAGACGTCGCTCACGCATCACCTCCACCACACCCCTACACTCTACACTATGACACCCAGCTAGAGCCCCACCCTCACACCCAGCCCCACCCACACACCCGGCCTTACCCACCCACACCCGTCACCTGCATACTTTACGGCGGGTAACCAGATCCTGCAGCAGGGCCTGGGCTGCTGCACCCTCTGCGCCCCCGTCACTAAGGCCAGACAGCTCGTGGGCGACGACTCGGCATAATTATACCTGTGCGTATTTACCACCCATGAGAGTGACAAATGATCCACGGATTCAGATTGGCTTTTGTTCTCTCTCTCTGGAATCGGGTTGGGTTTCTGGATTGAGGAGCCACGAAGCATAGTTTAGTTAACATGTCCTCGTAAACAAAGATTAAATGGTCGTGAATCCAGCCACCAAACGCAAAGCTTATCAATTATTTTTTCCCCACATGTGACTCCCAACTGATGATGTCCAGCCACTTGTGCTGGACAGCCAGGCGACCACACCCGGGCACAGCCAGGCGACCACACCCGGGCACAGCCAGGCGACCACACCCGGGCACAGCCAGGCGACCACACCCGGGCACAGCCAGGCGACCACACCCGGGCACAGCCAGGCGACCACACCCGGGCACAGCCAGGCGACCACACCCGGGCACAGCCAGGCGACCACACCCGGGCACAGCCAGGCGACCACACCCGGGCACAGCCAGGCGACCACAACTGGGTAGAGGGCGCCACAACGGGCCCGTAACCGGTGTAGATCAGTGTAATATAGTGGTTAGAGACGTTTCGAAAGCCTTCGGCAAAGTGTGGCACACAGGCCTAAAATATAAGATATCTGAGCTAGGACTTCCTGAGAGATTTACTGCTACTCTCTGCAGCTTTATAGACAACAGACCTGCTAGGCTTAATATCGGCAGCTACTTGGGTGACGTAATAGAACTGAAAAGTGGAGTACCACAAGGAACCTGCCTCTCCCCCACTCTATTCAACATATATACAGCTGACCTACCCTAACCCCAACATGGAGAATACATCACATACGCTGACGATGTCGCCCAAATAATATGCCAACCGGGACCATCAAAGCCGCTACTAGCCGACAAGACCAAGGCGGCAATTGAACTCAAACAAATTTGAGAAGCAATGGAAAATTAGCACCAACAAAAGTTTCAGATAATACACATTGCAAAAAGAAACCCAGACCCCATTATACTTGACAACCGCCCGATCCAATATGCGGAGGTAGGCAGAATACTGGGACTTATGATAAATAGAACAGGGATACAATTCCACATAAGGGACCGACTAAACAAAGCCAAAGCAGCCTTAGGAAAACTGAGAAGATTCCGAAGCCTCAGTACAAACATTCAGATCCACCTATACAAGGCTCTAGTTCGGCCGCATCTAGAGTATCCCCCAGTACCACTACACACCTTGAAGAAAACTAACATGCAAAAACAGCAAGCAGTGCAAGATAAGCCACTAAGGAGAGCAGCAAAACACCGTCCACCATATGATCCGACAATCAAGGAGCTCCATGAGCTCCTGAACATACAGCCACTAAACATCAGACTGCAGCACCAAGCCATCAGGGTGTGGAACACCATCGAAATGTTAGAGGACCCAATGTTAGAAAGATTGCTCCAAGATGAGACGCCCCGCTCCCACAGCTGGTGGCCCAAGATGAGACGCCCCGCTCCCACAGCTGGTGGCCCAAGATGAGACGCCCCGCTCCCACAGCTGGTGGCCCAAGATGAGACGCCCCGCTCCCACAGCTGGTGGCCCAAGATGAGACGCCCCGCTCCCACAGCTGGTGGCCCAAGATGAGACGCCCCGCTCCCACAGCTGGTGGCCCAAGATGAGACGCCCCGCTCCCACAGCTGGTGGCCCAAGATGAGACGCCCCGCTCCCACAGCTGGTGGCCCAAGAGCCTCGATTTACTAGATGAAAACCCCGCCCCACAGTACATAATTCCCAGGTGACATACTGACCAGAAATCCTTAACTCTATAATTGGAAAAAATTGAGTATGTATGTGTATATGTATATAAATATATATGTGTATGCATGAATAAATCAATAAATAATAATAAAATAAATAGCCTTGAACAAAACAACATGTGTGGCAGCATCGGAGTGTGTACATATGAATGCTACACAGTATTCATCTATAGACATCCATATATGGTGAAACACATGTGAAGAACCTCTCACACACTCACAGCTCCCTGACAAGAGGGAGCCAGCTTAGCTTAGCTGCCAACACCCACACATCGTGTCAGCAAGGCGGACAGCCCGCCTGCTTTCATACCTCTCACTGTATTTCCCACTTCTATACTTCCCTTCACCTATGCCTCTCCTTCCTCTTTACTCCCCCCCCCCCAAAAAAAAAGGGCGTGTGACCCCAGACAAGGCCGGGGTCACACGCCTCCAGCCTCGCGGGTCAAGAGTGCTCAGAGAGGCATCAAGCCACCTCCCAGATATCGCCTCAGATCAACACCGCTCACATCATCGACACAATCAGGAAATTTGAAGGTGCTTGATGACCAGATAAGCTAGTGAGGCTATCTCCTGTCAGCAGGGGATGGGGTAAGTGGGGTCACGAGAGGGGCAGGAGCCACGGAGAGGGAGGAGGGAAAGAAGGAGTAAATGTTAACGGGGAAGGGAGAGAAATTGCGGTGTGAGGGTGGAGATGTGGAGAGAGAAACAGAATCAGGAGTAAATTGGGATACGCACAGCAACAATATGATGGGCGAAAACCATAGAGGGGGGAGGGGGGAGGGGGGGGGGGAAGGGGGGAGGGGGGGGAAGGGGGAAGGGGGGAGGGGGGGTGGGGGGGGAGGGGGGGGGAGGGGGGAAGGAGGGGGGAAGGGGGCGGAATGAGGGAGGGAATGGGGGGGGGGGAAAGGGAGGCCGGTATACCAAGAGGAAGATCACCGAAGTCAAAACGATCCCGAGGGGACTATTGAGATCAAATCTTTCCAAAGACGGTACGGGCACATTTTGAGACCTGCTCACCCAAGGTATTCACGCCCTCCGGAGACAAACCATGAGCGAGGAGCCAGGGCCTCGCTCCACACGGGAGTCAACGCTGGCAGCGTGTGGGGTTAACCCTTAACGGAGGAGGGTTAATGTTGCCCCCAGGAAAGGGGGCAACATTATCACAAGAGATTTTATATGCCCACATTCTCAAACGTTGTCATCCTTGTTCATCCTCCCCCCCCCCTCTCCCTCTCTCTCTTAATATACACTTTTTATACACTTGTATAGCGTTCCTTTTGAGAGAACAGATGAAATACCAGCAAGTGGGCAGGTAAACACACACACACAACGCATGATACATGTAAAAATACAACGGGACGCGGAGAAGCAATATGATACACTTTACTGGGCGAAAGACCAACCTGAGTTTCTGTAAGCACATCTAGTTCAGTACATGGGGGCGGACGCGAGCACACACTAGATGTGATGAGAGCCCAATAGGCTCAGCAACCTGTACACCAGTTGATTGACAGTTGAGAGGTGGAACCAAAGAGCCAGAGCTCAACCCCCCGCTAGCACAACTAGGAGAGTACCACTAGATGGGTACACTACAACAGTCACCATATACATTAAGGCCACACTACAACAGTCACCATATACATTAAGGCCACACTACAACAGTCACCATATACATTAAGGCCACACTACAACAGTCACCATATACATTAAGGCCACACTACAACAGTCACCATATACATCAAGGCCACACTACAACAGTCACCATATACATTAAGGCCACACTACAACAGTCACCATATACACTAAGGCCACACTACAACAGTCACCATATACACTAAGGCCACACTACAACAGTCACCATATACACTAAGGCCACACTACAACAGTCACCATATACACTAAGGCCACACTACAACAGTCACCATATACATCAAGGCCACACTACAACAGTCACCATATACACTAAGGCCACACTACAACAGTCACCATATACATTAAGGCCACACTACAACAGTCACCATATACATTAAGGCCACACTACAACAGTCACCATATACATCAAGGCCACACTACAACAGTCACCATATACATTAAGGACACACTACAACAGTCACCATATACATTAAGGCCACACTACAACAGTCACCATATACACTAAGGCCACACTACAACAGTCACCATATACACTAAGGCCACACTACAACAGTCACCATATACACTAAAACTAAAGTACAAGAGTGAGGTGTGTTTTGTGGGAAGAATCAGCCGGGATATTAGAGCAAATTATCCCCGACACTTCCCCAGTGTCTGGGGATTAATTCCAATTTGCATATCTGAGCGGTCCATCAAAACCTTTAATCTAACCATTAGACTTAAAATACCTGGGCAGAACACCTCCCTCCTGGCTACCCACCTACCCATGAGAGAGCCCACCTTCCTCCTAGCTACCCACCTACCCATGAGAGAGCCCACCTCCCTCCTGGCTACCCACCTACCCATGAGAGAGCCCACCTCCCTCCTGGCTACCCACCTACCCATGAGAGCCCACCTCCCTCCTGGCTACCCACCTACCCATGAGAGAGCCCACCTCCCTCCTGGCTACCCACCTACCCATGAGAGAGCCCACCTCCCTCCTGGCTACCCACCTACCCATGAGAGAGCCCACCTCCCTCCTGGCTACCCACCTACCCATGAGAGAGCCCACCTCCCTCCTGGCTACCCACCTACCCATGAGAGAGCCCACCTCCCTCCTGGCTACCCACCTACCCATGAGAGAGCCCACCTCCCTCCTGGCTACCCACCTACCCATGAGAGCCCACCTCCCTCCTGGCTACCCACCTACCCATGAGAGCCCACCTCCCTCCTGGCTACCCACCTACCCATGAGAGAGCCCACCTCCCTCCTGGCTACCCACCTACCCATGAGAGAGCCCACCTCCCTCCTGGCTACCCACCTACCCATGAGAGAGCCCACCTCCCTCCTGGCTACCCACCTACCCATGAGAGAGCCCACCTCCCTCCTGGCTACCCACCTACCCATGAGAGAGCCCACCTCCCTCCTGGCTACCCACCTACCCATGAGAGAGCCCACCTCCCTCCTGGCTACCCACCTACCCATGAGAGAGCCCACCTCCCTCCTGGCTACCCACCTACCCATGAAAGAGCCCACCTCCCTCCTGGCTACCCACCTACCCATGAGAGAGCCCACCTCCCTCCTGGCTACCCACCTACCCATGAGAGAGCCCACCTTCCTCCTAGCTACCCACCTACCCATGAGAGCCCACCTT
This sequence comes from Procambarus clarkii, assembly GCF_040958095.1. NCBI lineage: Eukaryota > Metazoa > Arthropoda > Malacostraca > Decapoda > Cambaridae > Procambarus > Procambarus clarkii. The sequence goes on along the minus strand of NC_091176.1, from coordinate 14,268,938 downwards.
CCTCCTGGCTACCCACCTACCCATGAGAGCCCACCTTCCTCCTGGCTACCCACCTACCCATGAGAGCCCACCTACCCATGAGAGCCCACCTCCCTCCTGGCTACCCACCTACCCATGAGAGCCCACCTTCCTCCTGGCTACCCACCTACCCATGAGAGCCCACCTCCCTCCTGGCTACCCACCTACCCATGAGAGAGCCCACCTTCCTCCTAGCTACCCACCTACCCATGAGAGAGCCCACCTCCCTCCTGGCTACCCACCTACCCATGAGAGAGCCCACCTCCCTCCTGGCTACCCACCTACCCATGAGAGAGCCCACCTCCCTCCTGGCTACCCACCTACCCATGAGAGCCCACCTCCCTCCTGGCTACCCACCTACCCATGAGAGCCCACCTCCCTCCTGGCTACCCACCTACCCATGAGAGAGCCCACCTTCCTCCTAGCTACCCACCTACCCATGAGAGCCCACCTCCCTCCTGGCTACCCACCTACCCATGAGAGCCCACCTCCCTCCTGGCTACCCACCTACCCATGAGAGCCCACCTCCCTCCTGGCTACCCACCTACCCATGAGACCCCACCTCCCTCCTGGCTACCCACCTACCCATGAGAGCCCACCTTCCTCCTAGCTACCCACCTACCCATGAGAGAGCCCACCTCCCTCCTGGCTACCCACCTACCCATGAGAGAGCCCACCTCCCTCCTGGCTACCCACCTACCCATGAGAGAGCCCACCTCCCTCCTGGCTACCCACCTACCCATGAGAGAGCCCACCTCCCTCCTGGCTACCCACCTACCCATGAGAGAGCCCACCTCCCTCCTGGCTACCCACCTACCCATGAGAGAGCCCACCTCCCTCCTGGCTACCCACCTACCCATGAGAGAGCCCACCTCCCTCCTGGCTACCCACCTACCCATGAGAGAGCCCACCTTCCTCCTGGCTACCCACCTACCCATGAGAGAGCCCACCTTCCTCCTAGCTACCCACCTACCCATGAGAGCCCACCTTCCTCCTGGCTACCCACCTACCCATGAGAGCCCACCTCCCTCCTGGCTACCCACCTACCCATGAGAGAGCCCACCTTCCTCCTAGCTACCCACCTACCCATGAGAGAGCCCACCTCCCTCCTGGCTACCCACCTACCCATGAGAGAGCCCACCTCCCTCCTGGCTACCCACCTACCCATGAGAGAGCCCACCTTCCTCCTAGCTACCCACCTACCCATGAGAGCCCACCTTCCTCCTGGCTACCCACCTACCCATGAGAGCCCACCTTCCTCCTGGCTACCCACCTACCCATGAGAGAGCCCACCTCCCTCCTGGCTACCCACCTACCCATGAGAGAGCCCACCTTCCTCCTGGCTACCCACCTACCCATGAGAAAGCCCACCTTCCTCCTGGCTACCCACCTACCCATGAGAGCCCACCTTCCTCCTAGCTACCCACCTACCCATGAGAGAGCCCACCTCCCTCCTGGCTACCCACCTACCCATGAGAGAGCCCACCTTCCTCCTAGCTACCCACCTACCCATGAGAGCCCACCTTCCTCCTGGCTACCCACCTACCCATGAGAGCCCACCTTCCTCCTGGCTACCCACCTACCCATGAGAGCCCACCTTCCTCCTGGCTACCCACCTACCCATGAGAGCCCACCTCCCTCCTGGCTACCCACCTACCCATGAGAGCCCACCTCCCTCCTGGCTACCCACCTACCCATGAGAGCCCACCTCCCTCCTGGCTACCCACCTACCCATGAGAGCCCTCCTCCCTCCTGGCTACCCACCTACCCATGAGAGCCCACCTTCTTCCTGGCTACCTACCTACCCATGAGAGAGCCCACCTTCTTCCTGGCTACCCACCTACCCATGAGAGAGCCCACCTCCCTCCTGGCTACCCACCTACCCATGAGAGCCCACCTCCCTCCTGGCTACCCACCTACCCATGAGAGCCCACCTCCCTCCTGGCTACCCACCTACCCATGAGAGCCCACCTCCCTCCTGGCTACCCACCTACCCATGAGAGCCCACCTTCTTCCTGGCTACCTACCTACCCATGAGAGAGCCCACCTTCTTCCTGGCTACCCACCTACCCATGAGAGAGCCCACCTCCCTCCTGGCTACCCACCTACCCATGAGAGCCCACCTCCCTCCTGGCTACCCACCTATCCATGAGAGCCCACCTCCCTCCTGGCTACCCACCTACCCATGAGAGCCCACCTTCTTCCTGGCTACCTACCTACCCATGAGAGAGCCCACCTTCTTCCTGGCTACCTACCTACCCATGAGAGAGTCCACCTTATTATATATATATATATATATATATATATATATATATATATATATATATATATATATATATATATATATATATATATATATATATATATATATTCGCATGGGAAAATATCAAGAGAACTCGAACAAAATTATTTAAAAATATTAAAGTCAATCGAGGAAAAAAATACAAGAATTAATCAAACCCCAAAAAGACCACGAGGAAAAATAATAAAGCGAGAGAAATCTAACATAAATTTCACCAGACAGATAATTCTCTCCGCTGGGTCCGTAAAGCCGTAAAAACATTAATATTTATAAGCGACTCAAATTCCCAACACAACTTCTGCTGACTCCTGGGGACTGTGTTGGTTCTGCTGCCTGGTACTGGGACTGTGTTGGTTCTGCTGCCTGGTACTGGGACTGTGTGGGTTCTGCTGCCTGGTACTGGGGACTGTGTGGGTTCTGCTGCCTGGTACTGGGGCTGTGTGGGTTCTGCGGCCTGGTACTGGGACTGTGTTGGTTCTGCTGCCTGGTACTGGGACTGTGTTGGTTCTGCTGCCTGGTACTGGGACTGTGTTGGTTCTGCTGCCTGGTACTGGGGACTGTGTGGGTTCTGCTGCCTGGTACTGGGACTGTGTGGGTTCTGCTGCCTGGTACTGGGGCGGTGTTGGTTCTGCTGCCTGGTACTGGGGCGGTGTTGGTTCTGCGGCCTGGTACTGGGGCTGTGTGGGTTCTGCGGCCTGGTACTAGGGCTGTGTGGGTTCTGCTGCCTGGTACTGGGGCTGTGTGGGTTCTGCTGCCTGGTACTGGGGCTGTGTGGGTTCTGCTGCCTGGTACTAGGGCTGTGTGGGTTCTGCTGCCTGGTACTGGGGCTGTGTGGGTTCTGCTGCCTGGTACTGGGGCTGTGTGGGTTCTGCGGCCTGGTACTGGGGCTGTGTGGGTTCTGCTGCCTGGTACTGGGGCTGTGGGGGTTCTGCTGCCTGGTACTAGGGCTGTGTTGGTTCTGCTGCCTGGTACTGGGGCTGTGTGGGTTCTGCTGCCTGGTACTGGGGCTGTGTGGGTTCTGCGGCCTGGTACTGGGGACTGTGTTGGTTCTGCTGCCTGGTACTGGGGCTGTGTGGGTTCTGCTGCCTGGTACTGGGGCTGTGTGGGTTCTGCTGCCTGGTACTGGGGCTGTGTGGGTTCTGCTGCCTGGTACTGGGGCTGTGTTGGTTCTGCTGCCTGGTACTGGGGCTGTGTTGGTTCTGCGGCCTGGTACTGGGGCTGTGTTGGTTCTGCGGCCTGGTACTGGGGCTGTGTTGGTTCTGCTGCCTGGTACTGGGGCTGTGTTGGTTCTGCTGCCTGGTACTGGGGCTGTGTTGGTTCTGCTGCCTGGTACTGGGGACTGTGTTGGTTCTGCTGCCTGGTACTGGGGACTGTGTTGGTTCTGCTGCCTGGTACTGGGGACTGTGTTGGTTCTGCTGCCTGGTACTGGGGACTGTGTTGGTTCTGCTGCCTGGTACTGGGGACTGTGTTGGTTCTGCTGCCTGGTACTGGGGACTGTGTTGGTTCTGCTGCCTGGTACTAGGGGACTGTGTTGGTTCTGCTGCCTGGTACTGGGGACTGTGTTGGTTCTGCTGCCTGGTACTGGGGACTGTGTTGGTTCTGCTGCCTGGTACTGGGGACTGTGTTGGTTCTGCTGCCTGGTACTGGGGACTGTGTTGGTTCTGCTGCCTGGTTCTGGGGACTGTGTTGGTTCTGCTGCCTGGTACTGGGGACTGTGTTGGTTCTGCTGCCTGGTACTGGGGACTGTGTTGGTTCTGCTGCCTGGTACTGGGGCTGTGTTCGTTCTGCTGCCTGGTACTGGGGCTGTGTTCGTTCTGCGGCCTGGTACTGGGGACTGTGTTGGTTCTGCTGCCTGGTACTGGGGCGGTGTTGGTTCTGCTGCCTGGTACTGGGGCGGTGTTGGTTCTGCTGCCTGGTACTGGGGCGGTGTTGGTTCTGCTGCCTGGTACTGGGGCGGTGTTGGTTCTGCTGCCTGGTACTGGGGCGGTGTTGGTTCTGCTGCCTGGTACTGGGGCGGTGTTGGTTCTGCTGCCTGGTACTGGGGCGGTGTTGGTTCTGCTGCCTGGTACTGGGGCGGTGTTGGTTCTGCTGCCTGGTACTGGGGCGGTGTTGGTTCTGCTGCCTGGTACTGGGGCGGTGTTGGTTCTGCTGCCTGGTACTGGGGCGGTGTTGGTTCTGCTGCCTGGTACTGGGGCGGTGTTGGTTCTGCTGCCTGGTACTGGGGCTGTGTTGGTTCTGCTGCCTGGTACTGGGGCTGAGTTGGTTCTGGCCGTACTGCTGCCTTATTAAAACATAGGGGGCATGAATAACTGACTTCATACGGTGTTTCAAAAGAGAATTTGATCAACACCTTCAAAGGATAACTGATCAACCGGGTTATGATATATACGTTAGACTGCGTGCAGCTGCGTCTAACAGCCTGGTAGGCCAGACCATCCAGGAGGCCTGGTCAGAGACGGGTCAGCATGGACATTGATCCCCGGAACCAGCGCAAGGCAGGATACACTGGCGTGACACCGTATCGTGTAGACAAAGTGTATGCCTACCTGTTGTTGGTCCCGGGAATTAATGTTCCCGTGGCCCGGTCTTTAACCAGGCCTTCTGTTTGGTCTGCTTGATGGGGTTCTGGGAGTTCTTCTACTCCCCAAGCCCGGCCCGAGGTCAGGCTTGACTTGTGAGAGTTTGGTTCACCAGGCTGGTGCTTGGAGCGGCCCGCAGGCCCACATATCCACCACAGCCCGGTTGGCCCGGCACTCCTTGGAGGAAACAATCTACTTTCCTCTTGAAAATGTCCTTGGTTGTTCCGGCAATATTTCTTTTGCTCGCTGGGAGGATGTTTATAGTGTTCTTTGATTGTGCCTACGGCACCTCTGCTCTTTACTGGTTCTATTCTGCATTTTCTTCCCAACCGTTCACTCTAGTATGCTGTTATTTTACTGTGTAGATTTGGGACCTGGACCTCCAGTCTTTTCCACGTATATATATATATTATTTGATATCTCTCTCGTCTCCTTTCTAGTGAGTACATTTGGAGAGCTTTGAGACGATCCCAATAATTTAGTTGCTTTATTGCGTTTGTGTATGCCGTATATGTTCTCTGTACTCCCTCTATTTCAGCAATCTCTCCTGCTCTGAAGGGGGAAATGAGTACTGAGCAGTACTCGAGACGGGACAGCACAAGTGATTTGTATAGTACTGTACAACCATTGTGATGGGATCCCTGGATTTGAAAGTTCTCGCAGTCCATCCTAGCATTTTTGGCTGAAGCAATATTTGCTTGGTTACGCTCCCTAAACGTTAGGTCGTCAGGCATCATTATTCCCAAATCCTTTACATGCTGCTTTCCTACTATGGGTACATTTGATTGTGTTTTGTACCCTGTATTATGTTTAAAGGTCCTCATTTTTACCGTATCTGAGTATCTGGAATTTATCACTGTTAAACATCACAATTTTCTGTTGCCCAGTCGAAAACTTCCTTAATATCTACTTGTAGTTTTATAATGTCTTCAGCAGAGGTAATTTTCATGCTGATTTTTGTCATTTGCAAAGGATGATATGAAGCTGTGACATATATATTTGTCTATATCTGATATGAGAATAAAGAAAAAACAGTGGGGCAAAGACTGTACCCTGAGGTACAGAGCTTTTAACTGCCCTTTGACTACTGTATATGTTTGACTGTTACTGTGTGTTCTGTTCGACAGAAAATTTAGTATCCACCGTCCTACTTTACCAGTTATTACCACCGACCTCAGGTTGACCAGGTATCCTATGGAGGCGTTTACAAGTTCTCTTTTGAACCCCGTGAGAAGTCGACCACTTAATGAGCCTTATGTTTAGAGGAAGAGAGTGTCGAAACATCTTGAGCGCTCATGCGTATCTATTGCACCTCGACTCTTTCCACTCCCTATCACTTTGGTACTGTGCACTTCCTATCATGCCTGGGCGCTGGACTCGTAGGGATTATTTCCTTGAGCAAATCTGGAGCCAAAATATCATTCAGGTATAACTAAAATATAGACGTCTCTCGCCTGCGCTCAATATGTAGATTTAAATATATTAAATGTTCCCAATAATTTCCATGACTTACTGAATGGATTTGGGCAGTAATAGACCTCTGCATGTTATCCAGGTCAATAATTCCTCCATCTTTGGATGGGGCTGTTAAGAGTAAGCCATTGTGACGCTATATCTTCTAGTATCAACCCGAAACCCCTAACTAATCCTAACCTCCATTAGGATCAGGAAATTGTAACGGAGGTTACATGAATATTCTTGTCGATCAAAATTGGAATGCGTCTCTCCAGCCATCAAAGCATGGCAGTGATGCTTTCTGCAATGTCTCGTCTTTTTGTGTGTGTATCTTCATGATAAAATATGTAGTTCTGTTGTATTATAAAGTGTAGACCACACACCATGTGACGTAGAGAACTATTTGGGCACGTCTTCCTGTGCAACCTTATCTAAAGGTTACCGCCCGGGGAAATGTTAGTGGCATTACAGGTCCCCCTTAGCTGTAATGGTGGTAGTATAGACCTACCTTAGCTATAATGTGGTAGTATAGACCCCCTTAGCTATAATGGTGGCAGTACAGACCCCCCTTAGCTATAATAGTGGCAGTACAGACCCCCCTTAGCTATAACAGTGGCAGTACAGACCCCCCTTAGCTATAATAGTGGCAGTACAGACCCCCCTTAGCTATAATAGTGGCAGTACAGACCCCCCTTAGCTATAATAGTGGCAGTACAGACCCCCCCCTTAGCTATAATGGTGGCAGTACAGACCCCCCCCCCTTAGCTATAATGGTGGCAGTACAGACCCTCCTTAGCTATAATGGTGGCAGTACAGACCCCCTTAGTACAAGAGGGTCACCTGCGAGGGAGGGGGATTACAAGGCGTTGTACACAGGTGCACAGTACCGACACATGCACGAAGCGGAGCCTGACTCTGGAATACTAAGGTTCAAAGGAACGCTCATAACTCACTCGCTGTGTTTTACGCAAATCAATTGCCAAGTGGCCAACATTACCGCCTGGGACCCGGCGCGTCCTCCCTCCTAACTCGAAATTCCTGGCAGTGGTAGATGGGAAGACGCAAGCAACAGTCTAAGGCCCAACCTCCTATCCTGGTCGAGGGCCACTCTCTCACCTCTGACGTTTAATGCCACATGGCCATCTGATTTACGCCTCCAAATGAGGGTCATTATGCCAGATAAGCCATCCGTGGTTTTCAATTGGCGATTGAAAAGGCATTTACGATGTTATCGACCGCTGCCAGAGAGAGACCCGCACATTTGTCGTGGAAGAGGAAGGTCCGTGCGGTGGGCGGCTGGTCCAACGTCTGCCTCCACCACACAAACATCTCATAAAAATATTTTATATTTCGCCGTAACCGTGGATTAAGGCTCTTTAAATATTTTATTTAACCTTGGTCAGATTAAGTCATAAAAGCCTCTTAACATTTAGGGAGTAGGAGCAGCACTGGCAGAGCCGCCCACGGGAGTCAACAAGCTTCGCACACTTTCAAATGATCTTCAATTGGAGTTTTAAGCCAGTTTATTAATCTGTTAGTCAAGTCTATTGCATACTATTACCGCGCTATGTGCTACAAACATTCGCACCATTATGGTCGTTTTTGTGCTTTGTTATCTGGTGCCTGGGGACCAGGGAACGGCTTTAATGAACGGGTCATTTTCCACATCCTCCTCTTGCTCAGATTAAACGCTCGCGTTCTTAACAGTATCTCTCTCTCTCTCTCTCTCTCTTCATCCCCTCTCTATGTCTGTCTGTGTGTCTATGTTTATCTGTCTATACCTGGAGTGTGTTCCGGGAGTTGTTCTACTAGCCCAGCCCGACCTCAGATACCTTGTTCCAAGTTACCGCGGGTCCACACATCCACCACAACCTTCCTCTACTTCATGGCACTTCTTGCAGGAATGAGTATTTTCTCTTGGTCGCGTCCACTTGTGTACCAGCCATAATTCTTACGGTTGCTGGGAGGATATTGAATAGCCTTGGACCTCTGATGTTCAGACAGTGTTCTCTGACTGCATCAATGGCGCCTCTACTCTTCAACGGATTTACTCTGCATTTCCTGTCGTATTTTTCCCTCCGGTATGTTGTAATTTTACTGTGCAAATTTGGGACCTGGCCTTCGTCTGTCAGTGTAGTGTGCACTTCCTTGAGTCTCACTGGCGGTAATCGTGGGGGGGGGGGGGACTTCACTAAGTACTGGAGCTGCCAGCTAAATCATCCCAAAATACATGAACGTGTCTGTCTGAAAAAGTGTAATTTTTAACACTTTTGTTAAGGTAAAATTTTACTTCCTAACACTCTTATCAACTTCATTTTAGTCGTAATACCTCAGCGAAACCACAAGAGATAAGTTTAACATAGCGAACGAAAAAATATGCAAGTTAGAAAAAAAAACAAATTATTGAGGGCGTAGAATGGGATCGAACCCCACATCCCTGGACTCCCTGACAATTCCAGGGATGCGGGGTTCAATCCCATCGTGTGGCCTCAGTATTTTATTATAGATACATCACGCTGTTGTGGTCTGATGGTGTAAGTTGGAAATAACTTGAATGAAAGCAGAGCAAGGATAAGAGACCACGATAAACATGACGCCGACGTAGCCAAAGTGACGACTGCATTAAAAACAAGAAGCCAGCAAACACAGCCTGGTCGCACACAGCCTGGGTCCCTCAAGCAGGGGTAACACTGAAGATGGTTAGTCAATAATGGTCTTCACCCACGACCATGAAGACAAGCGTCTCTCCTGATACCCAACGCATCAAAATGAAACCATAAAGAATGAGAGAACATGCACATAAAACACGAGAATACAGAAAAAAAGGATCATTATTGCCACCTGTAATATCTTGAGATCCTGAAGTTGATCCGTCAGCTGCTAGGACTGACGGATCAACTTCAACTTGCAGGAGATTTATCCTCCTGCAGGATACAGCAACGAAACAGTTCTGGCATCCATCATACTAGAGAAGGCCTACTTTTGAGTGAGAGAAGTACCATACTGTAATTCGTTCCTACCAAGCATTGAGAGAAGGCAGCCTCAAACTGGTTGTAAACCAATTGGCAGGTAGTATTCCTGGGAAACTAGTAAGGTAAGAGATATGAGAGATTCATTCGATTAAGGTAGCGTCTGGGATGCTCCCGGACGTAGGTTCGAATCCTCGTCAAGGCCCTTGTGGATTTGTTCATATGGGGGAAGCCAGACGTCATGTGCTTATGTACCCACCTCATTACCTCGCATCCTCTACTTCTTACCATACTTCTATGCAAACTCCCACTTTCTCCGTCAACCCCACACCTCTCTCCCAGACATGCTTGGCATACTTCCCACCTTTCTCCTTGTGCACACACACATTTAGTGCTTGCTAAGCCACCCAACTGACTGACTGACTGACTGGCCGACTAACCGATGTATAGACTGACCATCTCCAGCTTGCCTACTCCTCCAAGGGTCACTAACCCAGATGCTTCCAGTAACTTTAGGTAAACGCTTCTTCTCGCCGTAGGAACATTACTCCAGCCAAAGCATCATTAATCTTAGTCCGTTTACACTTCCCAACCCATCAGCATTCCTCACAGGGTGGATCAAACGCCTCTCTGCGTCTCTGAAGGTGGATCACTCACTCCCGTACTTCTCATTCACTACAACAAAAAGATTCGAGCAGTGGGACAATAACAAGGACCAAGACAAGGGAGGAGCAGAAGGTATGATGAAGGAGGAGCAGGGGAATGATTAGGATCGACTGCTCAACATTTCTCTAGCGCCATAACGCATTGCTAACCTTCGGGTTTGGTTAACGACCCCAGCTGTACTCTCTTTCGTAAAGTCAACCGGAGGGGACAGTTTGATCACGCCCACCAAGACATCCCTGGAGGTTGCAACACAGTTTCGTATATCAGAAGAGCTTTAAAAGACACAGTAGAAGTTCTGATCTTTAGAGCACACATCCTTCTAATGTAAGGATGGCAAAAGATACAAAACACGAAGAAAAACAGCTACTGTGTCCGTGGCCGCCGCCACCAGCCCAAGATGACGAGCACCTCCCAAGATTGATTAATACTGTAACATCACCGCAAAAATATTTTATTCTTTTGTGGGATTCCAGCGGAGAGACAATGACAACACCCTTCAACACCTGACACTGGGAACAGGTTGTTTGTGACAGAAGGCCAAGGTGAGGCCGCCGGCAGTGGTACCTACACCCACTAACACGTACTTACTAGCCACAAGCAGTCAATTAACACTCGACCAAGGATCCTCCTACCTCAGCCCCTTCAATAAAGCCCATCTAGCCAGGGCAGGCTGGCTGAACCCTACACAATCACCCGTCTTATCGAGTGCTAACCCAAACCCGTGACTCTAGTTGCAACATCCTGCAAGGTGCAACGCATGCCGTGGTCCCGGGTACTGTGCGTGCTGACCTGGCCTCACCTTGGCTCGCGGGCCCTATCAACACACGACTCAAGTCCATGACTCCCCATTAACTCATCTCCTCCCCCCCCCCCCCCCATTTCCACCCCTGACCTCCTTCCCGACCCATGAACCCTCCTCCTGGCGTCATACGCACAGTCCCCACCACCAACCAATCAGCAGATGCGTAGATGGTTATCACCCTCATCTGGCTCCATCTTGCCTGTGATGCTGCTTGAGAACCTCTGTTGCTACAGTGCAAGTCTCCAGCACCACCACATAACTCACGCAACACACAGTAGGCCTACAGCTATAAAACTGAAGTGTGCAACACTGAAACCGTCTTATATACTCAACACACACACACACCGCACATGCAACATCCGAGTTCATCACCTAACCTAACAATTGACCAACTACAGTTTTGTTTCTGTAAATTTTGGGTTGTCAGTCCTGAAACGTCACATGAAGCTACCACAACCCTCAACAATAATAATCAAATGATCTATTGCAAATGATATGAAATCCACATTTATAAATAAGGAAGCTTGCCAGAGCTCACAGATCTACGATGTGGAGACAACATACTTATGAGGATATTCAGTCTCTCGTCTTCTGAACAAATTCACAAGGGCCGTGAAGAGGATTCGAACCTGCGTCCGGGAGGTCGCTTTCTCATGCTGTTATGAGTGATAACTTAACCCCCCCTCCCTTGCCTCTCCCTCCCGCCATGAGCCGCCCACCCCCTGCTAACCCCCCTTCCGGACATGCGGGCAGGACCGAGCTAACCCAATAAACCTTTCACGATTAAATATAATTAGGTTTGTTAATTTAACGTGGTCGAATGTAATTTTACTTGGCTTGTACCTCACAACGTCGCTGGCCAATGGTCGACTCGTGTCGGAAAGGCACAGCGTCTGGCATCATTACTTCGGACACACGAAATACCATCTACACAGAGTGAGTAATTACTGGCACGACTACACGGCCGTGTCCTGCCACTCGCCCTCCCACTCCCTCATCCCAGAGCCGCCAGTTGTGTCACGCCTCCCCACTCTTGGCTACACAACCTACAATATTATTATTATTATTATATATATATATATATATATATATATATATATATATATATATATATATATATATATATATATATATATATATATATATATATATATATATATATATATATATATATATGCGAACAAGCCTGAATGGTCCCCAGGACAAATGCAACTGAAAACTCACACCCCAGAAGTGACTCGAACCCATACTCCCAGAAGCCACGCAACTGGTATGTACAAGACGCCTTAATCCACTTGACCATCACGACCGGACCGGTGGGGTGGTTCAAATAGCCTCGGCTATCACCTCATTATGTCCGGTCGTGATGGTCAAGTGGATTAAGGCGTCTTGTACATACCAGTTGCGTGGCTTCTGGGAGTATGGGTTCGAGTCACTTCTGGGGTGTGAGTTTTCAGTTGCATATTGTCCTGGGGACCATTCAGGCTTGTTCGCATTTGTGTTCCTCACGTGTGCCCCAAAGAATGAGGTGATTTGGTAAAATGCTATGCCCAAGATTACTATCCGAGTGCCGGCGGTGGGGTGGTTCAAATAGCCTTGGCTATCACCTCATTATGTCCGGTCGTGATGGTCAAGTGGATTAAGGCGTCTTGTACATACCAGTTGCGTGGCTTCTGGGAGTATGGGTTCGAGTCACTTCTGGGGTGTGAGTTTTCAGTTATATATATATATATATATATATATATATATATATATATATATATATATATATATATATATATATATATATATGCATGCAAACAAGCCTGAATGGTCCTCAGGCATATATGCAACTGAAAACTCACACCCCAGAAGTGACTCGAACCCATACTGCCAGGAGCACTCTGCCACTGGTGTACAGGACACCGTAACTACTCGATCATCACGACCGGACAAAAGATGATGGTAGCCAAGGCTAATTCCCCATCATCCTGCCGGCTAGCCTCGACTACCATCATCTTTTGTCCTGTCGTGATGGTCAAGTGGTTAAGGGGTCCTGTACACCAGTGGCAGAGTGCACCTGGCAGAATGGGTTTGAGTCACTAATGGGGTGTGAGTTTTCAGTTGCATATATGCCTGGGGACCATTCAGGCTTGTTCGCATTTGTATTCCTCACGTGTGCCCCAAAGAATGAGGTGATTTGATAAAATACCATGCCCAAGATAACCATCAGAGTGCCGGCGGGATGATGGGGAATTAGCCTCGGCTACCATCATCTTTTGTCAGGTCGTGATGGTCAAGTGGTTAAGGGGTCCTGTACACCAGTGGCAGAGTGCTCCTGGCAGAATGGGTTCGAGTCACTTCTGGGGTGAGAGTTTTCAGTTTTATATTATATATATATATATAAATATATATATATATATATATATATATATATATATATATATACATACATACATTCCTCGCCAAAGACAAATTGGCGAGACACGAGGTAAACACACCCACCTTCACAGCATGTGTGCCCTCAACCCCCCCCCCCTTCACCACCACTGCCTGAGGGGCGTTTACATGTGGTGGGTGGTAATGGTGGTTAGTGATGCGTGGCAGGACCTGGATGTGGTGCCAGGGAGAAGGGGGTTAGTTGGGGGGGGGGGGGGGTACTGCTGGCGATCCCACCATCAGCTGGTCGAGGACCGGGCCCCGGGGACGCTAAGCCCCGAAACCATCTCAAGGTTATCTCTCAAGGTAACCCTCCATCCAACCTCCTCGTATCATGTTGAGGTCAAGGGTCATCTTGAAACAGGCTTACATAACCATCAAACAGATCCAAGAAACATTTAAGAGGTTTTAAGAACAAGACACCGGTTATTAACGTACAAAAACTAGTCTTGACAGATCTACCAGAGGCGGCAATCAAGCAGTATACACATATATTAAATACAGCTTCTGCATCCGGACTGGTGCACCCGATACATAAATTCAAACTACAACAGCAAGCCAACAGGGTGGTTATCTTGAGGTTATCTTGAGATGATTTCGGGGCTTTTTTAGTGTCCCCGCGGCCCGGTCCTCGACCAGGCCTCCACCCGCAGGAAGCAGCCCGTGACAGCTAACTAACACCCAGGTACCTATTTCACTGCTAGATAACAGGGGCATAGGGTGAAAGAAACTCTGCCCATTGTTTATCGCCGGCGCCCGGGATCGAACCCGGGACCACAGGATCACAAGACCAGCGTACTGTCCGCTCGGCCGACCGACTCCCCGGTGTGGAACACGATTGACATGCTGGAAGACCCAAGGCTTAGAATGCCCCCCCCCCCCCCTACAGCTGGTGGCCCAAGAGCTTGGATCTACTCTAGGGGCACTCAAGCCCCACAATACATAGTTCCAAGATGCAATACTCTCCATACAGGCGTTACACAAAGGTCATTAATTCGTTCCTGTCGATTCAAACGATGTGGTTTTTCTCTCGGGGCATCAACAGTCGGACAAGGTGACGTTTTTACGACGCCTTCACCACCACCACCTCCAGCATCACAAGACAGTACCTGACGACCTCCACCACAAGAAAGTGGCAAACCCGAGGGATCGCAGTCAACGGACAAATTATACCCTTGTCATACAGTCAAGGTGACCGAGGTACCAAACCTTCCCATACAATGGAACCGAATCCCATCGTAGGCCTCACTACCCTCCCATAGATACACGTCATTGTGGTTTCATTGTGCACCCCCAAGCTCTTAAGAGGTACCACCCAAGAGATCATTCATTATATATTAGTCAACATTGTAGCAGCCACAACATTCCCTCATGGAGAGGGAGACATGGAGGTGTACCTTATGCTCCCACGTCTTGGATACAGACAAGTCTTATTTCTTGGTAATGTCTCCGTAGCCATAAGCCAGGTGGTACCTCCCCCACTACGAGCCAAGTCAGGCTAGTCAAGGCCCCGAGCCAAGCCAGGCTCTCGGGCCGGGCTTGGAGAGTATTAGAACTCTCAGAACCCCATCAAGGTTCAAGGTACCTTGCCAGTCGGCATCTCCATGACCCGAGCACTCCCGCTACATGCGCCAGTAGAACCCTGCGTAACGACTGTACACGCAAACGTACTTTTCAGGTAGAGGGGAAAAGCTAGTGAGAGTACCCAGGTAGAAGAGGGGAGGCGCTCTCCTCCTCCTCAGCTCATCCAAAATGGATTTCTTTTAGTAGTATGGGACTAAATAATTAAGCTAAAAACGTTCTTGGGTTCCTAACTAGCAGTACATCCAGTACGAGACTTCCCAACAGCAAGAACAGCTTGGCTATAACGCGCGCGCGCGCACACTCCACGACCTTTCCAATGATACCGGGTTGATACCTGCTGGATGGGGTTCTGGGAGTTCTACTCCCCAAGCCCGGCCCGAGGCCAGGCTTAACTTGCGAGAGCCTGGTCTACCAGGCTCTTGCTTGGAGCGGCCTGCAGGCCCACATACCCACAACAGCCCGGTTGGTCCGGCACTCCTTGGAGAAAATGATCTAGTTTCCTCTTGAAGATGTCCACGGTTGTTCCGGCAATATTTCTTATGCTTGCTGGGAGGGTGTTGAACAACCGCGGACCTCTGATGTTTATACAGTGTTCTCTGATTGTGCCTATGGCACCTCTGCTCTTCACTGGTTCTTTTCTGCATTTTCTTCCATATCGTTCACTCCAGTAAGTTGTTATTTTACTGTGTAGATTTGGGACCTGGCCCTCCAGTATTTTCCACGTGTATATTATTTGTTGTCTCGTCTTTTGGAAATGGGGAAATTCCTTCTATCTCCTTTCCTTCCATCCCCGGAATTTCCTTCGGGGGAAATGACATTTCCCCCACAACACCTTAGGCTAACTTCCATAACACGTGCACCTCTGCCTTTCTAAGCAGACGAGAGGAAAGAGAAACTGGTTCCCAAATATTGGGCTAAATGAGGTGAGGGAGAGAGGAGGGAAGGTATACATTTCCGTCCTCCCCTGGTCGGTACTCGCTGGGACACCATAACCGCTCGAGTAATTGTTATGTCTGTTGACGCTGCCTGTCATCACTTGTCACCACGGCCCCTCCGCCGCCGTCTCGGGTCTTCCAGGCTCTGGCACTCAATTACCACCGGGGGTTAGAGTTCTAGAAATAAACATATGATAAGTTATATCGCCAGGTACTTCATTAGAGGCGGGCAGCAGCAGCAGGCAAGCCACCCAGCAGCTGACCTGCTCCCCTGGCTGAAGACCTCACTACGGACCATCATCATCAGTTCCGCTTCTGCTTCACACAACGTAACCACCACCGTCCGGTCACAGTAAGCGTGGTCAGGGCGAGGGTCGGCGAGGGTCGGGGCGGGTCGGGTCGGGGCCGAGGTTCGGGTCTGGGCGAACCACAGGAACGGGGGTTATATACACTGGTTGTGTACGAAGTTGTTACTTCTCGCTTAACCTCAAACTTGGGTACTGGTCCTGTGGGGGCGCGAGAGAAGTGTGAGACAGAAGGGAGAGATGAGAGGAGCTATCAAACAGCCGCTTGATCATATTACGGAGTGACACAAGCTGTACCACAAATAAATACTTGACAGCGCCTTTGTTTGACTCACCCACTTCACTCTCAAGGGTCTGTAGCGGCGGCCGCAGCTGGAAGGGGGTGGGAGACGGGGAGTGCAGCAGCACGAGGGGAAGAGTACAGCAGCAGCACCACGAAAGATATTGACTTATAGTTTGCTTCAGGCAGGTTAATTAGTTATCCCACTCCCACAGCCCGGCCAGGCTGTTGACCTGGTAAAAAACCATATTAGGATTGGCTAGTGGGGGAAAAAAATGTGATTAAAGATATTCCATATCGTGACCCCAAGACCTAACCAACTAGAGGGCAGCTGACCCCCCTTAAGGAGGTAATCAGATACGTTGCCGTTAAAAGCCTTCTGTTCCAATGCCCTTCCTCTGGTTCTTCCCTCCCCCTCCCTGTGGCAGGGACCAGGTGGACACACACATGACCCGGACGCTGCCCCCCTGCCAATACACCCCCCCCCCCCCCCGCCTGAGAGGAGGCGCGTGCTGACCACAAGGAGCACGTGGTGGGGGTGTTTGTGCTGCCCACTCCAGTGCAGGAGGCTGACGCTTGATGGAAGAGTCAGGGGGTGTCGCCATCACTGATGGATGGGATGGGAGGGTCCCCAAGGTATGAGTTCTGCCTCCTGAGGGGAGGGGAGAGGAAGGGAGGGGAGAGGGCTGGGTGGGTGTAGTACGACTGTAACGACGACGGCTGCGGCTGGCGACCATGGAGGTGCGGCTGGCGACCATGGAGGTGCGGCTGGCGACCATGGAGGTGCGGCTGGCGACCATGGAGGTGCGGCTGGCGACCATGGAGGTGCGGCTGGCGACCATGGAGGTGCGGCTGGCGACCATGGAGGTGTGGCTGGCGAAAGTGGTGGTGGTGGCAGCAGCGGCAGTATTCACTGGCATGTACCACAATAAACAATTGTGACCACACCTCAAGGACAAGCAATCCAAATTCATAGTCCCCCGACGAGCAAGGAGAGGAGGCGAGCGAGCAAGGAGAGGAGGCGAGCAAGCGAGTGACAGTACAAGCCCACAGGTACGCCACCGCAACAAAGAAGCAGCTAGTTCTTCCTCGTATCACTCAAAAATGGAAGCCGAGAACAATTATAACGACAAAGCATTCGGAGTAATTGACAAGGTAAATCGGATAAGGTTATTTCTCGCGTGTGGTGCCCGAAGAGTCACAGGAGGCCAATAGTGACCTCCTTGAGCAATGGTAGAAGATAGACTGAATTTAAAAAGTAAAACCTAAGAAAGAATTAATGTAACGCTTCAAAGGTATGTATAACGGGCAAAAAAAGGTTTGGGAACCTGGATAAGTACAACTAAGCGAGTACAGTCACAACCCTCGATGAAACCTGAGGTGCAATAGGTACACTGAGAGAACTCTATCAATATCAAAGGTCCAATTCTTCTACACTGATCGATCTCTCGCGGTGTTCACGAGAGAACTCGATAAACAACTCCAAAGGACACCTGATTAACTAGGCTGTGATTGATACGTCAGGCTACGAGCAGCCGCGTCCAACAGCCTGGTTGACCAGTCCAGCAACCAGGTCTCCGGGCCGAGTGGACGTTGATCCCCGAAATCGCCACAAGGTAAGTAGGCAACACACGGCTGGTGCAAGGCTCCACCACCAACACAACTAGAACAACCTCTAACACAGCCACACACACACACACACACACACACACACACACACACACACACACACACACACACACACACACATTAGGCAGTAATGTGGTGGAGGCTGACTCCATACAGTTTCAAGTGTAGATATGATTCCTGAGCCCAGTAGGCTCAGGAATCTGTACACCAGTTGATTGACAGTTGAGAGGCGGGACCAAAGAGCCAAAGCTCAACCCCCGCAAACACAACTAGGTGAGTACAACTAGGCGAGTACAACTAGGTGAGTACACACAATCACAGTTGAGTGTGTGATTGTTGATTGACAATTGAGACGCGGGACCAAAGAGCCAAAGCTCAACCCCCGCAAGCACAAATAGGTGAGTACACAGGCTGAAGACAAGGTATCATCTGGGAGGTGAAATCCTGCAAGAGAGAAAGATCTGGGGGGTTCATGCGCGTATGTTCCTTTTGACTCTCCGGGGACTTGACTTTTTATATCTCCATGTGTTTTTTCCTTACATCGTAGGCTACATATATGAATTTCAGTTTATTTTTAGTTGTAATATGTTTTTAGGGTTACTGCTGCGGGGCCTATGCGGCCCATGCCCTGTGACTGGGTCGCTGGGCTCCTCTAGATCAATACCCTTATCCCCCCCGAAGTGGCAAGGGGAGTTAAGGGGACAAAAAAATAAGCAGGGACAGAGCTAGATCGTTACTAACAATGTTCTAATCCCATCACCACACTTAACCCTTGGAAAGGTATTCTTGTCACCTCCGCTTGCGAACCGTAATCATAAACTACCCAGGCTGAAGTTTTTTTTTTTTTTTTTTTTTTTTGAAGATATATACAAGAGTTGTTACATTCTTGTACAGCCACTAGTACGCGTAGCTCTTCGGGCAAGTCCTTAATCCTATGGTCCCTGGAATACGATCCCCTGCCGCGAAGAATCGTTTTTACAACCAAGTACACATTTTACTGTCGAGTTAAACAGAGGCTAAATTTTACTGTTGAGTTAAACAGAGGCTACAGTTAAGGATTTGCGCCCAGTAAATCCTCACCGGCCAGGATACGAACCCATGCCAAAACGCTCCCGGAACGCCAGGCGAGTGTCTTACCACTACACCACGGAGACCGGAAACTTCACACAAGTCTGTACCATTGTGTGGGGAGCCGGTCGGCCGAGCGGACAGCACGCTGGACTATTGATCATGTGGTCCTGGGTTCGATCCCAGGCGCCGGCGAGAAACAATGGGCAGAGTTTCTTTCACCCTATGCCCCTGTTACCTAGCAATAAAATAGGTACCTGGGTGTTAGTCAGCTGTCACGGGTTGCTTCCTGGGGGTGGAGGCCTGGTCGAGGACCGGGCCGCGGGGACACTAAAAAGTCCCGATATCATCTCAAGATAACCTCAAGATAACATTAACGCCTCACATTGTATCAAAACAATCTTATTATCTCTGGCAGTAGATGTACCGACAGTACAGTACGCTACAGTACATGTAAACTGTGCTCTGAGGTCGTCGGTGGTAATGTTAGAGATTTACGATCAATCAGCCGGGCGAGTTCAATATTCAGCGTAGGCCTCGCCCAAACTATTTATCTTCCCTTCAGATCGGTAGATGAATGTACAGTAATTCGTCTTGGTTACTAACGACCACATTCTTGTGAGTGAACTAGTTAGCGGGTATGATATACCGTAGCTGGAGCACCCCGGAGGTGGAGTGGGGAGCCTGTGTGGAGTGTAGCCTCCACAGCTCTGGCCTCTACACTGTAGTAGGCAACTGTTATTAATTTAATGTATTGCCATCACAGGTAGAAACTGTTGTAGAGGCATGTGTGTATTCACCTAGTTGTGTTTGCGGGGATTGAGCTTTGCTCTTTCGGCCCGCCTCTCAACTGTCAATCAGCTGTTTACTAACTACTTTTTTTCCCCACACCACACTCGCACACCCCAGGAAGCAGCCCGTGACAGCTGACTAACTCCCAGGTACCTATTTACTGCTAGGTAACAGGGGCATTCAGGGTGAAAGAAACTTTGCCCATTTGTTTCTGCCTGGTGCGGGAATTGAACCCGCGCCACAGAATTACGAGCCCTGCGCGCTATCCACCAGGCTACCAGGCCCCAGGAAAAAGGTAGGTAGGTAGGGTGGGGGGTGGGTGTGGGGTGGGGGGGTGTGTGTGTGTGTGTGTGTGTGTGTGTACTCACCTATTTGTACTCACCTATTTGTGCTTGCGGGGGTTGAGCTTTGGCTCTTTGGTCCCGCCTCTCAACTGTCAATCAACTGGTGTACAGATTCCTGAGCCTACTGGGCTCTATCATATCTACATTTAAAACTGTGTATGGAGTCAGCCTCCACCACATCACTGCCTAATGCATTCCATCCGTTAACTACTCTGACACTAAAAAAGTTCCTTCTAACGTCTCTGTGGCTCATGTGAGTACTCAGTTTCCACCTGTGTCCCCTTGTTCGCGTCCCACCAGTGTTGAATAGTTTATCTTTGTTTACCCGGTCGATTCCTCTGAGGATTTTGTAGGTTGTGATCATGTCTCCCCTTACTCTTCTGTCTTCCAGTGTCGTAAGGTGCATTTCCCGCAGCCTTTCCTCGTAACTCATGCCTCTTAGTTCTGGGACTAGTCTAGTGGCATACCTTTGGACTTTTTCCAGCTTCGTCTTGTGCTTGACAAGGTACGGGCTCCATGCTGGGGCCGCATACTCCAGGATTGGTCTTACATATGTGGTGTACAAGATTCTGAATGATTCCTTACACAGGTTCCTGAACGCTGTTCTGATGTTAGCCAGCCTCGCATATGCCGCAGACGTTATTCTTTTTATGTGGGCTTCAGGAGACAGGTTTGGTGTGATATCAACTCCTAGATCTTTCTCTCTGTTCGTTTCATTAAGTACTTCATCTCCTATTCTGTATCCTGTGTTTGGCCTCCTATTTCCACCACCTAGTTTCATTACTTTGCATTTACTCGGGTTGAACTTCAACAGCCATTTGTTGGACCATTCACTCAGTCTGTCTAGGTCATCTTGTAGCCTCCTACTATCGTCCTCAGTTTCAATCCTCCTCATAATTTTTGCATCATCGGCAAACATTGAGAGAAACGATTCTATACCCTCTGGAAGATCATTTACATATATCAGAAACAGTATAGGTCCAAGGACTGACCCCTGCGGTACTCCACTCGTAACGTCTCGCCAATCTGAGACCTCACCCCTCACACTGACTCGTTGTCTCCTGTTACTTAGGTACTCCTGTATCCAACGGAGTACCTTCCCTTTCACTCCAGCCTGCATCTCCAGTTTTTTCACTAACCTCTTGTGTGGCACTGTGTCAAAGGCTTTCTGACAATCCAAAAATATGCAGTCTGCCCACCCTTCTCTTTCTTGCCTTATTTTTGTTGCCTGGTCATAGAATTCAAGTAACCCTGTGAGGCAGGACCTGCCATCCCTGAATCCATGTTGATGCTGTGTTACAAAGTTCTTTCGCTCCAGATGTTCCACTAGCTTTCTTCGCACAATCTTCTCCATCAACTTGCATGGTATGCAGGTTAGGGACACTGGTCTGTAATTCAGTGCCTCCTGTCTATCCCCTTTCTTGTATATCGGGACTACGTTAGCTGCTTTCCAAATTTCTGGCAGTTCCCCTGTTGCCAGTGATTTGTTATACACCATGGAGAGCGTGTGTGTGTGTGTGTGTGTGTGTGTGTGTGTGTGTGTGTGTGTGTGTGTGTGTGTGTGTGTGTGTGTGTGTGTGTGTGTGTGTGTGTGTGTGTACGCACGCGCGCGCGCGCGCGCACACACCCACACCCACCCCAGTCAGCACCACCGGTACATAACAGTGGATTACAAGAAGCATTGTAGTACTGGCCATAATCCCTGATGCTACACACTATGACGTGAAATAACAAGAAAGATAATACCAATGTTTTACAATAAAATATTGATAACCACCACCTTGCTACATTACCTCACCCCAGAGCCCAGTTGACCATTCAAGACGCGGACACATGGATATGACCAACGGAACTTTGCCAGCAGCCCTGCTACGCTCACGCGACCTACACAACCAGATGTAAAAACAGGCCTATCCATGCTGGACTAATGTCACACCATCTTGCCCTACCCAGACACAACAGGCGCGAGGAGTGGGGAACGGGGAGGGGGCGACGGCATCTCGCTAGCCACTAGCATAAAAAAAATCAACAAATTCCAGCCGAGCACTGTTGGAGCAACAGGACCGCCCCACGACCCCCCGGAAACCAACAACACGCCGGCCTAACCAAAACAATGGTGAGTAAAGGTCAGAGGAGAGGAGAGGAGAGGAGAAAGAGGGGAGGAGAGGAGGAGAGGGGGATAGGGGGACGGGTGGTGAGACATGTGATAGAAATGTTACATTGAGTAATATTGTACAAGGAAATCACAAAAACGTGATTTACTCGAGAAAGAAAAAGTTGAAGTTTTACAATGTGGTGGAAGCCTCGTCCCTTGAGCCTGGTGACCCCCAGAGATGCGGGACCCCATCCCACTTCCATATTTTATCTTAAGTAATAGTTCCTTGTAGTTTAGGAATGTGTCAGTGGGGTAGAAGTGGGGGGGGGAGAAGTGGGGGGGGGAGAAGGAAGGGGGGGAGGGAGGAGGAGGAGGGGGGGTGCCAAGAGTAAGGAAACGGGGAGGAGAAAGAGGAGAGGCGCTAGGACGACAACTATAGAAAGAGGAGATAACTAACAGTGTGGAGGAGAAGAGATAAGTCAAATTTTACCTTTACTAACATAGAACTAAAACTAGATGAACAAGTATAAAATTTCAAACATCATAAAACATTATGGCTGCCATCCGAACACAGACAACAAGTACACCCCCCCCCCCCCCTCCGTACGATTTATGACCAAGTGGCACACGACAAATGGCGGAAATTGTTATGAAAAGCAAATCCCACTTTAACCACCCAGTCAGTGAGTAATCCCGTCTGCCTGGGATAATCCTAAAGTAATCCCTCGCGGCCTCGGATTAAAATCGCCAAAATTATCCCACAATTCATCAATGAACGATAACGGTTCTCTGGCAAGTCATAAGTAACTCACAATTAGGGTATTACGTCCGTGATTACTTTACCCAGCCTAATAGTGTGTAAACCACCACAATAACGACGATGTCAACCATATATGGTTTACGGTTGTAATGTACGCCAGTTTTTTTTTCTTTTTTTTTTGAGATATATACAAGAGTTGTTACATTCTTGTAGAGCCACTAGTGCGCGTAGCGTTTCGGGCAGGTCCCTGGAATACGATCCCCGCCGCGAAGAATCATTGTTACAACCAAGTACACATTTTACTGTTGAGTTAAACAGAGGCTACAGTTAAGGATTTGCGCCCAGTAAATCCTCCCCGACCAGGATACGAACCCATGACATAGCGCTCGTGGAACGCCAGGCGAGTGTCTTACCACTACACCACGGAGACTAACAGTTCACTCCAGTCAAAACTGGAATTCTCATAAATAACAGAAATAAAGCTTTAACTCTAGATTATATAATATATAATTATATGTATGCAATATAATTAATGATTACATGTTATACCTGGAGTATACCTCAAGTGTGCCAAAACTTTATTATAAATGTACAACCATAAATAAATAAAGTTTTTGATCCGATTTTAACTTTCCAGATGGATTTTCTGTTTTCCCATGAGGGCTTTCTGAATAACACATTAATGGCGTTTAAAACGACCAAATCTGAATTGTTTTAGACCTTATGTATTCTTGATGTGCGGCAGGTGGTGTGGCGCTGCGCCAGCTGCAGCACCACCACAAGGACCTAACGTTCCCAGCCAAGCAGAAGGCATATCTGATAACAAGAGCGGTGTGTTGTCTCATTACTCAGCATCAGATCCATTTGAGGAGACCGCCAGGGCGAGAGGGGGACGTGTCCCATGGGCTCTAACCAGGCCCGTCACGGCCACTCATTCACTGCTTCCATTAATTACCCATCACAAGCTTGCAGGGGAGGCACAGGGGTCACACACTCATTCCCCCGCTCCTATTTCCATCATTCTACAGCTCTCCTCCACTGACTATCCAAACTCGACACAATTCGAACCCTTCCCCAATCCAAACCCCATCCACCTCAACTTTCACTAACCAGCGATGATAGGCCTAACCCATCCCCTCCCCCTCTCTCCAACTTTCCCTAACCACAGGACAGCCAGAATCTCCCTAACACTTACCATACACACATATCCCCCCACTAAAATCCCCTTGACGGATAGGGTAACTAATTGTGATATTACCGGCCGGAAGAGAAGGGGAATAGTGGGATGAATAGTGTGAAAGGATGGAGTGGATGCTTATAGTGGGGGGCCAGAGTAGAGGGGGGGAAGCGGAGGAGGTAGTTACTAACAAGGCGATAACGCCCTCTCTGCTAACAAGATGGAACCAACCACAATAACATTGATTAATGGAGAAACTATCTGGAACCCAGACGGACCATCAGGCAGCCTCAACCTCTATTGTCACGTCAAGGCCTATGGCAACGTTTTGGAGTGAGGGGAGATTAATAACAGAACAGGAAGAAAGGAGGGGGGGTATGTATGTATATTATTACGACCCCATCAATGGATTTATTTCATAATGCCGAGGTCAGCCATGTATGATCCCAATGTAAGTGGCCATGTGTATACCCGACAATGAATACAACCCCGTAGTACACAAAAAGCGCTTCACTTACTCGTGAATATTTTCTTCTCCGAGAAAACACATCTGCGGATGTTTTCGGCAGCAGCAGTTTTAATAATTACATTAAATTAATTATCACTGATAATTAGCAGCAACTAATTATCAGTGATTCTAACTTGGGTCCCTGGAGAGAGCGCGGGGGCGCTGCTCGAACAGCCAGGCCACGGGTGCTCACAATAAGGAAGCAGCTCAGAAACAATTAGCTTGGCATTGCGAGGAAATTATGAATACCGGACGTAGTAATTCTGACAAAGAAAAAAAAACAGAAGAGTCGTAATACGAGAATTACGAAGAGTCGTAGATTTAATCTGACATCATCTGGATGTGTAAATTAATTACGATAACACTGTACTATGGACTTGAAATTAAAGAAATTTAGATTAGCAATTAAATGAGCATTTCTCCCCCTCCCCGGAATAGTACAATCTATTACAAATGCAACGTATTATACATTGAAACACCGTAATTTTGACGTTTTCTATACCTCGGCCTAGGTAAGTAGGTAGGTGGGTAGGTTGTCTAGGGTTCGCACGTTCATGGTCAGGCACAACACTTGCCTATTTTAGAGTAGCAGATGGAGAAAACCGCAAATTCCGCCGGGCAAGACTTCCCCTCCTTCAAAGTCCACGTTGCCCCTCAGTTACCTGTTGTGCCTTTCCCAGGTGCTCCGGTATTCCCTTCCCGAATACTTTGTCAAATACTTTGCAAATAATGACCTGCATTCCTGGTACAGTTCTGCAAGTGTGGTTTTGAAATATTCTGGCTCGCTAACTCTTTATTAAAAGTTGCAAATGTGACAAAACTTTTGACTAATACATAACTGGTATTAAACCTTTACATGCATGCATGCATGCCCGCGTGCGTGCATGCATGCCCGCGTGCGTGCATGCACGCCCGCGTGCGTGCATGCACGCCCGCGTGCGTGCATGCACGCAATGCGTGCGTGCGTGTGTGTGTGTGTGTGTGTGTGTGTGTGTGTGTGTGTGTGTGTGTGTGTGTGTGTGTGTGTGTGTGTGTGTGTGTGTGTGTGTGTACTCGCCTATTTGTGCTTGCGGGGGTTGAGCTTTGGCTCTTTGGTCCCGCCTCTCAACTGTCAATCAACTGGTGTACAGATTCCTGAGCCTACTGGGCTCTATCATATCTACATTTAAAACTGTGTATGGAGTCAGCCTCCACCACATCACTGCCTAATGCATTCCATCCGTTAACTACTCTGACACTGAAAAAGTTCCTTCTAACGTCTCTGTGGCTCATGTGAGTACTCAGTTTCCACCTGTGTCCCCTTGTTCGCGTCCCACCAGTGTTGAATAGTTTATCCTTGTTTACCCGGTCGATTCCTCTGAGGATTTTGTAGGTTGTGATCATGTCTCCCCTTACTCTTCTGTCTTCCAGTGTCGTAAGGTGCATTTCCCGCAGCCTTTCCTCGTAACTCATGCCTCTTAGTTCTGGGACTAGTCTAGTGGCATACCTTTGGACTTTTTCCAGCTTCGTCTTGTGCTTGACAAGGTACGGGCTCCATGCTGGGGCCGCATACTCCAGGATTGGTCTTACATATGTGGTGTACAAGATTCTGAATGATTCCTTACACAGGTTCCTGAACGCTGTTCTGATGTTAGCCAGCCTCGCATATGCCGCAGACGTTATTCTTTTTATGTGGGCTTCAGGAGACAGGTTCGGTGTGATATCAACTCCTAGATCTTTCTCTCTGTTCGTTTCATTAAGTACTTCATCTCCTATTCTGTATCCTGTGTTTGGCCTCCTATTTCCACCACCTAGTTTCATTACTTTGCATTTACTCGGGTTGAACTTCAACAGCCATTTGTTGGACCATTCACTCAGTCTAGGTCATCTTGTAGCCTCCTACTATCGTCCTCAGTTTCAATCCTCCTCATAATTTTTGCATCATCGGCAAACATTGAGAGAAACGATTCTATACCCTCTGGAAGATCATTTACATATATCAGAAACAGTATAGGTCCAAGGACTGACCCCTGCGGTACTCCACTCGTAACGTCTCGCCAATCTGAGACCTCACCCCTCACACTGACTCGTGTCTCCTGTTACTTAGGTACTCTTGTATCCAACGGAGTACCTTCCCTTTCACTCCAGCCTGCATCTCCAGTTTTTTCACTAGCCTCTTGTGTGGCACTGTGTCAAAGGCTTTCTGACAATCCAAAAATATGCAGTCTGCCCACCCTTCTCTTTCTTGCCTTATTTTTGTTGCCTGGTCGTAGAATTCAAGTAACCCTGTGAGGCAGGACCTGCCATCCCTGAATCCATGTTGATGCTGTGTTACAAAGTTCTTTCGCTCCAGATGTTCCACTAGCTTTCTTCGCACAATCTTCTCCATCAACTTGCATGGTATGCAGGTTAGGGACACTGGTCTGTAATTCAGTGCCTCCTGTCTATCCCCTTTCTTGTATATCGGGACTACGTTAGCTGCTTTCCAAATTTCTGGCAGTTCCCCTGTTGCCAGTGATTTGTTATAGACCATGGAGAGCGGGAGGCACAGTTCTTCTGCTCCTTCCTTTAGTATCCAAGGGGAGATTCCATCTGGACCTATAGCCTTTGTCACATCCAATTCTAGTAAACACTTCCTTACTTCCCCGCTGGTAATCTCAAACTCTTCCAGTGGTTCCTGGTTAGCTATTCCCTCTCTTATCTCTGGGATTTCTCCTTGCTCTAAGGTGAAGACCTCCTGGAATTTCTTATTCAGTTCCTCACACACTTCCTTGTCGTTTGTAGTGAATCCTTCTGCCCCTAACCTTAATTTCATAACCTGTTCCTTTACTGTTGTTTTTCTCCTAATGTGGCTATGCAACAATTTAGGCTGAGTCTTTGCCTTGCTTGCGATGTCATTTTCGTATTGTCTTTCTGCCTCTCTTCTCATCCTAACATATTCATTCCTGGCATTCTGGTATCTTTCTCTGCTCTCCAGTGTCCTGTTATTCCTATAGTTTCTCCATGCCCTTTTAATTTGCTGCTTAGCTAGCTTTGCTGCTTTGCTTAGCTTAGCTTAGCTTTGCTGTGTGTGTGTGTGCGCGTGTGTGTGTGTGTGTGTGTGTGTGTGTGTGTGTGTGTGTGTGTGTGTGTGTGTGTGTGTGTGTGTGTGTGTGTGTGTGTGTGTGTGTGTGTGTGTGTGCGTGCGTGTGTGCGTGCGTGTGTGCGTGTGCGTGTGCGTGTGCGTGTGCGTGTGCGTGTGTGTGCGTGTGTGTGTGTGTGCGTGTGTGTGCGTGTGCGTGTGTGTGCGTGTGCGTGTGCGTGTGCGTGTGCGTGTGCGTGTGTGTGCGTGTGCGTGTGCGTGTGCGTGTGTGTGTGTGTGTGTGTGTGGCTAGCTTACTAGTTGCTTTTATACAACTACCCAGCTGGTTGCTTTATAGTTGTGTGATATAAAGCTGTATATCGCTCACCGTCTCCTTCGGTCCCGATGATGTTTCACTCGTCATAACAATCTGCCGCCAGAGGGCAACAACTATGAGAACATTCCTCTGGCCGCCACACGTAACTATTCAGTATTGCATGCCACTGCGTGAAGACATTCCCCAGATACCAGACAGGGACCCCCAATTACAAACACAATTAGATCCCAATTATTTGACCTTAGGAAATGCGGATATTGGTTATAAAGATGCCTTATTAACCATAAGGCATCCCTAATGTATTCTGGAACACTGTATACACTGACGCAAAACCCCCGACACCTGTATTGTCCAACATTTTAAGTCGGTCGCCCACTAATCTTGTAGCAGATGCCGGTGAACATCAGCCAGTGTAAACTCTTCCCCCCTCCCACATTCTCGCCCCCCCCCCCCACCCACTACTTCTGCTCCTGCCCTTGCCCATGCCCTTACCCATGCCCTTACCCTTGCCCCTGCTCCTGCTCATTCACATTTCCACCCGGCGCCGAGTCTCAACGTGGAAGTGACTTAGCCTCCCAAGACCTGACGACAGCCATTATGGACCAGAGAGCGACTTACACCCTACTTCCCCATCCCCAAAAGAACGTAACGGCGGTGAACCTTGACCCGGGAGTAACTCAAATTCCTTACCCTTCAGTAGCGCCCGTTGGATGTTAGGGATTAGAGTCACTTTCGGGTCGAGGTTCACCATGGTCAGGTGATGGCCGCAACGCACACAGCGTGCCAGACGAACGACCCGGCAGAACATGAAGCAGGTGTCGACCAACAGCACACAGCATACGCAGCAATCATGACATACAAGGCAGACACAAGAGTCTGACAACAAACCAGGCCGACACAGACGCCAAATACACAGCAGACGCGGCAGAAACGACAGATCCGGCCCTATAATTCCCAGCAGCAGGGCCCCGAACACGCGGGATTACGAGGCCGAGCTCTCCCTAAGCTGGTGAAATAAAGCAGGGAACCAATTATCAGGATGTCAGCTAACATGGCCCCTCTAGGTTACTCCGCCGTCTTCAATGCCCCGGGAAGGAGGGAATGGCAGGGTCTGGGGGCGAAGGTGTCCCTGGCGCGCTTTCCTGCAGAGAAGGTTTAGAGATGTCTGCTGGTTGGCGCCAAGTCTACCTTTATGGTTACCTTGCGATGATTTCGGGGCTTAGCGTCCCCGCCGCCCGGTCCTCAACCAGGCCTCATCATTGTTGGGCTGGTCAACCAGGCTGTTACACGCGGCTGTTCGCAGCCTGACGTATGAATCACACCCTGGTTAATCTGGTACCCTTTGGAGGTGTTTATCCAGTTCTCTCTTAAACACTGTGAGGGATCGGCCACTTATGCCTCTTATGTGTAGTGGAAGCGTGTTGAACAGTCTCTGGTCTCTGATGTTGATAGTTCTCTCTCAGAGTACCTGTTGCACCACTGCCCTTCAACTGGGATATTCTGCACATCCTGCAATGCCTCCTGGTATCATGTGGTGTTATTTCTGTGTGCAGGTTTGGGATCAGCCCCTACAGAACTGTAGGGAGTTCTACTCCCTACAGCAATTGGCTTAGGGAGGGCCTCAATAGACCAGATTACAGGCTTCCAGTCCCCCGACAGCTGGAATTATAAGCGAAAGGTAATTCTTCAAAGTAGCCATATTTCATTTCCAGTGTGGCCATGTTTGCGGCAGTCAGTCACCCTCGTGTGTTCGTCCACGCTGGCTGTAGCCTGTCCCGAGCCTCACGTCTCACACTCTACCCTCAGTGGTCATGTACACTTCTCCAGAGTTCTCCAGAGAGATTCCTATATCCAGACTCCTTTTATGTGTTCTCACAGGCCAGGCTCGGAAGCTGTGTAAGTGCTGCCGCTGGAATGGTGTTGATTTGTGTAATTTCTGTAACAGGCTTGACATGTGCATTTGGTTTTCACTCACTCACTCACTCACTCACTCACTCTCTCACACACACACACACACACACACACACACACACACACACACACACACACACACACACACACACACACACAGTGAGTGTCACACTAACTTAAGTCTCTCATATTTAAAAAAAAAAGTAAATATGAGAAGACAAGGAAAGGTTGCAAGACGCTGCACTAGACAACCTGGAGATGGCCGTACAACGGACACTGACCGTCACTAGTGACGACGCCCTCGGGATACATCCCTGAAACAGCAGCAGCACTCAAGACAGCAATACAAGTTTCTGCTGTAAAGATACACATTATACACACACACACTCCTACCTGACCCCAGCTGCTGATCAACGCCACACCTCGCACATACCTGAAAGGGAAAAAACAAATGTTAGTCCTCTGAGCACATTATCACTGCTACTTATGTCTGACGTCCTGCAAAAGAGCAGCTAACGAGCTAACTATGTAATTGACTGACCAACAATTATCCTTGTGCAGTAACGAGAACGTTGACGTAAACATTTGGGCTAGGTTTACGATCTCTTCTACTGCCATAGCATGATGCTAATAGAACACACTTATCATTCCTAGAACACGGCTCACTTAGTCTGTCCCCTATCCTCTAGCCAGAAATAGAGCTAGGCTTTATACACGCCACACTCAGCTACCATCCAGCTGGTAGAAAGCTACCAATACCCTCACTACTCATACCTCACACACAGCCACCCCCCATCATTCCTTAGGGCTAACTACCAAACCACCATGTATTACAGATGTGTTGGCACCTGTACATATCATTACAACAATAAACACCACACATCCAAACGACCATGTGCTACCTATGTGCCTTGTGAGTCTGGACTTGACATGCCGAGTTTTACAAGTTACAGATGGGTTGCAAGTCCCCCCCCCCCTACCCATCGCTGAACCGTATTCGGTGATCACTGGACAATGTTGATGTGCTGACAGACGAGACTGAGCGACATTCTTCTAGAGTCAAATATTTCACAGGTAAAAACACATGCAAAATAATATATACAGGAGTCATAATTTGTTTAATAATAGTGAGCTCGTGGAATTCATAAACTAATCTTTCCCCTCA
Organism: Procambarus clarkii; assembly: GCF_040958095.1. Classification (NCBI taxonomy): domain Eukaryota; kingdom Metazoa; phylum Arthropoda; class Malacostraca; order Decapoda; family Cambaridae; genus Procambarus; species Procambarus clarkii. The sequence goes on along the minus strand of NC_091176.1, from coordinate 14,237,799 downwards.
ACAAAAGAGCATATTTTATATATTATATATATATATATATATATATATATATATATATATATATATATATATATATATATATATATATATATATATATATATATATATATATATATATATATGTCGTACCTAGTAGCCAGAACGCACTTCTCAGCCTACTATGCAAGGCCCGATTTGCCTAATAAGCCAAGTTTTCCTGAATTAATATATTTTCTCAAATTTTTTTCTTATGAAATGATAAAGCTACCCATTTCATTATGTATGAGGTCAATTTTGTTTTATTGTAGTTAAAATTAACGTAGATATATGACCGAACCTAACCAACCCTACCTAACCTAACCTAACCTATCTTTATAGGTTAGGTTGGGTTAGGTAGCCGAGAAAGGTAGGTTAGGTTAGGTAGGTTAGGTAGTCGAAAAAACATTAATTCATGAAAACTTGGCTTATTAGGCAAATCGGGCCTTGCATAGTAGGCTAAGAAGTGCGTTCTGGCTACTAGGTACGACATTATATATATATATATATATATATATATATATATATATATATATATATATATATATATATATATATATATATATATGTCGTACCTAATAGCCAGAACGCACTTCTCAGCCTACTATTCAAGGCCCGATTTGCCTAATAAGCCAAGTTTTCATGAGTTAATGTTTTTTCGTCTACCTAACCTACCTAACCTAACCTAACCTAGCTTTTTTTGGTTACCTAACCTAACCTTACCTATAAATATAGGTTAGGTTAGGTTAGGTAGGGTTGGTTAGGTTCGGTCATATATCTACGTTAATTTTAACTCCAATAAAAAAAAATTGACCTTATACATAGAGAAAAGGGTTGCTTTATCATTTCATAAGAAAAAAATTATAGTAAATATATTAATTCAGAAAAACTTGGCTTATTAGGCAAATCGGGCCTTGAATAGTAGGCTGAGAAGTGAGTTCTGGCTACTAGGTACGACATATATATATATATATATATATATATATATATATATATATTATACCCTTAATTAGTCCTGCCAGCATGAGGTATCCGAAACGTTGTAATCACTTTATTCACTCTCGTGTTCTTGAGGATATCCTCATAATTCACCCAGAGTGTGCTATGGAAGACTACTTATCATAAGGCCCGTGATATATCAATCACAAAATCACCGAGCAGGACGGGTATTGAACCAGCGATCCACAGGAAAGATATACAGGTTTCGTAAGTGCTTGACGAATCCTGGTCCAGATCTCTGCAACTTACTCAGACACTGAACGTTAATGTTAGCATTATGAGCAGTCATTGCCAGCTCACGGTGATGAATTTGATAACATCGTTGCCTTGTGGATGCCTCTAGTGCCAGCTGCTGCTGCTGTTTCCCCGTCTGGTTAGGTTAGGTTACTATTGTGTGCACACTACAATTATCCGTAGTCCTGTACTGTTAGAAGCACTTTAGTAAAGTGCTTCACCATATACTGCCTCGCATCACTGTATGAAAGTAGATATGTATTCAAACAGCATTATGCACATACCACTAGGCGAGTACTGTCAACTGAAAAATACATCTGAAAGTGGAAATTGTACTTTACACCTTGTACACCATTCATCTATTCACCTACCAGTAAATAGGTAACTCGGAGCTATTGGACCATTATGGGTTACAGCGTGGGTCTGGTTAGCTGGTAACTTAGGGGGACATTCCTTCCCCCCGTCCCATCCCAAATCCTTATCCTGATCCTTTCAGAGTGCTATATAGCCGCAATGGCTTGGCGCTTTCTCCTGATCATTTCCTCTCCTCGCTAATCGTAACAGGGGTTCATGATAATGGAATGATCATTCCCCCTTCTCTCTGTGGACTTCACTGCTGCTTTCCCTAACGTTGTAGGCTTGTCTCTCTTCCCATATGTATCTGCGGTGGGACTGCCCCGGGGTGGCAGGGAGGCGGGTGTGGCCTGCCCCGGGGTGGCAGGGAGGCGGGTGTGGCCTGCCCCGGGGTGGCAGGGAGGCGGGTGTGGCCTGCCCCGGGGTGGCAGGGAGGCGGGTGTGGCCTGCCCCGGGGTGGCAGGGAGGCGGGTGTGGCCTGCCCCGGGGTGGCAGGGAGGCGGGTGTGGCCTGCCCCGGGGTGGCAGGGAGGCGGGTGTGGCCTGCCCCGGGGTGGCAGGGAGGCGGGTGTGGCCTGCCCCGGGGTGGCAGGGAGGCGGGTGTGGCCTGCCCCGGGGTGGCAGGGAGGCGGGTGTGGCCTGCCCCGGGGTGGCAGGGAGGCGGGTGTGGCCTGCCCCGGGGTGGCAGGGAGGCGGGTGTGGCCTGCCCCGGGGTGGCAGGGAGGCGGGTGTGGCCTGCCCAGGGGTGGCAGGGAGGCGGGTGTGGCCTGCCCCGGGGTGGCAGGGAGGCGGGTGTGGCCTGCCCCGGGGTGGCAGGATGGCGGGTGTGGCCTGCCCCGGGGTGGCAGGGAGGCGGGTGTGGCCTGCCCCGGGGTGGCAGGGAGGCGGGTGTGGCCTGCCCAGGGGTGGCAGGGAGGCGGGTGTGGCCTGCCCAGGGGTGGCAGGGAGGCTGGTGTGGCCTGCCCAGGGGTGGCAGGGAGGCGGGTGTGACAGATGTGTGGTGGGCGGGGTGCAGGTGTGGCGAAGGGACTGTCACATGACGAGTGCAGGGGCAGCTGCCGGCCGGCCAGGCGACCCACACTCCAGTCTGTCCAGTGTTGACGTGGGCCACTACGCTCCCGTCACACACCATCTATTGGTATGACAGCCATCTACACTCGGCCCCCTCTTGCGCCTCGCCTCGCCCCGCCCGGCCCGGCCCGGCCCAGCCAAGCCCAGCCCCGTCTCTCATCCTATCTCTCTCCTCCTCTAGAAATGAAAAAGTAAATCAGACATCTTAGGAACTTATGGAGGTCAGCAAGCAAGATAAGTGTACACAGGAATACACGGGTCCTATACACTGGACGACCGCAACACAAATAGGCCAGGCAACGTGTCACCTTTTGACACACCGAAAAGTTCCAGAGCCATGATGTAATTCATGGGCTTGGCTTGATTACAAAGCAATTATCAGGAGAAAGTCTGACTATACACCACACGGATGGCCTAAAAGGAACATTAAGGGCTGGTATATATGGACGGAGCAAAGGAATAGGAATGTTTTCACGTATATTTTTTGTAATTGTGTCCCGAGGTTATCTATCTTGAGGTTATCTTGAGATGATTTCGGGGCTTTAGTGTCCCCGCGGCCCTCCGCGCGGGCGAACTCACCCGAAGGGTGAGTTCGTAACAGGGGTTACGAACTGCCCTTCGGCGCTGCCGAAGGGCAGCTCCACTCATCCTGTGTGTGGACATACCGCCATAGCAGAATGTACAACACTCCCCAATAGGAAGAAAACCCGCTACAGTTGGAACTTCCTTGTCTCGAGTGAACAGCTTATCAAACATTTACCAACCCCTAAACTTACGTTATGTTGCGGGTGCAAAGTGGGGCCGTGAGGGGGGAAGGGAATTTTTAAGAACAGTATATATGTTGTCCGACCATTTAAACCCACTGAGGATCGAAGTGAACAGGGGAGTTGCATCTTAGGAAAGATCATCAGCAGTTGACCTAGGCCCAGGGCCCTCGATAGGTCTGTGAATCTTCCTGTCCCCGACTATGGGCACCATACACTGAACTATCATTATCACTATAACTTCAAAACACACACAAATCACAATAACCTGATATATCAAATGCACAAATCCATAAGGAGCTTGATGAGGGTTCGAACTTACGCACTGATGTTCCCAGACGCGCTCTAGTCAACCTCAAGAGCCAAAGGACTAATCATCACAAAGCGAAACTAACTGTAAATAATTGCAACACAGGAGAGAGAACCACAAAGACCAGAGCGACACAACACACCAGGAGCCCACTCCCCAGCCTGGAACTGGGCAGCAAGAGCAACACAAGGGTGAGGGAGAGCCGCGAGGAGCAACACAAGGGTGAGGGAGAGCCGCGAGGAGCAACACAAGGGTGAGGGAGAGCCGCGAGGAGCAACACAAGGGTGAGGGAGAGCCGCGAGGAGCAACACAAGGGTGAGGGAGAGCCGCGAGGAGCAACACAAGGGTGAGGGAGAGCCGCGAGGAGCAACACAAGGGTGAGGGAGAGCCGCGAGGAGCAACACAAGGGTGAGGGAGAGCCGCGAGGAGCAACACAAGGGTGAGGGAGAGCCGCGAGGAGCAACACAAAAGTGAGGGAGAGCCGCGAGGAGCAACACAAGGGTGAGGGAGAGCCGCGAGGAGCAACACAAGGGTGAGGGAGAGCCGCGAGGAGCAACACAAGGGTGAGGGAGAGCCGCGAGGAGCAACACAAGGGTGAGGGAGAGCCGCGAGGAGCAACACAAAAGTGAGGGAGAGCCGCGAGGAGCAACACAAGGGTGAGGGAGAGCCGCGAGGAGCAACACAAGGGTGAGGGAGAGCCGCGAGGAGCAACACAAGGGTGAGGGAGAGCCGCGAGGAGCAACACAAAGGTGAGGGAGAGCCGCGAGGAGCAACACAAGGGTGAGGGAGAGCCGCGAGGAGCAACACAAGGGTGAGGGAGAGCCGCGAGGAGCAACACAAGGGTGAGGGAGAGCCGCGAGGAGCAACACAAGGGTGAGGGAGAGCCGCGAGGAGCAACACAAGGGTGAGGGAGAGCCGCGAGGAGCAACACAAGGGTGAGGGAGAGCCGCGAGGAGCAACACAAGGGTGAGGGAGAGCCGCGAGGAGCAACACAAGGGTGAGGGAGAGCCGCGAGGAGCAACACAAGGGTGAGGGAGAGCCGCGAGGAGCAACACAAGGGTGAGGGAGAGCCGCGAGGAGCAACACAAGGGTGAGGGAGAGCCGCGAGGAGCAACACAAGGGTGAGGGAGAGCCGCAAAGAGCAACACAAGGGTGAGGGAGAGCCGCGAAGAGCAACACAAGGGTGAGGGAGAGCCGCGAGGAGCAACACAAACAGGTCAGGGGCGGCCATCTGCTCTCCCGCGCCCGCCTGACCTGGGCTGACATCTGGGTCGGGGTCAGTTTCAAGTGGACCCACGAGTCCTAGAGAAGGATGATGACAGGAAATAGGGGGGGGAGTAGGAAAAGGAAGGGTAGAGAAGGTACGAAGATAGGAAAAATGGAGATATTGGGAAAGGGGAGGATTTAGGGACGGATGGGGAAGAAATGGAGAATACGACATACGTCAGAATGTTATTAGGAATGGCGAAGAAAAGGGGAACAAGACGAAAGAGAGAAGGTAAAATTAAAAAGATAGAGAAAAACACACAAACAAAAATTGGCAGACAAATGGTTGCTCGAGTTCAATCCAGTATGTGTAATGTAATGGAGATTGAGAAAGGAGGCCAGACGGCATCTATAACATAAGGGAAAGACAACTACAGTAGGGAAAACTAAAGATCTGAGAGTGGATATAATTCCATCACCTCCAGCAGCACACAAACAGGGTATCAGCAGCAGCATATGGGACGCTGGCAAACATTAGAACCTCGTTTAGAAATAATGTAAACTATTAAGAAATAATGTAAACCCCGGGCTCTTTCAAGGCAATATACACGACCTTTGTTAGAATAATACTGGAATATGCAGCATTGGCCTGGAACCCGCATTTTGTGGAGCATAAACCAAAATTGAAAAAAAGTACAGATGTTTGCAACAAGATTAGTGCCGGAGCTAAGAGGGCTGAGGTATGAGGACAAAACTAGACCTCACAGCCCTGGAGAAGAGAAGAAACAGGTGACCACAACATACAAGATACTAAAGGGTATACACAAGGCCAGCCTCTTTAAGTTGAGAGAAAACAGGGCAAGAGGACATTGGTAGAAGTTGGAAGCACAAATGTGCGTTAGAAATGCACCGTAATATAATGTTCGCACCCTGTACCGGAGGTCAGTAGGTGAAGTACACGGCAAGAAGAAGTTGCGGAAGCCACTTTTATCAACAATTTTAAAGTAAGATTCGACACAAAATTTAAACGTAGTCAGGAAAGTTAAACAATAACGGGGCAGGTACTACAAGGCTAGTAGACAGGGTTTTTTTTTTTTTTTTTTTTAGTAAAGAGTATGGAGAGGCCTAGGTGATTAGGAAAGTTTAGAAATGGGAAGTATAGTGATATGATAGCAGGCGGGCTGTCCGCCTCGCTGACACGAGAGCGCTAAGCTAAGCTTGCACTCATGTTAGGGAACTGAGTGCATGAGAGGTTCTTCACAAGTATTTCACCATATATAAATGTCTATAGATGAATATTGTACAGCATTCATATATATATATATATATATATATATATATATATATATATATATTATATATATATATATATATATATATATATATATATATATATATATACATATATATATACATATATATATACATACATACATACATACATACATACATACATACATACATACATACATACATACACACACACACACAGGGGACACAGGGCAACCCGTTCTCGCACTTTCTTACAGTCAATATTGACTTATTAAATTCGTGCATATGTGACATACTAAACATACTAGTTTACCTTGAAAAGCTTCATAGAAAACACCGACCTTACCTAACCTTCTTAGTATGTTAAGATAAGCATCTTATTGCTTCGTAATTACAATTATTACTTAACCTATACCTATAATAGGTTAAGTAATAATTGTAATTACGAAGCAATAAGATGCTTATCTTAACATACTAAGAAGGTTAGGTAAGGTCGATGTTTTCTATGAAGCTTTTCAAGGTAAACTAGTATGTTTAGTATGTCACATATGCACGTATTTAATAAGTCAATATTGACTATACGAAAGTGCGAGAACGGGTTGCACAGAGAAGTAGGGGAGATATGATAACCACCTACAAAATTCTCAGGGGAATTGACAGGGTGGACAAACACAAACTCTTCAGCACGGGTGGGACACGAACAAGGGGACACAGGTGGAAACTTAGTACCCAGATGAGTCATAGAGACGTTAGAAAGTATTTTTTCAGTGTCAGTAGTTAATAAATGGAATGCACTAGGAAGTGATGTGGTGGAGGCTGACTCCATACACAGTTTCAAATGTAGATATGATAAGAGCCCAGTAGGCTCAGGAAACTGTACACCAGTTGATTGACAGTTGAGAGGCGGGACCAAAGAGCCAAAGCTCAACCCCCGCAAGCACAATTAGGCGAGTACACACACGCCGATGATTTCACACATGTTTGATGTTGTGTTTAAGGGTCAAAGAGCCAGACTTCCCATCTCCATATTCACTGATAGGTAAGAACCCCCCCCCCCCCCACCCCCCACCACAATCAAATCCCAAAGGACGCAAACAATTAAGAATGAGGGTGAGGAGGGGGGGAGCCCCCGAGAGAAATGGGAGAAGAGCGGGGGGGGGGGGGGGGGGGAGAATCGCGAGCGAGAGTTCGCGGAATCAACAATTTAAGCGTTAATCCCTTATCTCCCAACCATCGTCATAAGCTCATAATTGGTCCATGGTCCAAGGTTGTCTTCTGGCCCACCACCACCATACCCATCTGCCCACCTCCAACCCACCCACTAACCTATTTCTCATCCCCCACCCTATCCATCGCCCCCAACGTGTGTGTTTCACACCTATCCTACGCCCGCCCGCCCGCCCCAGGGGTTGCAGGGATTATACACCCCACCACTGGTAACGCTCAAACCCACCGTCGTAAATAATGACGTACCAGGAATCAGGTGCAACAGACTTCCCTGCCCGTACCACGTTCCGGAAAACCACGTACAAAACGCAGTCAAATCATAACATAGAACGAAAAGGCAATGTAAAGGATTTGGGTGTACTCATGTCGGAAGACTTTGCCTTTAAAGAAGACAATGAAGTAGCCGTCACAACTGCAAGAAAAATGATAGGTTGGATAACAAGAACTTTTCACACAAGAGATGCTATACCGATGATAATACTTTTTTCAAGACGCTAGTGCTCTCTAGAGTGGAGTACTGCTGCACAATGACAGCCTCTTTCAAAGCTGGAGAAATTGCTGACCTGGAGAGCGTGCAGAGATCCTTTACTGCTAGAATCCACTCAGTAAAACATCGAAACTATTGGGACCGATTAAAATGCCTAAATCTGTATTCTCTTAAGCGCAGGCGGGAGATATACATAATAATTTACACGTGGAAAATAGTAGAGGGGCTGGTCCCAAACCTGCACACAGAAATAACACCACATGAGACCAGAAGACATGGCAGGATGTGTAGAATAACCCCGTTGAAGGGCTGAGGTGCAATAGGTACTCAGCGAGAACTCTGTCAACATCAGAGGCCCGAGACTGTTCAACACGCTTCCACTACACATAAGAGGCATAACTGGCCGACCCCCTCACAGTGGCGGTGTACATATATATACTTAACGGTGGTGGATATTTAAGTGACGAAAGGAACAGTGTTTTGTTCATCCCCTCCTTTTTTATGCACTACATAGCCACTTTCTTGAAAGCGTACTACCGACTAGGGGTCGGATACTATCATTTTGGTTCTACCATCAAAGAACCCGGTTGTGACCCATAGTGGCCGTAACAACCACCATTCCCCTCCCCCCCTCCCCTCCGTCTCATCCCAAATTCTTACACTGACTCCTTCTCAGTGTTATATAGTGGTAATGGCGTGGCGCTTTTCCCTTGATAGTTCCCTCCCTCCCTTCATTTCTCACACAACCCCCCCCCCCCTACCCACGTCCATTCGCCCATTTTCCACGACACCAGTCCACGCCCTCCGCACTGGCATTACACATCTTGTAATATCAGAGTACGCATCATCAGTGTATGGCCCACATACCTGCCATGGTGCCCCACCCACCCGCTCACTCTCCACCCCACCGTGACCACAGCAACGCTCCCCACCACCTATCACTATACCCCTACACACTCCCACCTTCCCTCTCCTCACGTTACTGAATGCCCTTAGGCTCTGTCCCTCACGCAGCAAACTATGATACGGCAGCGAATGCCTCTTTCTTCCTCCTCGTATGCTTCGCCCAGGTCTCCAAGCAAACATCATGCCTCTTGAGTGAACGCCGTCACCACCACGCGCTTGTAAACTGATAATATCCACAATGCACAATAAAATGAATTACACGATGACGAGTGCCTTTTCAGGTGAAAGATGAGCAATACCACAATGGCAAGGTTCGGCCAGTTAGCAACCAGTCAAAATGGTGTGTGGGGGCAACACCGCGGCACCGTGCAGTAGCAACCTAAGAAAATGGCCTAGTACCACAACACAAAACAATGCATGTAAACAGAGTTAGCAAGGCGTCTTACAAGCTATATTCGCCAGTCAGCAACAGCACCACGAGCATCCAAGCAGCCGGGAAATCTAATACCATGAACAAATTCACAAGGGCCGTGACGAGGGTTCGAACCTTCGTCCGAGAGGATCCCAGACGCTGCCTTAATCGACTGAGCTACGACATGGTAAAATACTAATACCGTATATCAATCTAATACCATGTCCAGGTAGCAACAAGCAGCAGCAACAGCAGTAGTAGTCACACCCGAGACCAACTTCAACAAGATCGGTAGCTAGTAGTTATGGATTAGGGACTGATTGATTAAGATTAAGCCAATCAGAAGGTGGCACGGGCACGAATAGCCCGTAATGGATTAGGGCGCCAGGAGAAGCCATTATAGTGGGATAACAAGGTGTCAGAGGAAGAGGAGCGCTGACTGATGCTGGTTCAGCAGAATGCAATTGATACAAATTGAGCAGAGTGCAGACTGATGCAGATTGAAGGTTGACAGGTTCAACATTTGATAACAAGGAAGGTGGAGGGCGCGGACACCCACATACTTGGGCGCAGTATTTGTCAAACTCTGGCTGCCCACCCAACACAACACCGCCATTTAGGACCCAGTTTACATTCCCACACGCCCGCCCGCGCCCCAGCACGCCCGCCCGCGTAAAAGCTAAGACTCAAAGCTGTTCTATACCCAAAGGGAAAACAAATGAGACTATAAAATTACTGTTGAGGAGACAAGTGGTAATTCCTCCCAGAAAACTATAAGGAGGTATGTGAGGAACTTGCTAAAAGATTTCAAGAGTTCTTTACCATAGATCCAATGTGGAGACCAAGATTGCAGGATGAAAAGCTAAAAGAAACAATGGATGATAGTGTAGTCACTTTAAAAGAGGCGATAAAAACACCTGGAGAAACAAGACGTGTCAGCCATTGCGATCATCTCACCATGGATGCTGAAGGAAGCTGCAGAACTACTTTGTCACTCATCTCTCTCTCACACACAATTTCCAGTGTGTGTGTGTGTACTCGCCTAGTTGTGCTTGCGGGGGTTGAGCTATGGCTCTTTGGTCCCGCCTCTCAACTGTCAATCAACTGGTGTACAGGTTCCTGAGCTTGCGGGGGTTGAGCTATGGCTCTTTGGTCCCGCCTCTCAACTGTCAATCAACTGGTGTACAGGTTCCTGAGCCTACGGGGCTCTATATATCTACACTTGAAACTGTGTATGGAGTCAGCCTTCACCACATCACTGCCTAATGCATTCCATCAGTTACCTACTCTGACACTGAAAAAACGTTCTTTGTAATATCTGTGGCTCATTTGGGCACTCAGTTTCCACCTGTGTCCCTTAGCCCCTTGTGTTAAATAGCATGTCCTTATCTACCCTGTCAACTCCTCTGAGAATATTGTATGTGGTGATCATGTCCCCCTAACTCTTCTTTCTTCCAGCGACGTGAGGTATAATTCCCGTAGTCTCTCCTCGTAGCTCATACCTCTCAGCTCTGGTACTAGTCTGGTGGCAAACCTTTGAACCTTCTCCAATTTAGTCTTATGCTTGACTAGATATGGACTCCATGCTGGAGCCGCATACTCCAGGATTGGTCTGACATAGGTGGTATACAAAGTTCTGAATGATTCCTTACACAAGTTTTTAAATGCCGTTCTAATGTTGGTCAACCTGGTGTATGCCGCTGATGTTATCCTCTTTATATGGGGACAGGTCTGGCGTGACATCAACCCAAGTCTTTCTATCTCTTTCTAACTCTTTAAGAATGTCATCTCCCAAATGATTCCTTGTATCTGGTCTCCTGCTTCCTACACCTATCTTCATTACATTACATTTGCTTGGGTTAAAATCTAACAACCACTTGTTTGACCATCCCTTCAGTTTGTCCAAGTCTTCTTGAAGCCTCAAGCAATCTTCCACTATCTTAATCCTTCTCATAATTTTGGCATCGTCAGCAAACATTGAGAGACAGGAGTCTACACCCTCCGGGAGATCATTTACGTATATTAGAAACAGGATAGGACAGAGTACAGAGCCCTGTGGGACTCCACTGGTGACTTGTGTGCGCGCGTGTGCGTGTGCGTGCGCGTGCGTGCGTGCGTGCGTGCGTGTGTGTGTGTGTGTGTAAATTATAGTAGTGTATATAGTTAACTCTAACAGCATCGAAGTTTACCTATGAACAATAGAGGCCAAAGTTTACAGAAAATAAGTGCTTCAAGCTCCTGGGCTTGGTCACTCTTCACCTTCCCCCCAACAAGTCGGTGGCGGGGGTGTGACGGGGAGGCGGGGGTGTGACGGGGAGGCGGGGGTGTGACGGGGAGGCGGGGGTGTGACGGGGAGGCGGGGGTGTGACGGGGAGGCGGGGGTGTGAGGCCAGTAACCACCTGATCACCAACCCACGTACCACCAATTAAAGGGAGAGGAGGGGGGGGCGTGGAGGGGTGGTGTTGACTCTGCATAATACCATTCATCCGCAAACATTTACTCAAGACTAAACGTTACTCTTATTTCCCTTCTCTGCCAGTACTAATGCCACCGCTCTCCTTCACACCAGTGAAGGAGTGTGAACTGACGGGAGGTGGGAAGGGAGGGAGGGACGTGACGGGAGAGAGTCAGAACAATGACGGGAGAAACAAGTAAAGGAAGAAGAGGCAGATGCAAATGAGGCCGGGATAATGGGAGATATGGATAAACTGTTTCAGGAGAAAGAGTAGGGAAATAGAGAAAATAAAATTAGTGAGACCGCAATTGAAGGAGGGAGTGGAGGGGGGAAGATGAAGGGCCCACCATCAACCCTCAAGTTATGAAGTGAAGACCAGGAACTCTTTCACCTAATCAACCCACTTGTGCAACCTTAATCTTTCTTTCCAGGACAGGTAAGGTCAGCTAATTGTCAGGAGACGGCGCCAAAAAAAGGACAATAAAACTAATTTTAATCCCATCCTCAAATTTTGGGATACTGTACAAAATGACTTTTTGCCCAGCTGAACCTACACGTTTATAATGTGTACTAGCCAAGACCATTGACAAAAAACTCGCTCAATAATTGTAACAGTTTTTTCTGAGTATGTAAATATTGTAGGCCTTGCATGGCTACCTTAGGGAAGGTTCCGTGATCAATGTTAACTGCTGCACCTCCCCCCTTCCTCCTCCTGACCACAGGTCACAACCGTATGCTTGACATTCCCGAATATCGGTAAGCTGAACGAATTCAACAACATATATCCGGAGAGACCAATTTATAAGAACGAGTGAATTCTTAACACGTGCTAAGCTGAACATCAGGACACGGTTCAGGAACCCAAACATGTATACATATAAAATGTTTGATACAGAAAACGTCGGGTCAGTGCTAGAGTATGCAGCACCGGCGTGGACCCCCACAACCTTGCAGCTACCAGGATACACTGAAGGAGATAAACTTAAAGGCACCGGAAGACAGGAGAAATGGACCAGACTAGACTTTTTGTGTTTGGCGATACATTGATCAAAGCCGTTGTTGGCAGATCTCAGAAACCTTAAAGTAACCATAACCCTTCATATATGGTACTTCCAATACCACCAACCCATCTAGACGACTCTTTAAAAACTTCCGGCAAAAGTTTATATACATCTGCTAGAAGGTAGAAAAGCCGTGGGACTCTGATCAGACAATGCTCTCTGATTGTGCCAACGTCACCGCTACTCTTCACTGGGCATACTGTATTCTACCCTTCCTACAATGTATTTTGCTCTAATCTGTTATTTTATTGCGAAGATAGGGGCCCTGACACTAAAGATTCTTCCGTGTACATGCGATTACTCTCTCGTGCCGGGTCTAAATACTATTTAACATTTTAAAGGCGGTCCCAGTATGAGAGATGTTTTACTGTGTATGCATGCAGTATATTTCGTCTGTATTCCTATTCCTTCTATTTCAGATATCTCGTGTCTCGAAAGGAAAGTTGACTATACAGCTGGGGCGGGAAAAAACCTCGTCATTTGAAAAATAGGAGAACTGTTGAGGCGTCCCTTGATCTGCCGCGTTCATCACCCATGTTATAGTTGTCCTGACTGCGGCAACGTTTGTCGTGAAACGTTCACTAAACGTCAGGTCGGCCGACATGCGTATTCCTAGGTCAGGAGTCACTAATAGACAACTGATAACAGATAAGAGGCTCGCCTCCTATTTACGAAGAGGAGGATTAGTTCGACCCGCGTTGCTATTTATGAGCCCAGGCACTTGGCGCACACCCCCAAAAACCTCAACATTTGTTATAACTGTTAGCGAAAGTACGCATCTGTCACACGGATAGGGAACATAAATATGCGCGAGAGGACGTGACGGAGGTCTTAATACGCTGGGTGGAATTCGCCAAGAATCACAATATGATTTCTCAGATTTCCGAGCTGCGCTAAAATTTACATTTTCCACAGGCAGGTAGAAGGTGTCGCTGTCATATTCAGAGACCCCTGATGCCCAGTCGCCGGTAGTTACCGACAGTGTTGAGACGGGAGGCAGGTACAAGTACCAAAATAAGTACTTTAAAGTTGACAGAGAATAAAAGTCAATTAAACAGAAAATAGCATGATCTTAAAACTTTTTTTTTTTTTTTTTTTTTTTTTTTTTACAATTCACCGAACACAAAATTTACATAAATTGACGTAAAAAATAACTGCTGAATGTAACAGCCTCGTCACACAACTCCAATGGTCACAAAAGGCCTTTCCCCGTCTGAACGTATCGACTTGCCCTTAAGTCCGATTGGCAGACCATTGGCCTTAGTTATTGACGAAGATATAATGTGGTGATTAGTTCAAATCAGAGGTCCAGGCGGACAGTCGCTAGGTATCAAAGCAGTAACGATGGAAGTTAGTACCACTAACTAATCCTTAACTAATCCTATACAAGTGGATTATAACCGCCCCCCCCTCCCCTTCCTCTTCCATGAGGTCCGTGATCTGACTTCGCTGGAGGTGAATCGGAATAACTGAACATACTTACGTACTGAAAGTACGTACGTACCGGGAGTACGTAGATCAATGCGAGATATGGAACAGGCATGGATGGAGACGCACACAATCCACGTACCATTAAATCCGCTAATCTTTCTGACTGAATGGCTATAGTCATCCAATTTACCCATCTACCCTACACCCCCCCACCCCCACCGTTTTCCAATCAGTGCCGCCCATTACTAGTCCAGAGGGCGGGTGGCCTGCAGTTATCCCCAACAAGATCAACTTAAATACCCAATTCGCAGATTTAATACAATTTACGTTATCTCAAAACCAGTTAGCATGATGCGACCGCTTGTTTGGTTCGCCAAGAGGGGGACAGGGATTTATACAGCGTGGGGGCCTTGGGGCCCCCACGCTGACGCGCGTGCGTTTGTTTTGTCTGTGTCTGTCTGTCTGTCTGTCTGTCTGTCTGTCTGTCTGGTCAGACACACACACCATGGTCAACACACTGTAAATAATTACAATATAGAATACTTTAAATTACTAAATTCACAAAAACAAAAATTACACACATTTGAGAAGCATAACGCGCAACCTGATCAAATCAATTTCTAAGCGCCTGTCTGTATGAGGTTAAGAGGCCAGGCACTTGGGGGGGGGGGGGGGGCGCCAGCGTCACCCAACTTTAAATGGGTAATGGTCTGGGGTGTGGGACCGACACAGGTAGGCTGGCCAGAATTCCAGAGGGAGCAACATGTCAGGGTCACATTCTGACTTTCACGGCGACTTTTGGAACTGCATAGACGCCCATATTGGAACTGCAAGACGACCATATTTTCTCCACAAGGCGATAAGTACCCCCACATAAACTTGAACAAATAAACATATGTAATATTATAAATATACTGGATACATATTATATATACATACATATAATACTTAAATATATGCATATATTATTATAACATCACAAACCCAACATGGAGGTGTGTGGAGGCTGCCTTAAGTCACTTCGGAAGTGTGTTGTAGGCATTGTATGTAACATTTGTAACATAAGGTTTCACCTGAGTTGTACAGGATTACCTACACAATATGCAAACCGGGAAGGTAACTACTGGATCTGTCAAAGAGACAGACAGTTGTGGGAAAACATCACCAAACTAATGAATAACATTCCTGAAGTACACAGGCTACAATTCACACAAAAACTACCAGAAATATATGCAGAGTATATAAAGACAGCAACGAACTCTGAACACAACCCAGGGACTGAGAAGTTAGAGAGTCAAAGTAGCAATGTAGAAGGGTATAGTGTCGAGGTACACAAAAATGAAGGCAATATTGTAGAGCACACTGGTGATATGAATAAGGAGAGAAAAAATGAGACGAATGAGAACACAAATGAGAAAGACGAAAGCAACAAGGAGAAAGATAAGGGCAATACCGAGAATGAATGCAGAAACGAGAAAGTTGGAACAAAAAACACAGAGGTAGCCAAGTCGTGCACGGGTACAAACAAGAATAATACAATCACAAATGAAAATATTTGCTGGTATTATGCAAAAGGACAGTGTAGATATGGGCCCAGAGGCACGGAATGCTCATTCATGCACCCACGGAAATGCCGAAACTGGTTAGGGAAAGGCAGATGTCGTTTTGATACAGAGTGTAGATATTTTCACCCTAAGCTATGCACACTCTCAGTCAATGAGAGGAAATGCTACGATCTTCACTGCCCCGATTTCCACGTCAGAGGTACACAGCGCCATATAAGAGAAGAAGTCCAACATAATAGCCCTGAAAATTTTTTAGAGGCAGGTACAAACAGAGGGAGAAACAGACAGGCAGAAACGTGGCAGGAGTACGGATGGAGAGGGGGAAATGCCCAAGACTGGACTACAGTTCGTCATCAAGCCCACACATACTACACCCCCCAACTACACAGAGACTACCACACTCCCCAGTATCACTTCCAAAACTGGACAAACCATTGCCACAACAACACACCCTGGGTCAGGGTAGAGAGGAGGGAGAACTACCAAAACCTTCCAGAAGTGACACACAATATGGACAATCATTCATATTTGCAAACATTCAAGGTTTAAAGCCAAAGTCAAGAAATAAAGTTAAGTTCATAAATGGCCTTCTATTAGAGTCAAACTCAATATTTGGGGCATTCACGGAAACTCATACAAAAGATTACATGGATGGTGAAATCTGGATTCCAAATTATAATCTATATAGATGTGATAGAAAAACTAGGTCAAATGGAGGAGTAGGTCTGTATATTAAAGAAGACCTGGTATGCACAGAACTATTAAATTCAACTAATGAGGTGGTAGAGGTACTTGGAATGAAGGTAGAGAAACTAAACCTAATTATTATTCTAATATATAAACCGCCAGATACAACGATTGAGGAATTCACAGAACAGATGCACAAAATAGAGAACATACTTGACAACCTAGCAAACCCAGCTCCAGATATTATCTTTCTTGGAGATTTCAATTTACCGAGTCTAAGATGGAGAACGGCAAACACAAATATCATAGCAGGGAATGACCCGGGAAATAACCAACCACAGGTTAGAGAACTTTTGAGATTCTGTGACAAATTCTCGCTCAATCAACAGATTACAGAACCAACTAGGAACGAAAACACACTAGACTTGTTATTCACAAACAATGATGAACTAATCAGGGATATCACAATCTCAGATACTTCATACTCAGACCATAAGCTCATTGAAGTGCGAACTAGCATAAATAACGGTAGTAGGTCTAAGAGACCCAACAAGCGAGAAGGAATATTCAATCAATTCAATTTCAACAATAAGAGGATTGACTGGGAAAAAATAAATGTAGACCTTGCAACCATTCAATGGGAGACGGTCTTAAGCGACAAAACTCCCACACAGGGAATAGCTCAACTGACAGCTGAAGCTTACAAGGTCTGCTTGAAGCACGTACCTGTGAGGAGGGGCAGAAAGAGGACCACCCTAGAAAGAGAACGGAGACGACTGTACAGGAGAAGGAAAAAAATAACGGAAATGCTTCGGCAGACACAACTATCACAAGCAAGGAAAACAAGCCTAAGCAGGGAGATTGAGGAAATAGAACAAACGTTGAAGCGATCATATGAGTCTGAGGAAATGGAATTGGAACAGAAAGCTATACAAGAGATAAGGAAAAATCCGAAATATTTTTTCACATACGCAAAATCAAAATCCAAAACCTCGACCAGTATTGGACCGTTAATTACAAATGAAGGTACGTACACAGAGGACAACAAAGAGATTAGTGAAATTCTAAGAAGCCAGTATGAGGCTATGTTTAGCACACCAATAAACAACATGAAAGTTGATGACCCAGACAGCTTCTTTATGAATGACATTCAAGCTGCAGATAATATAACGGATATTACCACAAACTCGGAAGACTTTGAAAGAGAAATTGATAATATGCCTATGCACTCAGCTCCTGGGCCTGACTCATGGAATTCAATATTCATAAAGAAATGTAAAGTACCAGTAGCGAGAGCACTCAGCGTAATATGGAGAAAGAGCCTGGATACAGGGGAGATACCAGCAGCACTTAAATCTGCAGATATAGCTCCGTTGCACAAGGGGGGGAGTAAAGCCTTGGCAAAAAATTATAGGCCAGTTGCACTAACATCACACATAATAAAAGTGTTTGAAAGAGTGATTAGGAATCAAATTTCTAGTTTTATGGAAAACAATGAATTGCACAATCCAGGACAACATGGATTTAGAGCGGGAAGATCCTGTCTGTCACAGTTACTCAACCACTATGACAAAATCACAGAAGCCCTAGAAGAAAAGCAAAATGCAGATGTTGTATACACAGACTTTGCAAAGGCGTTCGACAAATGTGACCATGGGGTGATAGCTCACAAAATGAGGTCAATGGGAATAACTGGAAAAGTAGGACGCTGGATACTCAATTTCCTGTCGAACAGAACACAAAGAGTAACAGTCAATCAGATAAAATCGAGTCCAAGCGATGTTAAAAGCTCTGTACCTCAAGGTACAGTCCTTGCACCGCTACTGTTCCTTATTCTCATATCTGATATAGACAAAAATACACGCCACAGCTTCGTGTCGTCCTTTGCAGATGACACAAAAATCAGCATGAAAATTACCTCTGCTGAAGACATTGAAAAACTACAAGCAGATGTCAACAAAGTTTTTGATTGGGCAGCAGAAAATAACATGATGTTTAACAGTGATAAATTTCAGGTACTCAGGTACGGCAAAAATGAGGATCTGAAACATAATACAGGGTACAAAACACAATCGAATCTTCCCATAGTAGGAAAACAGCATGTCAAGGATTTGGGAATAATGATGTCCGACGATCTAACGTTTAGGGAGCATAACCAAGCAAATATCGCGTCAGCCAGAAAAATGATCGGATGGATTACGAGAACTTTCAAATCCAGGGATCCCATCACAATGGTTGTACTCTTCAAGTCACTTGTGCTGTCCCGTCTCGAGTACTGCTCAGTACTCACTTCCCCCTTCAGAGCAGGAGAGATTGCTGAAATAGAGGGAATACAGAGAACATATACGGCATGCATAGACGAGATAAAACACCTAAATTATTGGGATCGTCTCAAAGCTCTCCAAATGTACTCTCTAGAAAGGAGACGAGAGAGATACCAAATAATATACACCTGGAAAATACTGGAGGGTCAGGTCCCAAATCTACACAGTAAAATAACAACGTACTGGAGTGAACGATATGGAAGAAAATGCAAGATTGAACCTGTGAAGAGCAGAGGTGTCATAGGCACAATCAGAGAGCACTGTATAAACATCAGGGGTCCGCGGTTGTTCAACGTCCTCCCAGCGAGCATAAGAAATATTGCCGGAACAACCGTGGACATCTTCAAGAGAAAACTGGACGGTTTTCTAAGAGAAGTTCCGGATCAGCCGGGCTGTGGTGGGTACGTGGCCCTGCGGGCCGCTCCAAGCAACAGCCTGGTGGACCAAACTCTCACAAGTCGAGCCTGGCCTCGGGCCGGGCTTGGGGAGTAGAAGAACTCCCAGAACCCCATCAACCAGGTATCAACCAGGTATAAAACAGACGATTTTCCCACAGCTACAAAGTCTCAAGCCCCGCCCCTTTCTCAAAACAAATGGATAACAATTATATTTAAAATATTTTTAATTTATTTAATTTTTTAAATAAACACCCCTAGGCTTCTCCCACCGGCAGACCACCCACACACTAATGGTAGACTATCATATTTTTTAAGAGAAATAAGAGAGTACTTAGTGGAACACAACACAAGGAAAAACCAGTAAACACGACAATAGAACACAGGCTGAAGCCTTCAGGAGGCATCGGAACAAGTTGCTGCTGATTGCGTGGTCAGCCTCGCGGATGAGGCGTGAATACCGCCCCCCCCCCCTTTTTTTGGAGTAAAGAGGAAGGAGAGGCCGGCCCCATGACGGCTGTTTGAGGATTAGTCCGAATAGTAGTTAGTAGGTAGGGGAAGAGGGTAGGGGGAGGGAGGGGGGGGTTGTTGGTGGCAGTAAAAAAAAAAAAAAAAAAAAAAAAAAAAAAAAACACCATTTGGACTATTACTACTAGTAGTATGGGCCCAGAATGGTGAATAACGTAACTTGTTTGTGATACGAGTAAACGACAGATGTGGGGTTTTCTGACTTTGCTTTCCCCGACTGCAATGCGGACGTCACCAATGTACATGTGACCTGAAGGGTCAGGTCCTAAATCTACACAGTAAAATAACAACGTACTGGAGTGAACGATATGGAAGAAAATGCAGAATAGAACCAGTGAAGAGCAGAGGTGCCATAGGTACAATCAGAGAACACTGTATAAACATCAGAGGTCCGCGGTTGTTCAACGTCCTCCCAGCGAGTTAAAGAAATATTGCCGGAACAACTGTGGGCATCTTCAAGAGAAAACTAGATCATTTTCTCCAAGGAGTGCCGGACCAACCGGGCTGTGGTGGATGTGGGCCTGCGAGCCGCTCCAAGCAACAGCCTGGTGGACCAAACTCTATCCTAAGCTATCAAAGCCTAAGCTAATTTATCGCTTTGAGATGTATTTATTTCTTGTCTCAATAAACATACTTGAACTTGAAGGCCGGGCTTGGGGTGTAGAAGAACTCCCAGAACCCCATTAAGCAGGTGTACGAGCACGTGGTGGTGAACGGGGGAGTGAGGATAGTGAACGGGGCAGTGAGGATAGTGAACGGGGCAGTGAGGATAGTGAACGGGGCAGTGAGGATAGTGAACGAGGCAGTGAGGATAGTGAACGGGGCAGTGAGGATAGTGAACGGGGCAGTGAGGATAGTGAACGGGGCAGTGAGGATAGTGAACGGGGCAGTGAGGATAGTGAACGGGGCAGTGAGGATAGTGAACGGGGCAGTGAGGATAGTGAACGGGGCAGTGAGGATAGTGAACGGGGCAGTGAGGATAGTGAACGGGGCAGTGAGGATAGTGAACGGGGCAGTGAGGATAGTGAACGGGGCAGTGAGGATAGTGAACGAGGCTACCTCATCCCTTTGTGAGGATATTTTCATCCCAATAAAGTTATTTCCACACCGGTATGGTTGCCAAGGACAGGTAATATATTACAGGGGGTTTACGCTGTGCTGATTGTAGACGCATATTGCGCTGGAATGGCAAAACAAATCGATGACTGTGTACATAACCTTGTCAAGACAATCATGATGTTGCATTTTATAAATTGGCATGACGTCGTGCGAGGGTGTCGCCGAGCCTGCTGTTTACACCCAGCGGGTGTGGGTCCTAATCACACTCGCTCACGACTGATCTGAGAGTGTATATATTATGAAACACGGAGGTGAACCGATCATTATGGCGTCACAGCCACGGCTTCCAGCAACCCAACTCAAGACAAACACGACCTGACGACTCGACGAGTGTGACCTCAAATGACCTACAACACTCAAGTCTAGGCAAGCCACACAACTCACTATCCGGCTCCAGCATCAACACCTGGCGGAAAAACTCTCGCTTAAGCTTCACGATATCGAACCATTTTCCCTTAAGTGAAAACGTTTAAAATTAACTGCTCTTCCTACAAGCGAACACCACGAGGCAAGACACCTAGAGATTCGACAAAGCTAACCAATTGCATAGCACGTGGTGATTAGCACCATTATAGGTACATAGGTACCCATCATGTACCTATGAGTTGAGCAACAACTGTGGGTTGCAGCATGCTGGAGAAGGTCAACAGTTGGCCTAGACCAAGGGTGGCCAACCCTTGGCACGCAAGCGACCCTTTTTCTGCCATGCGAAACCCTGAGCTCATCTTAAACAAGTAAGAAAAATAAATATCCCACGACTTCTTAGAGTTGCAGAATTTAACTTAACTAAAATGCACTTTATGTGAGAAATTGTATTTTATTAAGCGGTTATCTTGAGGTTATCTTGAGATGATTTCGGGGCTTTAGTGTCCCCGCGGCCCGGTCCTCGACCAGGCCTCCACCCCTAGGAAGCAGCCCGTGACAGCTGACTAACACCCAGGTACCTATTTTACTGCTAGGTAACAGGGGCATAGGGTGAAGGAAACTTTGCCCATTGTTTCTCGCCGGCGCCCGGGATCGAACCCGGGACCTCAGGATCACAAGTCCAGGGTGCTGTCCGCTCGGCCGACCGGCTCCCTAAGCAGAGCAATATCAAACTCAAACAAAAACCACTGACAACTGTTTTGGAAATAATAAGCAACAAGAAATGATAAACATGGCATTTGGCAGCCATGTTTCTCCGGTGTATAACTGGCGGACACCTCTTGTCCAGTTCAGTTGTTGCGTCACTTGCCAGGCGGCCACACGTCGTCTGGCTCCTGCTCCATCACTGTAGCCTCCTTTATAATTGTATTATTTTTGGGGCTTGCTTACCCACGAACCCAGTTTCATAACACCTGTTTGGTGTATGCAGAATGATTGTGATGAGATCTTCAGAGTTGTGTAACTTTTATGTTATATAAACTCATAAGGGATTATGAATTAATAAATGTCTTTAATCGTACGTTACTTTAATGTGCTTTATCCAAGTAAAACAATTATGAGATTGGGCACTGTAATGGATTGGGACTTGAAAACTTGCAGCAGACTGAACTTAAAAAAAAAGATTAGTTCTCCCTTTACCCTTTTCATTTGTTCATTAGTTCTCTCTTTTGCCGGTGCTAAAATTGCTACGTGGCAGCGATAATTACACTTAAAGGCTAATAACAAAATATCCACGCTATCAAGAGAACTGTAGATAAGCTAAAGGGTAAAAGAATATTAAGTACATATTCTATCACTAAATTTTACATTCAATCTTACATAACTCACAATAATCACTCTTGGAATAGTCTTTGATTTTACTGCTGTAGTATGATACCTGATTATTTGATTCTCCCAATAGTTAAACAGACGCCAAATAATAACATCTTACCCCAAATTTCGGCTGGCACGCGAGAAAACTTGGCATCAAAGATTAGGAGACTTTGGCACGCGAACCTATAGAGGTTAAGTACAGTTTACTCTCCCCGACAACGAACTATCCTGGCCTGGGACAGGGCTCGTCTTGTGATAGCTTGGTCCAACAGGCTGTTGCTTGGAGCGGCCCGCCGGACCACATAACCAACTACAGCCCCTGTTGGTCCCACACCTCAGAACACTGTCCATTTTTTTCTGGAAGACTTCCACTTTTATCGTTTTCCTTCTGTGAGAAGATCTGATTCGAGTGTTATATCCTGCATTTAAGTTTTCTAATAACGCCCCAGTAAGGAAAAAGT
Organism: Procambarus clarkii; assembly: GCF_040958095.1. Lineage (NCBI taxonomy): Eukaryota > Metazoa > Arthropoda > Malacostraca > Decapoda > Cambaridae > Procambarus > Procambarus clarkii. The sequence goes on along the minus strand of NC_091176.1, from coordinate 14,214,779 downwards.
ATTGTTAAATATCACCTTATTTTCCGCTGCCAACTGTTCGTTGTACCATTAGAAACTGCACTATTAGTAGAAGTGGTTGGGAAACAAGGTTGTCAATTTATGAAATAAATAACAGAGTACTTTAGTTTGGATGGAATAAACAGGAGCCGCCTCGTATGGGTCGGTAGTAATATAGAAGTTGTCAATCCATCAGCTCTCCCACCCACTTGGGCTGGACGGTAGAACACCTATATGCATCAACAGCCTCCATAGTTAGACAACACACTTGCTTTGGTAAATCGAGAAACTGGTTTAAATTATTTACTGGACGCAAAGAGCAAACGACAGTTAAAACAAATATTGAAATGGCTGAACGTAGTCGGTAGGGACTCCTAAGTGGCGGCCTTGGAACCGGTTTACAACGATGATTGACAAATGACATCGATAACGGGACACGCTGCTCAACACCACACCGCGCCGACCTCACTCAACCACCCACCAATCACACCACCACTTGAACTAAAAAATTTCAAAAACCGACTCCCACAACGGTCAAATCTGTGTCACGCGAATTAACAAAGGCAACCTGGACCGTAAAACAGACAGGACGACATACTGAAGCAGTAAATATATAAAGTCTTTCATGTATCAATTCAAGAAAGACCTGGGTAAATACTGGTTTGCAATCAGGCTTGTTGGTTAGCGATACAAATTACTGGGTGACAGACGTAGGATCACTTGATAGTTTCAAGCGTAGGTTAGACATATGTGAATGAGTTTAGGTGGTTATATAAATAGCTACTGCCTCGTATGGGTCAATAGGCTCTCTCCATGTTCCTTAAATCTTATGTTCCTAAGTATTCAAGGTCAAGTCTTAAGTAGAAAAGCCCACTTTAGATCAAATAAATTGAAGAAAGTCATAATTTTGATTACAGAAAGACATCCTAATTATATACTAAGATGTGAGGAAATTCACGATGCCAAGTTACAAAATTTTGAATTGTAGACGTTTCTACCTGTGGTTAGTTTTATTTATTATGCACCCTATACCCATCTTGTGGGCGGTAGTGGAAAGGGTTACAGAGGCACATAATGGGCTCAGGGACTGAACCCCACAATTCATTTAGCTAAGCAAGTTACAATCCTCATCGAGGGACACAGGTTCCTGTCAGGCGCTTCTCTTAATACAGCCAATATTACAAAAAAAATCCCCCACCCCCCTCCGTGCATGGGAACCAGTCAACGAATGGGTGGTATGGAAGGGAGCCAGTCAACGTGTGGGTGGGGGGTAATCATCTTCCACAAACAGCTAGAATATAAATTAAAACTATTTCGCAAGATTCTCCATATATCACTGGTGACGGTATCTGGCCATCCCCGTACTCGCAAGTGGACTCCCCCCGCCACAGATGCTGCAAAATGATCTGCTACCAGAAATCCCGTTTGCTAACTGTAGGCAGTAACTAAGTCACTAACCCATCCACCGCCGCCCACTGGATGGGGGGAGGGGTGCAGGACAAACATATCAATTGTGACACTAACTCTCCACATATGTCAGTTGCTTAATTTAGAAACTGTACTGGTGGTCTATCTCGAACCCATTGATGATGTGACTTATACTGAATTTTTGTAACTAGCTCATCAAGATTGTAACTTGCTTAGCTAAATGAATTGTGGGGCTCAGTACCTGAGCCCATTGTGTGCCTCTGTAACCCTTTCCACCACCGCCCACAAGATGGGTATGGGGTGCATAATAAATAAACTAACCGCCGCGGGCGAGCGGACGACGCCACTCTTACTCCCCCCTCGGCCTCTCGTGCAGGCAGTTGTTCACCAACCGTCAGTGAGTGAACACCCGTCAAAAAATCTAATTCCCAATATTACTCCTTATTTATTATATACATGGTTTATTATGGTTATTGTGCGTGTAAATAAATCACCGGGCACTTCTCCTCACAGTACATGACAAACAAAATACCTTTTCCACTGAATCATGAGGCGACGACCCTTGCCTCCAGAAATCAAGATGGCGCCTAGGGTCTACTGTCCAGGTTACTTAAATCCTCCTTTGACTGCCACTGTCGAATTATCTCTTCCTGAGTTGAGGGGGGGGGGTGTCCAAGCACAGGCACCAACCTTGGTCCATCTGTCACGCTATCCTCACCTGGGGCAAACAAAACCTCCTGTAGGTGCCACGGTGGACACCTGGCCACATTCACCCCTTCACAGGCTTCAGAATGTCGTTCTTAGGTCCACGAATCGAGGCTGACACCACAACCGTCCTTTTCTCCATGACAGAACTTTCCCCTGTCACAGTTCCACGGCACTTCTCTTACCAATCCCGTAGCACTAACACCTCAAACTGGAAGATCCACGAGAAAAGTGTGACCTTGACTCCCCCCCCCCCACACACACACAGTGATGTCTTCACCAATCGCAGCCCCTCTGCTCGTGACACGTCACGGCCTTGCTTCCTCCTCATTGGTTGGATGACATTATCCAATTCCTTCCGCCTTGAGATATCTTCTTGTCGCCATCTTTCTTTGTTTCTTTCATTCACCTAAAATGTTGCTCTGGGACAAACAAATGCCTCGAACCCTGCTGCTTCTGCTGCCTCACAGCTTCGGTTTACACTGCAGACTATGCTACACCTCCGTTTGCAGTGAACAGCCATGGTGGCTACATTGTGTACCTTCCGGGGACCAACGGCCCGGTCTCCGACCAGGCCTCCATGTTGGTCAACCAGGCTGTTCGACGAGGGTGGGTAATAACTCTTCATTCTAGACAGGATATGCCACGAGTCTATCGGGCTCATAATTGGTGGTGGTGGTGTGCGCACTTGTGGGGTGGAGTAGACATAGTTGATTGTTGGCTATGGTTTTAAGTATGGGTGGGTAGGGTGGACATGGCTGTAGGTTGGGGGAAGGGGAGTGGATAGTTTGGATATTCTTCAAATTTTGCCTCTAAGGGCGAGTTTATTGAGCTGCGTCACTCATCCTGTGAGTGAACATATTACCACAGCAACATGTACAACTCCTCCCCCCCCCCCCATTAGTAGGAAGAAAACCCAACATTGTCACCAATACACCACCTCCATCACCATCACCTCCTCACGATCACTATCAGCACATCATTATATCCAGCACTTGCCCTCCGTACTTCCCCATTTATCTGCTCTTCTGACCACTTCCCCTTACCAACATTTCCCTGGTCTTGCACACCAATATTAACAGCACCAGCAACACTCAACAACACCGCTCGCAGCCCCATTAACACAGCACGGAAGTGTTCCTACACCCTAATAACAGAACAGCACTTCCGAGACCCATGTAATGATAACATAGCACGCCACCAACAACAGTAATACAGCCACAACACTACAACAAAGCCAATTCCACACAACATCCCAGTACCTCCACCACCGCCAACACCACCACCACCACCACAGTCACCATGGAGGACAGAAGAAAATGTATATATGCTGGTTAGCATTGTAAATGTGTGGCCACGTCTGTGGTAGAAAAAAAACCCAGCCAGCAGCAGCAACACCACCAACACCACAGCCAACATCACATCATGCTCTGTGTCTGCTCCTGCCTAACTCTCCCTCATTCAACCCCCCCCCCCCCCCAAGAAACGTTTAAGAGGTCTTATCAAGGATCTATGGAGGGCTCGACTCAAAAACGTTCACGACAAGCCCCTCCCACAAGAGAAAGTCAGTGGCGTCCTTATCTGTGGTCTTTCTGGAGGTATCTGGGTCTGATATTTATGAAGCACTCATTACAGCCACATTCACGCCTTCCGCTTGTTTGTAAACATTGGCTGGAGGTTGTGGTCACGCCTCCACAATGACGCCAGGGGGGGTGGCCACCGCCCGACAATGCTTGGTAGGCTTAAAGGGGGAGATGGTCGGATGGGGGAATGGTCGGATGGGGGGGGAATGGTCGGATGGGGGGGGAATGGTCGGATGGGGGGGGGGATGGTCGGATGGGGGGGGGATGGTCGGATGGGGGGGGGGATGGTCGGATGGGGGGGATGGTCGGATGGGGGGGGGATGGTCGGATGGGGGGGGGGGAATGGTCGGATGGGGATATAATTAAAAGAAAAATTCCTGCTTCGTGAGGTGTGGCTACCACCAATTCACATTAAAAAGGTAATTAACAATTACAATAAACAAACAAGTATGAAACTAATAATGGCACTGTACCTTTGAGGACCCAAATATGACCAAAATACTTGAACCAAAGAACTTGGCCAAGGCCTTAATGCCTGCAGCTGCCGGCCCCACCCCGGGTGAGGCGTGGGGAGAGGCGCCCGGCCCCACCCCGGGTGAGGCGTGTGGAGGGGCGCCCGGCCCCACCCCGGGTGAGGCGTGTGGAGGGGCGCCCGGCCCCACCCCGGGTGAGGCGTGTGGAGAGGCGCCCGGCCCCACCCCGGGTGAGGCGTGTGGAGAGGCGCCCGGCCCCACCCCGGGTGAGGCGTGGGGAGAGGCGCCCGGCCCCACCCCGGGTGAGGCGTGGGGAGAGGCGCCCGCCTCCACCCAACAACAATGACCGCCAAATAAACCTGTCTCCTTATTTGCACTCTGCAACAACACCACTTTATGGGAAATCATAAGAATTTAAAGTCTGGATATATACAAAAAAAACGAGCATGAGCGCGCGCGTACACACAAATGGAACAAAGCCAGAGGAGGGAGGAGGTGGGAGAATGGATGATGTGGGAGAATGGATGATGAGGGAGGGAGGAGAAGAAGGAGAATGAAGATTTTTTTTTTAAATTATGCCCCGAGGGTCGAGTTTATTGGGCAGCGCCACAATGAAGAACAAGTTGCGGCTAACACCATTCTCAGTTAGGCAGTTCGCATGACATATATAGGTAAGACAAAACATATTTTAGGTGGATATAAGCAGCAGTTCAACATGGAAAAAAAAAAGGCTTTCCGTACTTTCCTTTATCTTCATTTTCTTTGATCTGGGAGAGAAGTATTAAGCATAAAAGCCGGCCAGAGGATGGTTAGTGAGAGCTGTGTGACCAGCGGCCTCTACTCTTAATGGCACAGCTTCACCTACGCCGGGAGCCGGCCGGCCGACCGGACAGCACGCTGGACTTGTGATCCTGTGGCCCTGGGTTCGATCCCAGGCGCCGGCGAGAAACAATAGGCAGAGTTTCTTTCACCCTATGCCCCTGTTACCTAGCAGTAAAATAGGTACCTGGGTGTTAGTCAGCTGTCACGGGTTGCTTCCTGGGGGTGGAGGCCTGGTCGAGGACCGGGCCGCGGGGACACTAAAAAGCCCCGAAATCATCTCAAGATAACCACCTTCAACTCAAGATAACGCCTCCAGGGAGACATCTCCCGTCCACGAGTCTAACCATAGCCCGTGCTACTTGCCCCGCTCCTGTGCCAGGTAAGTTACGGGCTCACCATAGCCCGTGCTACTTGGAACTTGTTCCGAGTAGCTGAATCTATAACAACAACAACAGCTACTCCTCTGTAATCCTTTACACCACCGCCCACGGGATGAGTATGGGGTGCATAATAAAAGAAAGAAATTGAATAATGACTGGACATTCAACTGATGTGCGAGACACGTGACCTCCTTCCTGCCGGCGGCGGACACATGTGATAGCACAAAAAAACTTGTCACTATGGTTTTCAGTTGCTCTAATTAACCTTATCACCCAGCTCTTTCAGTGAGCTTCAGCGCACACTTGCAGGATGCAACCCGTCCTCACACTAGGCTGGTTAAAGCAGCGGCCGTCCTCCCCATACAACCCGTCCTCACACTAGGCTGGTTAAAGTAGCGGCCGTCCTCCCCATACAACCCGTCCTCACACTAGGCTGGTTAAAGCAGCGGCCGTCCTCCCCATACAACCCGTCCTCACACTAGGCTGGTTAAAGCAGCGGCCGTCTTCCCCAGAGGCATTCATCAATTTTAACATACTGTGTATTAAAAAATTGATTGTTCTCATATCTAAATTATTACTATTAAACATACAGATTCAATGTATAGTTAGGCGTAGGTTAGGTGTTTAGGTTCTGTTGGCGATTATTTGTATTTGAAGTATGTGGGTGAAGCATTTATAGCAACCCGTCCTCGACTCAAGTCCATTACATCCAGCGGTCAACCCCACAGACGTATTCATAAATTTTTACATGCTGTTCAGTCAAAACAGGAATTTTCTCAAGTATTAATTAATATTATAATATATTAACATATTGTGCCTATATAGGCATAGGTTAGGTCAGGTGTTTAGGTTTTGTTGGCAATTATTTGTATTTGTAGTACGTGGGTGAAGCATTAGTTCAGGAAGTGTTCGAACGAAATCAGTTGTGAGTGGTGTGTAAACCGCTTTTCATTCATAAACAGGGGGGGGGGCGGCGGGGGTTAGTCTGGTGGATTAGCCAGCTTGGATCTTTGTATGCAAAGACGGGCTGCAGGACGAGCCACGGGTTTGCGAACCAATTGGAACGTAGCTGTAGTAATGGGCCAGGCCTCTGTACCTGATGGTTTTCTCAATCTCCTAAAGAAGCAACGTCACCCCCTACATTCACAATGTGTTACCACAAAGATGAAAATAAACACATTATAGTGAAAGATCTACCACATATGAAAAACGTGTATTGCATTAGGTACTGTGGGGTGACACGCTTACTACCACACACGGGAGACATCTCCCGTCACGCAGGGTGCAGTCGCACCTCCACAGATCTCCAGTATCAGCTCTTGATATTGGTAATGGCTCAAAAGGGCCACAACTTACGGGCTATTCATGCCCGTGCCACCTTTTGGGTAGCATTAATCTTCATCAATCAATCAATCTACTACCACATCAACTTCTCACCCTTCCAAGGAAGCACTGATACCCCATGTGGACCTTCTCTTTGTGGCTGTGTCTGCCTGCCTGCCTGCCTGCCTGCCTGCCTGCCTGCCTGCCTGACGTGCAAGCACATGTACACCATGGAAAACACGCGTTCACACTTCACATCAATACTTTTGATGTGGAGAACATTGTTAAAGATTATTGTTATTTCCACCTAAGTGCGCGTTATGACGTCGGAGGCGCTCCCTCTGACACTGTGACCTCCACAACACAGCATGACCGGAGCGTGCCAGGGCTAATGGTCCCACACGCCGACTGAAACCTCTAGTGTGACCCACCGACTCAGGAGACACCGGTCGAGACAGCCATAAACACCGAGGTAGTCACATATGCACACGCAAAATTAAGCGCCCCTTCCACAGGTGACACTAATGGATCTCCCAACAAGCTTTATCTCCAGTTAACTGCTGCCATCCTCACATCCATATAACAAATATGTGAAAGCACACACACACACATTTTATATAAATAAAATATATATACATACATATTTATTTAGGATTGCGCCCAGGATATACTGGGCGCAAATCCCTAACTGTAGCCTCTGTTTAGCTCAACAGTAAAATGGGTACTTGGTTGTAAACACCATTCTTCGTGGGGGTCGTATTCCAGGGACCTGCCCGAAAAGCTACGCGTACTAGTGGCTGTACAAGATTGTAACAACTCTTATATACATCTCAAATATTATATTATATTATATTATATATATATATATATATATATATATATATATATATATATATATATATATATATATATATATATATATATATATATATAAAACAGGGACCTCTTTAAGCACCAGCGTATATACTAAGCCTACCAACATAGGATTATGCCTGAACGGTAGAAGTGAGTGCCCCCAAAGATACAAAGCCAGTGTTCTCAATGCTTATATTCGTCGAGCGCTTACCCACTGCTCCGAATGGAGCAACGTGAGTAGAGTTTGAAAGAATAACACAGGTATTGGTGAACAACGGATATAGCAACGCGGAAATAATCGCTGCTATAAGAAGACACCTGGACCGATGGTATAATCCTGTAACCTAGAACAGAAACCATAATACCTCCAATAAAATTATATTACAAATCAACCATGCACAGTGAATATAAAAAAGAAGAAAGAATAATAAATGAAATAATCCATAAAGGAGTAAAAAGCAATACTCCTAACCAAAACATAGACCTGATCATCATCTACAAAACCAAGAAGACTTCCGACCTCCTTTTTAAAAAACAGCCCGAAGCCGACGGAGAACCCTTTACAGCAGTCAAGCGTTGTATACATGTACACTTGCCCCCACGAAGGATGTAACCTTCAATCTAAGTACATAGGTATGACGTCGACCAAGCTGACGAGGCGTTTGACCTGTCATCTTCAATCCGGTGCCCCCCAGGAATCACACGAGTCAAGCCCTATGACATCACCCTAACAAGAGAAATGTTGAACAAAAATACCTGTATAACAGACAAAACCCCAAGATTTAAGAAGTTTACAAATTCTTGAAGCAATTATAATAATATATATATATATATATATATATATATATATATATATATATATATTATAGGGATACCACCTCTAGTGCAATATATATATATAACACACAACCCCGGCATGCACAACCAGGCGAGTACGTACGAGCACATCCACAACAGACACCACTAATATTGCCCCGTTTCCCCTCTCATCCCCCTCTGCTAATCCAATCGTTCATAAACACTCCGTAAACTACCCACCAAACCTCACCAGCCCAACTGTAAATCTATACCTTAAACATCTTGTAAATATGAAATAAATGTCCATGTAACCCTCACGTAAACTCCAGTTAAACCTGGCGAGGATGCCTGGAGGTCTTGGCAGGAGCACGGGGCAGCATCACCCACTTCCCTATATGGTTGGGAGATGCAACACACACACGCGCGCACACACGCGCGCGCACACACACACACACGCACACACACACACACACACACACACACACACACACACACACACACACACACACACACACACACAACTGCATAACTCTCTCCAAACGTCGCCTCCCATCGCCATGCTGGCGACGGACGGCTGGGGGGGCAGAGATGCAAGGACGTCGGTTCCCCTGCCACCACCAGATGGCTACATGGCGCCACCTGAGCACTTGATCAACGCAACATGGCCAAGTACCGCGATATGGACGCGTAACGCGAGACGACGAAGCCACGCGAGATAGAGCGCGCTAAGCGGCAGTACAAGCAGGCTAGATAAAACAACTACGAAATTAAAAACAAATATGAGAAAAGAGCTTAAAGGCAAAGGAAAGAAGGAAGGAAAGAAGAAGGTGAGTGTAATAAAAAGAGAGGCAGGAGAGCAAGGGCAAGTGAAAGAGTCAACAGGATGAAGGATAAACCACGACTTGGGAGAGGACGATGATGGCACGTCCCTCAAACTGAGTATAAAAACAAGACCTCCACTAAGACCCAAACAGTTGCGCCAGTAAAAATAGAATCGACAACAGAGCATAAAGCATGTTGCGGAAAACGGCAGCAACAGAGGACGAACAACAGAAAGGGATAGCAAGACGAAGGGAATTATGAGGGCACGAGGAGGAATATTGAGGAACAGGTGATGTAAGGTGTGAAGGATAGATGAAATTGTTAATGTAATCATCACCGTTGAGGTCTGATAAAAGACCTTTTGTGCCCACTGTAATTCTTTTTGCGCTACCGCTCACAGGATGAGACTGAGGGGGGGGGGCGGTGGGGGGGGTGCACAATAAACTAGCCGCCCCCAGCGGCCACGATCAAGAGGCGGTGCACGGTGGAGGATGTACCAGGGCGGGCCAAAACCCGGCCATTAACACCTGCCTGACGAAGTGTGGGGCGTTTATTGAGGCAGGAGCGACCACGGGAGGCTCACGTGCGTCGCTGACATGTTGTGTACACGATCAATATAAACCTCCACACTGGCCTTGGGCTCGGGTTACCCAAACACCGGTCACGCCACAGCCTCGCCACGCTGCTCCTACTCCTCGCCGGCACACCACAATGCGAAACTAGAGCTGGGATCAAATTCTGGCGCCAGTGACGTCACCACACTTGAGAACATTTTTCAGGACATCAGAACATTTCCTCAGGTTTTGGAGGCTATTCCTCCGTGAACCAAGGTAAAGTACCTTCGTCTAGCTGGCCTTGTCTAAAGCCCATTCTTTCTTCAATACTCCTCCTTAAGAAATGCAATTGTTCTGACCAATGTACAAACCCAAGCAACCGATCTAACCTATCGACGTCGGTGCATAGATATTTTTTTATTACTAAAAACGTACAATTTTGTTTTGATGCATTGTTATGCGAATTGTTTTACGAATTAGGAGATTCCGTAAATAAACGCGACGTATTGGAGAGGCTGGGGTTCTTGAGTGGATCTATCCTTCAGGCAGGTGTTTCGGTCAAACCTCTCACGTTGCAGGCATATGGCAACTGTAGAATTGTAAACACTTTTAACTCTCAGAAGTCAGTCGCTGTAGTGTACCTGAATATTTCCAATACGGTGTTGAGAAACTGTACAGCCTACAAGTACAAATGAATGATAAGATTATGGTTTTGAATACTGCCCTCGCTAAGGTGAGGTGTTTTCATGCCACTGATAATTGAGTGTATACACAGAGCGCAAGTAAAATATTTTCTTGTTTACGGGCTGTTCATGCCACCTCTTGGGTGGCTTAATCTTTATCAATCAATCATTTTTTGAAGCATGCTTCAAACTCAGGAAGCGAGTTAAGCATTTTATTTAAGACCTACGAAAATAATTGGTGTCAAGTGTAAAACACTTGGGTTATCTTGAGGTGGTTCCGAGGATTAGTGTCCCTAGCCAGGCGCGCCCCATTCCCCCTCCTGGTGGATGGCTTGGTTAACCAGGTTGTTGCAGGTTGCTGCACGCCGCTCCATAAAGTGCAATGTGAGAATTACAGCCTGGTTCAGGTATCCTTTGGAGATGGTTATCAAGATCCATTTTGAAAACCTTTGCAGGCGGCTGCTGGCGGAAAGCACTTTCGGTCAATGTTGAGAGCACGAGCTAAAGTTAAGATAAGAGAAAAAGTGAACTTGAGTCGTTCGACTTAAAGATCTCTTTAAACCACTTAAATGTGTGTCACAGATACCCCCTGCGCGGGCCCCGAGCCTCTGGCTGGCCCGCTACACAACAACCTCGAGCCTAACCCTTTTTCACCTTCATATGGAACAATGATAAAAGCCTTGCCAAGGTAAGTAATACAATCATTACCACAGACAACTGCTTCAATACACACACAAAGTCAATCCCAAAATGAAGCAGTCACGAGCTCGACCCTGCAAGCACATTTAAGTGAGCGAGTAACAAGCAGTCAGCAAACACGTCGTAATATTTTTAAATTGTAACAAAAGTTAGTGATAAAAATGGGAGGCGCTGGCGAGTAAGGAGGGGGGGGGGGGGTAAGGAGGAGAGGGGATGTGCACACTCACCTAGATGTGTTTGCAGGGTTGAGCTAGGCTCCTGGCCCCGCCTTCCGAAAATTAATGTGTGGTGGTGGGGGCACGAGTCAGATCATTGCGTCATGGGTAGAGGGGATATGGCCTGAGTCATGAGCGGTGAGTAAGGGGAAGGTGAGGGGGGAGGAGGGGGACAAGTAGGCGGCGGTGAGACTAGGTCATGAGTCACGGTGAGGACACGTCTGGTGTGGATCAAGCTTCACCTTCACCCATTTCCTCTCCTCAACCGCGCCCCCTTTCAGTCTTGGCTTCCATTACCACACAATGTCCCGTCTCATTCTCAAGCACAAGAGGTTCCCACTTCTAAACTTCCCTTCGCCTATGCCAGCGAAGGGGGCCTCGTAGCCTGGTGGATAGCGCGCAGGACTCTTAATTCTGTGGCGCGGGTTCGATTCCCGCACGAGGCAGAAACAAATGGGCAAAGTTTCTTTCACCCTGAATGCCCGTGTTACCTAGCAGTAAATAGGTACCTGGGTGTTAGTCAGCTGTCACGGGCTGCTTCCTGGGGGTGGAGGCCTGGTCGAGGACCGGGCCGCGGGGACACTAAAGCCCCGAAATCATCTCAAGATAACCATCTCAAGAAGATGCCTCTCCTTCCTCTTTACTCCCCCCCCACGAAAAAAAAGGTTCCTCTGTACACAACACATGTACGGTTACTTGTAAAAGCACCTTCATCACCTTCAGTGATTAAGTGCTTAATTGCACACTAGTTTCTCTATCAGCTATCTCACCCTGTCAGAGTAAAAGAGACAAATGTATGTGAATGCATGTGTGTGTATATATGTATATGTACGTACGTGTGTGTGCATGTGTGTGTGGTGCATTTCCCGCAGCCTTTCCTCATAACTCATGCCTCTTAGTTCTGGGACTAGTCTAGTAGCATACCTTTGGACTTTTTCCAGCTTCGTCTTGTGCTTGACAAGGTACGGGCTCCATGCTGGGGCCGCATACTCCAGGATTGGTCTTACATATGTGGTGTACAAGATTCTGAATGATTCCTTACACAGGTTCCTGAACGCCGTTCTGATGTTAGCCAGCCTCGCATATGCCGCAGACGTTATTCTCTTTATGTGGGCTTCAGGAGACAGGTTTGGTGTGATATCAACTCCTAGATCTTTCTCTCTGTCTGTTTCATTAAGTACTTCATCTCCTATTCTGTATCCTGTGCCTGGCCTCCTGTTTCCACTGCCTAGTTTCATTACTTTGCATTTACTCGGGTTGAACTTCAACAGCCATTTGTTGGACCATTCACTCAGTCTATCCAGGTCATCTTGTAGCCTCCTACTATCATCCTCTGTTTCAATCCTCCTCATAATTTGTGTGTGTGTGTGTGTGTGTGTGTGTGTGTGTGTGTGTGTGTGTGTGTGTGTGTGTGTGTGTGTGTGTGTGTGTGTGTGTATAAAGTATATATGGAAACTCATCAGAATTACATTTCACCTTTGTAAATGCACATTAATGACACTATGTAAAAGACACATCGAACACTTTATGTAGGGCATACGTAAATCTGTGTGTCTATGTATTTACGTATGTAGGTTAGCTTAGCATTTTAAAAGCACCGAATCACCTTCTGTGGTTGATTGTTCAATAAACCCCTGAACTATATGTTTAACACATCTCTCACCATGTCCATGGAGGACAGAAGAAAATGTATATATGTTGGTTAGCATTGTTAATGTGTGGCCACGTCTGTGGTAGAAAATAATAATAATAAAAAAAACTGCACACCCACTAGGCCTACTTTTACTCACCACGGCACATTTCAATTGGTAGTAGAGCATTAAGGCACTTGTAAACCATTTCTCAACAGTATGTTTTTAGTCTAAATTACATATAAAAAAATTATAATATTTATGATAGATCATACTTATCAAATCAATCCAACACCACTTAAACTCGTTTTAATGGCTTTCAAATTATAATAATATATGGTCGAAAGAAAATGTACATCTGAAATCTTTAGTATAAAGATAATGTTAAATAAAATGGTCATAAAGTCTTCAAGAGGACTTGTATGGCAGGACGGGTATGTGCTCCTCGCAGGTTTCACCCCAATATTTCATCTCTCTCACCATATTTACATATTAAATCGTCCAGAGAGTAAAGTCACAACATCGTCACCTTTCTTTTCTGATGTGTGGCTTGGGTGGGTAACACTTTTTGGCAGAATACTCCTGCGCGGGCCCTAAACCTCTGGCTGGCCCACCAAGTTTTGCTTGTGTCTGTCCTACACTGTTTTGTGTTGGCTTCAACCGCTTCTTACGTCTAACACATTCAACTTTTATACAATTCCAACATCAAAGAGGTTCTTTCTGACAAGTGTACGACTCTTCTGCCTCTATTGTGCTACAGTGTACTCCAGGATTGGTGCCTTTTTTTGATAATTACTTACTAGTTTGCCTCTAAGTTTCTTCCATTTTACCCCCAAATTCTAACATTCTCTGAAACTAGCTGACTATTATAATTATACGGAGTGAAAGATAGATTAAATTGTTAATGCAATAATCTCCATTAAAGTCTAATAAAATACCTTATTGTGCCCTCTGAAATCCTTTTTTGCGCTACCGCTCACAGGGCGAGCATGGGGTGCACAATCAACTAGCCGCTTCCGGCAGCAACAATCAATCAATTGTAAAGCAGTTTAATAATATCGTGGGACCAATTTACCAGCGATCACACTTGATCTGAGGATTTACTCTGAATGTATTCAAAGCAGTAACCTGTGGTACACATTACGTTATCTTGACCTTGGCTTCCTTACCTTCAGGTTACCTTGAGATGATATCGGAGCTTACCGTTACCGAGGCCCGGTCGCCGACCAGGCCTCTTCGTTGCTGGACTGGTCAACCAGGCTGTTGGACGCGGCTGCTCGTAGCTTGACTTATGAGTCACAGCCTAGTTGATCAGGTATTTTTTGGAGGTGCTTGTCAAGTTCTCTCTTGAACACTGTGAGGGCCTTGTCATTGTTTTGTATGAAGACGGTGAAGAAAGTTTGGGTCCATGTCATTGAAGAAGTTTTAAACAATCTCAAGTGGAGTGCCTCAACGTTCACACCTAACCTTGGCACATTTCCTGGGCTCTTCCTCCTTCCTGGAACCCCCATAGTGGCATGATGTTGCACATGCTGCAAAGCCGGTATCTCTACTCTTAGGATGAGCGACACTCTCCCAATGAACTCGTCCTTCGAGGCAAAATGTAATTCTGATTTCAATGTTAAACCCCACGTGAGGAGGCCGCATGCTCCAGGCCCCGCCCTCCAGGCCCCGTGAACACGACCTCTCTCTGATAACAGCTGGTGAGGGAGGCCAGGCACAGCCACCAACACCTACGTCAGAAGCAGGTCCGCCGCCGCCGCCAGGAGGTTCCCCGTCAAACATTCTTAAACGTGATATTGTCCCTTTCAGGCACTCTCAACATGGCACCCTTCCCCCTCCGGCGGCAGCGTCCTCGAGTCGAACATTTAGTGATAGAGGACAAGGTTTAGCTAACCTCAATACAGTCCTGATGAACTAGTTAATTAAATTGTTGTTAGAATTCGTCTTTCTTCACTGTGTAGCAAACTAACAAACGAACTCGACAAAAACCTCCAAAGAACAGGAGGAGCTGTGATTTATACGTCAGAATTATATATATATATATATATATATATATATATATATATATATATATATATATATATATATATATATATATATATATATATATATATATATATATAAATCACTAGGATAAATAAATCCACAAGGGCCGTGATGAGGGTTCGAACTCACGTCCGGGATGATCCCAGCGTCTGGGATCATCAGAACTGAGAACAGCTTGTTGGCAGAGCCCGAGTGCATGGGGGGAAATTGTGTAAACTCCTGGTTTGTCTCGGAGATTGATTGATGAAGATTAAGCCACCCAAAAGGTGGCACGGGCATGAATAGCCCGTAAGTGGTGGCCCTTTTGAGCCATTACCAGTATCAAGAGCTGATACTGGAGATCTGTGGAGGTGCGACTGCACCCTGCGTGACGGGAGATGTCTCCCACCTCGGAGAGGTTGCAGGATCCGTGTGAATTCAGTGGAATTCCCGGTTGCAATTATTTTACCATGTCGTGGCCTAGTCGACTAAGGCAGCGTCTGGGATCAATCCGGGCCTGAGTTCGAACCCTCATCACGGCCCTTGTGGATTTATTCATTTGATTCATCTCGCTATTGTGATTTATGAGTGTGAATCACCAGAAGGTTCGAGAGCGGACAACAATTTACCTACCAGAAAACTATACATGTGTTCACTACACTGGTGTGGAATTAGTCACATTAGAATCACTGCAAATAACAGTGAGGTGCATCAGTTACCCCATCACACCCGCCACCCCTGAGAGGAGGTACCCACCAGAGCCAGGCACACCAACAGCACAAAGGAACTATCAATGTTGTGTCCAGCCGACGTGAGGGGGGGGGGAAGCTGTGATGAAGGGGGGGTTGAAGGGGGAGGGGGGTTGAAGGGGAGGGGGGGTTGAAGGGGGAAGGGGGGTTGAAGGAAGGGGGGGTTGAAGGAGGAGGGGGGGTTGAAGGAGGAGGGGGGGGGTTGAAGGAGGAGGGGGGGGGTTGAAGGAGGAGGGGGGGGGTTGAAGCAGGAGGGGGGGTTTGAAGGAGAGGGGGGGGGGAGGTTGTAAGTGAGGGTAAGGTAGGGGTGTTAAAGTGGAGGGGGTGATTTAGGGTGGAGGGGGGTGATTTAGGGTGGAGGGGGTGATTTAGGGTGGAGGGGGTGATTTAGGGTGGAGGGGTGATTTAGGGTGGAGGGGGTGATTTAGGGTGGAGGGGGTGATTTAGGGTGGAGGGGGTGATTAAGGGTGGAGGGGGTGATTTAGGGTGGAGGGGGGCGGGGGATTGATTTAGGTTGCAAGGAGGTTTAAGATGGATGGGGGGGGGGGATTATGGTGCCAGGGGTGAGGGTGGAGACGAGCTGTCAGCCTCACCATGATTTACAACGTTCAGGGGAGGGGGGGAAGGGGAGGGGGGGAAGGGGAGGGGGGAGGGGATGAAGAGAGAGACAGAGCCGTGACCGACGCCACACACCCAATAAATTTCAACCTTTATCTCGTTAATTATTTGCTAACATTATATACGAGCCCAGACCTGTTGCTCTTGCAGAGGTGACGTCACGTGACCCGACGCGACAGTGACCGAGTACACAACCCCCGCTGGACATCAACGACGACCTCAACGTCGTCCTCAACGTCATCAACGACGTCAGCATCCTAAAATTTCTAGACGTCCACAACGACGTCATCTTTCCTTGCGATGATCTTACTCGAAACAAGTGAACATTTATACTAGAGGGAAGTATAGAGAGCATCAGTCACGCGTTGGACCAGGTTATCACCAGTCCAGCCTGCCGCCGCCCCTCTCCAGGTAAATTCCTTCATTCTCATGACGTGATGTAAAATACCGAGACTTCCGCGAACTAGAGTCAGGTCTCTAATATAGAGTAACACAGCACCTTGAGCGAGCGAGGCTCTATCAGGCCCACACATTATCTCCTCTACCACCTCGTAGCTTTTATTACGGAATCGACCAAACCTTTAAAAATCCGGCTTATCGGTAGAGATTAAAGCATCGTATATTGACGTTTTCAATCTAAGCAACAGCCTCAATATGCTAGGTAGGTTGCTTGGGTTCGTACGTTTCTGGTTCGAGAAAACAGTTGCATTTTTTACGTAGTGACAAATGGAGAGACGAGGGAGGCTTGTCAAGAGTCAACCCGTTCTCGCAAATTCGTAAAGTCAATATTGACTTATTAACTACGTGCATTATAACTACTTATTAATTACGAAGCAATAAGATGCTTATCTTAACATACTAAGTAGGTTAGGTAAGGTCGGTGTTTTCTATGAATCTTTTTAAGGGTATCTATTATGTTAAGTATGTCACCTATGCACATATTTAATAAGTCAATATTGACTTATTAAATTTGCGAGAACGGGTTGCAAGAGTACAGTAGAGAGGTTCCTCCCCCCCCCCCCCCCCCCCCCCGTGATATACAGGCGGCGTCAGCTACTCTTAATCGTCCACAGCGTCAAATTCCTGTGCTTTAGTGAATTGTAAAGCCCCGCAATGATAACGTTTCCTAGGACTAAAGAGCATTGATCATGAAAGGTTAGGTGGGCTGCCTACCCCCCAATGTCACCCCCATCTGCAAGACCATCACCACTCACACCAGCTCCAGTAACCACCCCCACTCGCCATTAACACCTTAACTACGCACATGGGGGGGGGGGGTTCAACCCCTTCCCTATTGCCACTCCCTCTAGCTACTGTTGTACTCACCAATCAGTGACCGCGGGGACGAAGGGGAATTATCAAGAGAAAGCGCCAAACCAATACGACTATACAGCACTGGGAAGGGGTCAGGATAAGAATTTGGGGTGGGACGGGGGGAAGGAATGGTGCCCAACCACTTGGACGGTCGGGGATTGAACTCCGACCTGTATGAAGCGAGACCGTTGTTCTACCGTCCAGACCAAGTGGTTGGGTGACTGCGGGGACGAGACTTGGCTCTTTATGTAGTGCAAAGAATTGTTGTACAACTGCCTTGACTATGATGATGAATTAAACTATGATAATGATCTGAGATCTGCCAAATGTTGCCTTAAAGGTGTGGGTGGAGGTGGCTTCCACCACCTCACTGCACTCCACAGGTTGGCCTCCGTTGTGTCACTCCGGCCAGAATGTGGCCCCTAGTGCCGGGTGCCACCGGTCGTGCTCACGCGGCACTCAATCATTGCCATGAGGAGTGCCTGCGTCTGTTGACTGTCGTCGGTGGTGGTGGTGGTGGAGGCTGTAGTTGTAAGGGTCGGTGCTGGCAGAGTGGGTGGTGGTCTTGGTTATGGTTGGTGGTGAGGCCCTGATAGTGGCGGCGGCGGCGGTGATAGAGGCGGGTCGGCGCCAACATACCACACACACTTACCAGTGGTGACACAGAGAGACGCCAAACACAACACGCTCGGGACAAGGCTCCTCCGGTAAGTGGGACGGCCAGACCTAGACCCCTTCACCTCCCCCCCCCCCCCTCCCAGCAGTCACTGACAGCCAAGAACCTTCAGCAAAACAGCCGTGGAGCTCTTTATCGTTATTAACTACGGGGGTTGACGATACGGATGATAGCACTGAGTATGCCTGCTAACCAACCTCGAACAAACCTGTAATTAGTATCCAAACTCTAAGAGGGGGTCGCTAAACAGTCCAGCACTTCACAAGTCAAACCGGATGCAGCTTCCGAAAAGGAACTCACAAACGTCATTCAAGACGCAAGTTTTCTTAACGCGATAAATTGTAGATGACTGCTACATCTGACAACCTTCATCACAACTGAATGTATAAAAAATCATCACCGCCCCTCGAGGGAAAACTTCGTATCAAGCTACCAGTCACCATCATATAAGCGTCCCCCTGGTGTGAACAGTGACTGCGCCTACCGGTCACCACCAGTGAGTGTCCTGATGGTGTGGAGCGGGGGACAGAGAGAGCCTATGAGAACCAAGACAATTTATCTCCCCTAACACCTAAAAGCTGAAGTTCAACCTATAACACACTTACACTTTACCCGGACGGCCCAGGAGACCACCACTGTACCGGTGTTGGTCTCCCACTCGCCAAAGAGCAACATGTACTACCTCAACACTTCACACCGAAATGTTCCCTACTAAACTGTCCTGTGAACGCGCACACACAACACGCATAACAGTGAATGTAATAATTAACAATCATTGAAAACCTCCAAGAAAATCTGTCATCGATGTAAACTATCTCATCCACGTTCTCCTCCTCCAGAACACGCAGTTGCACATTAATCTCGTGATCAACTGTGTCCCTAATCACGTATGGATCAATAGCAATCAAATCGTGTACAAACCTTTCAGAGAGGGAACAGGCAGACAAACTGTAAATCACGCAAAAGTGGAAACACTGAAGCTTTTAGGTCATGGAGACCAATGGCCTTCACAACCCAGGCCAACATGGATTTCGAGCGGGAAGATCGTGCCTCTCACAGCTACTTGAGCACTACGACAAAGTCACTGAGGCATTAGAAGAAAAACAGAATGCTGATGTGATATACACGGACTTCGCAAAGGCTTTCGATAAATGTGACCATGGCGTGATAGCACACAAAATGAAGTCAATGGGAATAACCGGTAAAGTAGGACGCTGGATACTCAGTTTTTTGTCAAACAGGACTCAGCGAGTAACGGTCAACCATATAAAATCTAGTCCAAGTGCAGTTAAGAGCTCTGTACCTCAGGGTACAGTCCTTGCACTGCTGCTTTTCCTTATTCTCATATCAGATATAGACAAAAATACAAGTCACAGCTTCGTATCATCCTTTGCAGATGACACAAAAATCAGTATGAAAATTACCTCGGCTGAAGACATTGAAAAACTTCAAGCTGATATTAATAAAGTTTTCGACTGGGCATCAGAAAATAACATGATGTTTAACAGTGATAAATTCCAGGTACTCAGGTACGGTAAAAATGAGGACCTTAAACATAATACAGAGTACAAAACACAATCAAATGTACCCATAGTAGGAAAACAGCATGTAAAGGATTTGGGAATAATAATGTCTGACGACCTAACGTTTAAGGAGCATAACCAAGCAAATATTGCGACAGCCAGAAAAATGATAGGATGGATTACGAGAACTTTCAAATCCAGGGATCCCATCACAATGGTTGTACTCTTCAAGTCACTTGTGTTGTCCCGTTTTGAGTACTGCTCAGTACTCACTTCCCCCTTCAGAGCAGGAGAGATTGCTGAAATAGAGGGAATACAAAGAACATATACGGCACGCATAGACGCAATAAAGCACCTAAATTATTGGGATCGTCTCAAAGCCCTCCAAATGTACTCACTAGAAAGAAGACGAGAGAGATGTCAAATAATATACACATGGAAAATACTGGAGGGCCAGGTCCCAAATCTACACAGTAAAATAACAACGTACTGGAGTGAACGATATGGAAGAAAATGCAGAATAGAACCAGTGAAGAGCAGAGGTGCCATAGGCACAATCAGAGAACACTGTATAAACATCAGAGGTCCGCGGTTGTTCAACGTCCTCCCAGCGAGCATAAGAAATATTGCCGGAACAACCGTGGACATCTTCAAGAGGAAACTAGATTTATTCCTCCAAGGAGTGCCGGACCAACCGGGCTGTGGTGGGTATGTGGGCCTGCGGGCCGCTCCAAGCAACAGCCTGGTGGACCAAGTCAAGCCTGGCCTCGGGCCGGGCTTGGGGAGTAGAAGAACTCCCAGAACCCCATCAACCAGGTATCAACCAGGTATCAACTGATTCCAGTGGGAACACATAACCCTATTGCATTCCTATTACCTTCCGGGTACGGTTCACCCATTCAGTTACTGGCCAGACCCCAAACAATATTTAAACTGATCGACAAAAGCAGTCGTCTTTACTGCACCAATTGAGAGAGGTCTCTCCTGCCAGACATATCTATATCTAAAAATATAATTATTATCTGCGACTGTCATCCGAAAGTAGAAAGCCAGATGCTCGAGGCTAGCCTCACCCAACTTTCCAAGCTCATACATAAGGGAGGATGCATGTGTCACAAGCTATTACGGGCTGTTCATGCCCATGCCATCTTTTGGGTGGCTTAATCTCAATCGTCACAGGCCAGTCAGGGTCGGCCCCAGTGCCACCCTTTAAGAAATATCGGCATCTATGGTGACGGCCTGCAATTTTCACGAAATCTGAAATCAGGTATATGCTTTCCATATCGTTTTGTC
Organism: Procambarus clarkii; assembly: GCF_040958095.1. Lineage (NCBI taxonomy): Eukaryota > Metazoa > Arthropoda > Malacostraca > Decapoda > Cambaridae > Procambarus > Procambarus clarkii. Next base: position 14,193,610 of record NC_091176.1, on the reverse strand, counting down.
AGTTTTTTAGTGCTTCACAATAATTTGTCTCTGAGCAATGGTGGAGATGTAGGGTCTCGGTCGGTCGGTCAGGCTCGGTCGGGCTCGGTCGCTCTCGCTCGCTCTCGCTCTCGCTCTCTCTCTCTCTCTCTCTCTCTCTCTCTCTCTCTCTCTCTCTCTCTCTCTCTCTCTCTCTCTCTCTCTCTCTGCACTAATGGAAACATGCCGTGATGACTCGTATGATTTTCTCTAGTATGGCGGGAAGCATCATCGGATTTAGGTATTTTTTTAGTCACAGTATTTTTTACAGTATTTAGCTTCAGTATTTTTTTTTAAATTAGCACATTTAGGGACATCTGAATTTGAGCAGCAACGCTAGACTATATGAAGGGGAGTACAGTGACTCAAAAAGCTAGGTACGTGGTGCTAAAAATCCCCACCACACAGGATGGTTAGTCATACAGAGGCCTGTGATAAGCAGTCTGCACTGGCAGACTCTGCTAGTAATAAAACTCTATGGTTTTTTAAACGAATGTTTCAAATCTCATCTTGAGTTAAAAAGAAAACACAGTACACCATGAGGCAAAATAGCTAATTTAACAGATATCTGATCATTAATGATGTTATTAAGTGCTTCAAGTTTCCGAGTGAATGCGACGAGGAACTCTCCAAACAAAACAAAACAAAATATTACAAACAAATTTTAATTTT